>NW_005369964.1:314830-320693 GCF_000412655.1 Myotis brandtii
CCGCCAGGGGGCAGTGCCGCCCGCCACCTCTTAAAGGCGCCGCGCCTTCCCCGCCTGGGAATGTGCTTGTTTGTGCCCCGGCTCTGGCTGTGGAGCTTGGAGACGGAGAGCGCGGGCCTGGATTTGGGGCGGCCCTGGCCAAGTGGTTTTCCTTTTTAAAGCGGCGATGTGGGCATTTTCTGCCTGTCCTCGGGGAGCGATCGAGGCACCGAGTTTCATGCATCAAAAGCATTTCTGTGCCCCCGGCAGCATGCAGCCCCTCCCCCAGGGTCATGCATCGGAACCGCAGCGGGCTGTGGGAGATGCAGGCGTTCCGTGAGATCATCCCTTCCCTCGAGGACAGACACATCCAGGCCCAGGATGGTGACCCTGCCGCGGGCACAGGAACACCCACGGGCCTTCTGAGGCTTAGGATGTTGACTCACCCTCTGGGTGTCCCCGTCAACTGTCAACTGAGGGAAGGGACGGGACTAGAAGCATCGAGGATAAAGGGCAGAACACTCAGTAGACCCTTTCGGGGGTGCAAGTCAGCGGCAGCCTCAGCGCCCTTGATTCACAACCCGAGCCTACCCTGCCCAAGCCCTAGTGACCTGCCTTCTCATAATGTAATCACAACCTTTCCCCTGGTTTTCCAAGTTAAAACTAGGTGAGGCTTTCCACTCGGGGCCTGGAGGAGTAAGCAGACCTGTCCCCTCTCTCCATCTCTCAGCTGGACCGCACATGTGCTGTGTGACCTTGCAGGCCACTCAGCCTCTCTGAGCATCAGCCCTCCCTCCTACCTCCCAAGAAGCCCTGCCTCATGAGAACACTTCAAACTGCAACAGGAAACACAGAATAGACAGAGGGAAAAAAAGGATAATAATTATAAAACAAATTTAAAAAGAAAAGAAAGCTGCAACCAAGCTTTAGCTATGAGGTCTAAACTGTATGGTGTTAGGAGGGTGTGGGGCACAGGGAAAGCAGAATAGAGATGTCTCTCATTGTAATAGTGCCCCTGGCAGGTGTAAGTGCTCAGTAAAAGTGACTGAATAAGTGAATGTCAGGTAAGCCCCCCCAGGTGGTCCCTGGCCTCTCAGACACAAAAGATGCAAAGGTGGCCCTGGACAGTTTCCTCAGTGGTTAGAGCGTCGGCCTGTGCAGCAGTGTGGCAGGTTCGATTCCGGTCTAGGGCACGTGCCTTAGTTGCAGGTTCAGCCGGCCTGTCAGGATGTATGCAGGAGGCAACCAATTGATGTGTGCCTCTCACATTGATGTTTCTGTCTGTGTGTCTCTCCCCCTCCCTTCCATCCTCTAAAAGAAAAAAGAAGAAATCAATGGGAAAATAAAATAAAAATTTTAAACCTCAATGGGAAAAAAATCCTCTGTTGAGGATTAACAAACAAACAAACAAAAAAAAAGATGCAAAAGTGGGAAACTCCAGAACAGGAACCTAAAGAAGAGATGTCCACATTCCCCCTGGGAGGCAGGTGAACCATTAAGGGGATTCAATGGGCAAGTCCATGGCCGAGGGCCACCTGGGAGAGGATGCCGGAACTGTGGTGGAGGGAGGACCCTGGGGAGGAAGGACTTTGCCAAGGGGCAGAAGTGGGCCACCTGGACAGCCCTCCTAACCCTAGTCCTTCTGGGAGAGAAGGAGGCTTTGGCAGGTGAGACAATGTCATGATTGAGAATTCATTCCTCAGATTCAGCTGAGGACTTGAATTCTAGCTGTGTGACTTTGAACAAATGCCTTAACCTCTCTGGACCTTACTTGCCTCATCTGAGCCCCACAAGATGGTGTCTATTAGTAGGAGAAAACTGAAGTAAATCGTGATATCCCCGTTCTGCACCAGTTTGGCACAAGTAGTTAAATGGGCTGGTTCAAGATGTAGCCAGATGGGTATGACCTGTTATCTGAGTGACTGTGGGAGAGGTAATAAAATGTCTGAACCTTGGTTTTGTAATCTATTAAATGGAAGTGACTCTCAAGCCTAGTTCATAAGATTGTTGAGAAGTTTAAATGGGTGTAAATTCATAAAGGACTTTGAACTTGTAAAGGACTATACATTTGTGACGGAACTCAATTCATAAAGGGCTATATCAGACACGCCTTATGAGTGGTAGTCACTGCTGTGCTGTTACTATTACATCATCCATACAATGGACCCACCTTTAAAATAATATCTGTTCATTCACTAAATATTTATGAAGCACCTACTATGTGCCAGGCACTGGGATACAGCAATGATGAAGACTGCAAAATCTCTGTCCTCCTGGAACTTACATTCCCATGGAGCCATGGATGAAAAGGGGGGTTTTATGGAAAGTAATCTCTAGGTTGATCTGATCAGAAATCCCTATCTGGACCGGTCATGGTAGGTAGTCCTATCCCAGGTGTGTGACTGCAGTGACAGGTTAAGCTCTGCCTTAAGGAGGCCCTGCCCATTGTTTCTGTGCATCTAGGTGAACACACCTTTGAAATTACTCTTTTCAGGCCCCTCCTTCTAAAGCCTGACCCCCTTCGAGGGAGCACAGAATCTTAACCACCCTATGACCCCACCCCTGCCTTGCTTCCTCCCACCTTCATGCAATCTGCCTTACCTCTCCCCTTAATTCCAAATGCGTACAAGAAGCTGCAAACTCGTTTCTTGAAAGCATTTTTCTCATTCTGTTGAGATCTTTCTTCCAGATGTGTCCTCTGTTTAGTCCTTCACCAAGCTGAACATGAATTTGAATTTTTTTTCAAATTCATCCTTTTAAAATAGCACTTTCCAACAAAACCAAATTAGCATTATCATATTTTAAAACATTAAAAACAGCCCTAACCAGTTTGGCTCAGTGGATAGAGCGTTGGCCTGCTGCCTGAAGGGTCCCAGGTTCGGTTCCGGTCAGGGGCATGTACCTTGGTTGCAGGCCCATCCCCAGTGGCGGGGTGTGCAGGAGGCAGCTGATCGATGTTTCTCTCTCATCGATGTTTCTAACTCTCTATCCCTCTCCCTTCCTCTCTGTAAAAAAATCAATAAAAATATATTTTTTTAAAAAAAACATTAAAAACAGCTCCATACTGTCATATAAACCACCATATTTAAGTACCCAAATTGCCTCTAAAACTTTACAAGTGGTTTGTCCCAACCAGGGTCCACACCAAGACCTTGCACTGTCCCCGGATGTGCCTCCTGGGCCCTTCTGACCGGTTTCCCCCGTGAGAGAGACTCAGTGGATTGTCCTACAGGAGGGCTAGCCTTCTGGGTTGCTCGGGTTGCTTCCTCGTGGTGCCATTAAGCTTGTTCCCCTTTCTCTGCATTTCTTGGAAACTGGAAGTTAGATCTAAAGTCTTGATTAGATTCAACTTCAAAGTTTCGGCTGAAGGATGTTATAGATAACGTTATGCGTCCCGGAAAATACATCAGGTCTGGTTGTGCTAAGATTTTTACATATGTACCCACCCACATGACCACCGCCTGAATCCAGACAGAGAATGCTCCTAGCTCCCCAGCTGGCCCCCCCACCCATATAGTAGCCCCCACACAAAGGAAACCTCTATTCTGACTTTTATCACACAGGTGAGTTTTGCCTGTTTCTATACTTCATAGAGCTGGAATTTTATAAGAAGAACTCTTTGGCCCTAGCTGGTTTGGCTCAGTGGATAGAGTATCAGCCTGCGGACCCAAGGGTCCCAGGTTCGATTCTGGTCAAGGGCACGTACCTCAGTTGCAGGCTTCTCCCCGGCCCGGGGCCCTGGTCAGGGCACGTGCAGGAGGCAACCAATCGATGTGTTTCTCTTACATCAATATTTCTCTCTGTCTTTCCCTCTCTCTTCCACTCTCTCTAAAAATCAAAGGGGAAATATCCTCAGGTGAGGATTAAAAAAATAAAAAGAAGAAGAGAACTCTTTGACTCAGTATTATCAGTGAGATTGTTGGGGGCAGAAATAGAACAGTAGAGACTAGCTATAGTTATAAGAAATATTAATCATGCTCTGTTAACCCACGATTGTTTTGTCCTGATTAAAGGAAGCATATTCTGATCTGGCCGGGAATTGTATGCCCCGGGACCTGGGAGTTAACCTTGGAATTCCGTCCATTCTCCTTATCCAAGAACTGCCTATCAGCATGGAAAGACTGGAGTCCACCCTTTGCAACCGGCCCCTTTACCCACTCTTATTCCTTTTACCTACTTCCCCATATAATCTTTGTCCTTCTATCCAGTATAAGCAGCTGGTTTATGGGAGGGGTGCAGAGCAGATTTTCTTGGTTGACCTGCCCTACCATGCTGCCAGCAGTATTGGAATAAATGCTCTTATATGATTCAACTCCTTCTCTGCTTACTTGGCTCAAGAAATGACAGGCAGCCCAGGCCCATTGGTTGTCTGGTTTCAAGATGCAAACATATTGTTTGTCGTGTGTATCAAGGTTTCTCCCCATTATTGTCTTAGTTCATTAGATGAATAAGCTTAGACCTCCTTTGGTTTTAACACCAATTGATAATCTTGCCTGAATTCATGATTTCCTTGGAGGTTGTGAAACTGATCAGACTATCTAAAGTAGCTGCTATCCCTAGAAGAAGCGGGATAGAAGAGATTTTATTTTAAAGATTTTTTTAAAATTGATTTTTAGAGAGAGAGGAAAGGAGAGGGAGAGAGAGAGAAACATCAATGTGAGAGCAACATAGATTGGCTGCCTCCTTCAAGCCCCTACCGGGGATCAAACCTGCAACCTAGGTATGTGCCCTGACCAGGAATCGAACCAGCAACCTTTTGGTGCACAGAACAATGCCCAACCAACTGAGCCACACAGGCCAGGGCTAGATTTAGTGGGAGGGAGATGATTCAATTCAAGAAATGTTCATTAGCATATACACAGTGACCAAGCCCCTGAACCTGGTTTTCAACAAACTCCTTAACCCATTGCTATAAGGATTTCTGCAGCCATCCTGCAAAGAAGGGTGTGTGCTCCCCATTTTACCAGCTGAGGACACCAGTGGGTGAAATGGCCGGCTAGAGGTCACATGGTGATGGCCAGGTGCAGCCTGGCCCCTCAGGCTGGGCCTTCCCACCATCCCGTTGCCGTGGGAAGAGACAACGAAGGGTTGAGGACAGTAACGCTCTTCTTGAGACCTCCAGAGGAAAGAAGGAAGGAAATGCTCAGAGAGGCAGTGCAATCGAGTTTCGAAATGCAGCTAGCTGCAGCAACGTGCCCTTTGCACAGGCCAGTAAACCAAGGCAGAGGGCAGAAGTCAGCAGCGGCCAGCTCTGCTTGTGGCCTGAGCAAGACCAAGCTCCCAGGACGACCCGACCAGAGCCTCGGTGGGCAATGCTAGCGCTCTGCTCACACCATTGCATTCATTCCCACGCAGAAGCAGTGACAAAGCACTGAGCAGGCCTGTGCGTGGGGATTTGTCTCCACGTCAGCCCCCTTCTATATCCGTTCTCCTTCCGAGCCTGGGAAACGTCCTTCTCAAAGCCATCAGTTCCCTCCATTCCAGACATGTAGCGGCATTCCTTCAGTCCTCTGTGGCACTTAGAAAACATAGCTATTGACTAACTATATTAAGGAATGCCATCCACATACCCCCCCACCCCCAGGCAGCCCATGAGCCCCAGGGAGCGTCACCCGCTGGGGTCATGGGGAAAGAGGCCCCTGGTGGCCTCTCAGGCCCTGAGTTGATTTTCCTGGCACAGTCTGACCCTCTGGGCTGTGCCAGGCCAGAAGTGCAGAGGGACTCGCTTTATGAGAAGCCTAAATTTAAAAAGAGAAGAAAAAACAAGCGCACAGCACATGTGCCTCAGCACCCTTGGGTCTAAAAGATTCCAAGCACCTTCCAAGCACACGCACTGTGTGCTTGTGCAGCTTAAATGAGCACACGTGTCACCTGGAAGTGTAGG
>NW_005369964.1:320738-334122 GCF_000412655.1 Myotis brandtii
GGGTTGAGGGGCTGGGGCCCTGCATTTCTAGCGGGCAGTGCCCATGCTGCTGCTGCCTGGGCCGCTCTGAGCTGAGAGATACTAAGAACTCCAATACCACTCTAGATCGGCGGTTCCCTGGCTGAACATTAGAATCACTGAAGAGCTCTCTCTTTTTTTTTTTTTTTGCCTTTTTTTCTTTAATCCTCACCCAGGGATATTTTTCCATTGATTTTTAGAGAGAGTGGAAGAAAGAGGGAAAGACAGAGAGAACTATCGATCTGAGAGAAACACATCTATTGGATGCCTCCTGCACGAGCCCTGACCAGGACCCGGGCTGGGGAGGAGCCGGCAACCAAGATACATGCCCTTGACCAGAATCGAACCCAGGACCCTTCAGTCTGCAGGCCGACGCGCTATCCACTGGGCAAACCGGCTAGGGCTCACTGAAGAGCTTTTGAAAACAACTACTTCCGTTGGTGCCCCAACTCATACCAATGGTTGAGGATTCTTAGGAGGAAGGAGGAAATATTGGACTCAGAAAATAAACAAGAGTGGCCCTTTGCACGCACCGGTGATGATGATGTGCAATGAAAGGGAGTGCAATTTTTAAATTCCTCTGCCTCTAAAGTCAACATAAACAAATGCAAGAAATAAAACAGTCTTCCCCGCCCTGGCTTGTGTGGCTCAGTTGGTTGAGAGTTGTCCTGTGCACAGAAAGGTCTCCGGTTTGCTTCCCGGTCAGGGCATATGCCCAGGTCGGAGGTTCGGTTCCTGGTAGGGGGCATGCAGGCGGCAGCCAACCAATGATTCTCATCCTTTCTAATGGATAGTTCTATCTTTCTCTCGCTCTCCCTTCCTCTATCTCTAAAATCAATAAAAACATATATTTTTTTTAAAGTTGTTGTGACTCTAAGACCCTGGAGGGCCAGCTCTGTGTTTCTCAACTCCATATTCCAACTGCTCAGAATTTTTGTTTTTAATTGATGAGAGAGAGACATCAGTTTGTTTTTCCACTTATTTATGCATTCATTGTATGTGCCCTGGTTGCTTCTTATATGTGCCCTGACTGGGGATCAAACCCATAACTTTGGTATATCCAGACAACGCTCTAACCAACTGAGCTACCTAGCCAGGGCCAAGAGGCACTCATTAAATACTAGAGGCCCGGTGCACAAAATTTGTGCACGTGTAGGGTCCCTAGGCTTGGCCAACAATCAGGGCCTATCTTTGGGGTGACCAACTGGGTGATTGGGGGGCCCCCGCTGGCACCTGCCTTGGCCGGCCTGGCACTGCCTGCTCACCAGCCAGACCCACACCCTGCCGCCGCCATTGATCACCTCCCGCTGTGGGGCGACCGGCAAGGTGATCAGGGGGGCCCCACTGGCACCCGCCTTGGCTGGCCTGGGGCCTGCGGGCCGGGGGCAGCTCCTGTGTTGAGCGTCTGTCGCCTGGCGGTCAGTGCGCATCACAGCGACCGGTTGTTCCACCATTCGGTCAATTTGCATATTAGTCTTTTGTTATATAGGATTATTTTTATACCTGGGGAGAAAGTGAAGTTTCTGGGTGATTTTTCAATTTTTTTGTGTTTGTTTTAAAGATACAATTAATACACACCCATTAAAGGATTTTTAGGAAAAAAAGAAACTAGGCAAGAAAAAATTACCTAACAATCACAGTATCCATTTCCTTCCAGTGTCTGTTCTATAGATAGGTAACAAGTTTTTATTTTAATGTTATACCCTGCTTTCCCCCATCTCATCATCATACCTCAGGTATCCTTTATGCTGTAATAGTCTTAATAATCATTAGTTTTAATGACAGCCTACCATCTTGCCTGGCGATGGCCCATCAGCTCACTTAACTAGTCCCCTGCGCCTGGACAGAATTATTCTCCAGTTTTCCATCTTATTGTGAGGACTCAGCAGTTTGCTTGCAGCACTGCCACGTAAGTGTTAGCAATTGTTCCAGATACAGCTACCTACGTCTGACTAGAGAGAGCAGCTACTCCAGGTAGTGCTGAATGATGTCTTTATCCCCAACGCTTACTTGGGATTTTGTTCTTGCAAATGACTCCTCAGAGAGGAATCATGGGGGGAGCGGTACCCAACTCCCTCAGTAACAGAATCTCAGTGGTGTTTCCCAAGGGCTGAAACTGACTTCAGCCTCCCTCCTAGCTTTATAAATGGTGATACCCACTCCGCAGCAGCCCTTTCAGTTTCGCTTGCTTTTAGTACAAATGGGGCTGAGTTTTCAGGGGAAATGATATAGTAAGAAGCCCCGAATCCCCCACCAGCGCCCTTCCTTGACAGTTGCTCATGGCCTTTAAAGACCCGGGTGGGCCCCCTGCTGTTTGCCATATTACATGCAGCCCCAAAAGTTGCCAGATTGAGCAAATAGAAATAAATACAGGAAGCCAGTTTGATTGGAATCTCTGATAAACAATGACTAATTTTTATTTTAGTATAAGTACATCCTGAATGAGCTGTGGGGTATACTTCAACTTTTTATTTTTAAATCTGTTTTTTAAGTATCACTGTTTTATTTTTATTGATTTTAGAGAAAGAGAAAGGAAGGAGAGAGAGAGAGAGAGAGAGAGAGAGAGAGAGAGAGAGAAACATTGATGTGAGAATGTGAGAGTGAGATGTAAGAACCATCAATCAGTTGCCTCCCTCACGACCAGGGATGGAACCTGAAACCTGGGTATGTGCCCTGACTGGGAATCGAACCCACAACCTTTCAGTGTACCAGACGATGCTCCAATCAACTGAGCCATACGAGCCAGGGCTATACTTAGACTTTTAAAAAAGTATCCGTTGTTTATGGGAGAGAGTGCCTGAATCCACCATTTGAAGCCACGTCAGTGTGAATGTGACCTTTATCTGCCACCTGGGGTCAGTCCGTCCTCTTCTCCAGGGAGTGGGACGCCTGTGCTGATCGGATGCCAAGGGTATAATCTCTATTAGGAAACCTAGGTATGTCCTAGAGGAGCTAGGATTGTTTGTTTTGTTGGGTAAAGATTTTGCCTGATTACATTAGTGGGTAAAGGTTTGTTTTCTTTTGGGAGAGCCAGAAATATCCAGGCCGCCTGGCCCCAGAACGGTTGGTGGGATAGGTCCAAGCAGCTTCCTCCACGTCATCCCTGAGGAAAGCCCTGCAAGGATAGTCAGTGGGAAAAGAAGAGCGCATCTGAGCCTTAAGAAGGGGACAGCGGGGGGGCCGTGGGGTGGGGATGGGTCAAGCTGAAGGTGCTGTCAGGGACCGTCCGGCATCTTGGTGTGGAAGGACAGACTCGAGGCCTGCTGGGAGCTCCCTGGACAAGGTTCCTGACTGGTGTCTGCTCATCGAAGGCAGCTCACCTGGCACCCAAAGCCTGACCTCCAGAAAGTTCTTCTGTCTTTTGTGCTCAATCTCCCATTCCCTTGGGGTAGAATCAGACCTTTCTAACTTCTTTTTTTTTAATATTTTTTTATTTAATTTCGAGAGGAAGGGAGCGGGAGAGAGACACAGAAACATCAACGATGAGAGAGAATCAATCATTAATCGGCTGCCTCCTACTGGGGATCAAGTCCACAACCCGGGAGTGTGCCCTTGGCCGGAATCAAACCCAGGACCCTTCAGAGCACAGACTGACGCTCTATCCACTGAGCCAAACAGGCTAGGGCGAATTCTCTTCTCTTGAAGTAGACCGCAATATGTCTATTTATGTGGCCTCTGCTCAAATTAGCTTTTTTGACTGGCTCTAGTCCTTCATTTCATAGATAAGGAGGCTGAGGCTAAGTGAGCTGCTCAATGTCACTCAGCGAGTTGGTGGCAGACAATACCGGGAACCCAGTCTCTGGCTCCAGGAGGTATCGGAGGGGTGTATAGGCTGGTGAACAGTGAGTGCCTGGTGTTCAAAACCCAGGCCCTGTCCTTGGTGCGTGCATGACACTGAGAATGTTTCTTTAGCCTCTCTACTGAGCCTGTTTCCTCATCTGTAAAATGGGGATTACGCTATCACCTCACTCACTCAAGGGATTTCCCAGAGGATCAAGAGAGATGATCCTTAAGCACTCCTTGTCCCAGGGCTGGGCATGCCGCACAAATGTCACTAACTGTTGTTATTGTAGGAGTTCCTTCAAATGCGATTTGAGCAAAAAGCAAAGCAAAACAAACAAACAAACAAAAACCGGGTGGCGGAGGTCACCCTGGTTCAAAATCTCAATGTTGTACAAAGTTGGGAGTTGGATGTGAGTCAACTTTGACTTTCCAATCTTGCTTCCTCTTCGAGATGATTCTGAACACACTGTAATGTTGGGTCCAGGGATATAAACGAGGCCAATCCTGGCCACCACTCATTCATCCCCTCCCACACGGAGGGCCCACATGTTCTAGGGGTTGAGGATGCATCATGGAACCTCCGAAGCTCTGCCCAGCTGCAGCTCACACAAGTCTGAACACAAGCAATACACAGCAATAACGTAGACTACAAGGTCTGGGAGTGCGGGGTGCTGAGAAGAAAAATAAACCGAGGGCTCTGTGACATTTTCGCCCTGGACGTTAGCGCCACCTAGAGGACACTTTTTAAATTTTCGGGGCCTTTTTCTAGTTGCATTGATTCGGGGCACGCCTAACGTGTAGTGGGCAGGTGTCGCGGACACGGGACATCTTGCAATACACAAGACAGATGAAGTGGGGCACGCCAAACGTGTAGTGTAGCAGGCAGGTGTCGTGGACACGGGACATCTTGCAATACACAAGACAGATGAAGGGACGAGGGTCTGAAGACTGACATCCTCCTGCAGCCTGGAATGTCCCAGCAGACATCCATGCGGGTGAAAAACCTGCTTATAATGATAGGAGCCTGGAACCTAACTTGGTTTTATAATCAAACACAAGGTATTTTGTACACAGATTTATCTCTTATCTCTCACTGCATTTTCAGGAATTCAAGAGCTATGTACACAGAAAGAAAGTTAGACTGTGTTTGCGTTGGGACTGCACCAAAGAGTTGTTTACTGTTTTAGGGAATGACACCTTTGAGAAATTTGACTCAATACAGCCCATCTTTGTTACCGTCACATTTATAGCAACTCCACGGTTAAATGCAGATAGCTGCCAGAAGATTTATATGTTAAAATATGTACTAAATTACTAAACATTAATTTTTTCTTTTTTTTATTGATTTCAGAGAAGAAGGAGAGGGAGAGAGAGAGAGAGATAAAAACACCAATGATGGGAGAGAATCACCGATCGGCTGCCTCCTACACACCCCTCCCCCCTTGGGGATCAAGTCCGCAACCCTGGCATGTGCCCTGACCAGGAATTGAAACTGACCTCCTGATTCATAGGTCGGACTCAACCACTGAGCCACGCTGGCTGGGCTATTTCTCTTTTAAATTTCGTAAGTACCTGCTATCTGATTCGTCCTCTGCCAGAGGACAATGTATTCCATGGATTTTTGGAGCAGGGAGGTGAACTAGGAGCTTGCTCCATTCCACGCATCGACCCGGCATTGCAGTGCTTCTGACACGGTGCACCCCACTCCCTGGGGGAAGTAAAGAATGAATGAATGAATGAATGAATGAATGAAATGTAATACAGCCTACTGATTTTTTAAAAGGATGAGCTTAGGTAGGTTTTATTGTCTGTGAATTGATGTCATGCTTGTAAAATGTTATAAAAGGGGGCTCGCCCGTTCGGCTCAGTGGGTAGAATGTCAGCCCACAGACTGCAGGGTCCCGCGTTCTATTCTGGTCAAAGGCCACCTCCCTCGATTGCAGGCTCCATCCCCGGCCCTGGTCGGGGCTCGTGTGGGAGGCAACCAATCGATATGTCTCCCTCACATCGAGGAGCAGAGGTCCTACGGGAGGAAGGAAGGAGCCAGGGACATATGTAGGGAAGAGTGTTCCAGGCAGAGGGACAGGGAGGGTAGAGACATCCAGTGGAGAGGGCGGCCAGGGAAAGGAGCCCTCGGGCCTTGTCAGCCTGGCAAAGACCTCAGGCCGACTCTGGCCCCACCCCGGGGTCTGAGCTGAGGATTCAGGGTTCAGCCATCAATCAGGACAAGCGCGTCCTGTCTCCGGGGTCAGGACCGAGCAGGGAGGAGCGGAATCTGATCTCCTCCCCCCCTTTAAAGCTCCCCGTGGCTTCCCAAAGGAGAGCAGCGAGCAGGCCCTGCAGTGGCTCAGCCGTGACCGTGGCCTGGGTTGGGCGAGGAGGCAAGAGCTGTCAGACATGTGATGTATTTTGAAGGTGAAACCCACAGGATTTGCTGATGTAAGTCTAATTAAACACACACACACACACACACACACACACACACACACATACTCACACACACACTCACACACACACTCACACACACACACATACGCAGTCAAGGACCTGACCCTCCGAGAAAGGGTGACAGAGGGAGACGACTGGCGCACCCACGTGGGATATTTCAGGTTTCTAGTTAGATTAAATCTGAGAAAACATAACGGACCTCTAAAAACATAAAAGATTCAGCCTAATTTTAAAAAATGTGTGAGTGCATTTTTGAGTTGGGAGGCACAGGTGTCGTTTTATTGTGCTTTGTAAATGGGCTGTGTGTGTCACATGTGTTCTTTCTACGTGTGTATGTCACATGTGTTCTTTCTACATGTGTATGTCACAAGTGTTCTTTCTACGTGTTAAATACCACACAGCAGTGCTTTTTAAAAAGCCTGGCACTGACCTCTTTGGTGAGCCTGGGCCTGTTTCCTGGACAAGCCAGAATGAGCCGGAGCGTGGGCAGTGCAGGCTGACAGGCGGAGCAGGGCCGTGCAGCTGGCCGGCCAGCCTTGAAGCTCTGGCCTCGGTGCTTTCACGTGACCTTGGGCAGGCTCAGTGACTTCTCAGCCTCCATATCCTCACCTGTGAAATGGGGTAATGCTGCCTCGCCAACGGCTGCGAGGACTAAAAAGAGAACAGGTGCAGGCCTCCAGCACGACGCCCAGCACAGGCTGCTTCCGGTGCTGCAGTTCGGTGGCACTTGAGGATGGTGCTGGGAACACGCGGGCCATGGAGGTCCCTGCTCTGCATTGTCTGCGTGGGTCACCGTCTTTGGTTGGCATCTTCTCCCTTTAGCAGCGCAGGTGCCGTCCTCAGCGACGCACCGTTGTGCTTGGACAGCGGGCGTGTCTGCGGCTACACCCTGATCTCAGGATTAGAACGTGGGCGTCAGAACACCCCTCGGTCACCCCTGTGCTCGGGGATAAGAACATACCATGTCCTTCCCCAGAGAAGCTCCCAGCGTCGCAAAAGTCTCAGAAATAGTCTATGGCCACACCTCCCTGGACACGCCCCATCTTGTCTCGTCTCCGGAGCTAAGCAGGGTCAGGCCTGGTTAGTACTCAGATGGGAGGCTGTCTGGGCAGACTGGGGGCTGTAGGCTCAAATAAGTAAAGACTCAAAACCAAACAAATTCCCAAGTGCTGGAAGTGCTGAGGTAGAGGATGTTTGGGGTAAAGCAGAGGGCACACAGGATGTGGGAGTCAGGAAAGGCTTCAGAGACAAGAAAGTCTTTGGTCCATGAATCTCTCCCAACGAGATGGGAATGTTGGTATGTCTGGGTGTGTTTCCCCTGGGGAGAAAGCCCATGGCCTTTATCAGATTCTCCAGGTGATTGACAGCTCGAGGGGTAGAGGCTCTAGGCTGGAGGTCGAGGAGGCTCAGGAGGTCAGGGTGTGAGGATGGGATGGGAAGGGAGGAGGTGGGGAGGAGCTGGCAGGAAAGAGTCTCGAGATGCAAGGAGGGCAAGGGCCGCTGCTCAGAGGGCCAGCCGGCCATGCCCAGGAGCCTGGGCTTCACTCCAGGGGCAATAGGCCGTTACTGCCTCATCAGGGCGTCTGTTTGACCCTTGGCTTATGTCAGGTAAGCCTCAGAGTTCTGGGTTGTCTCATGGTGTCTCCCAGGCACTGTGAGTACACACAAAACTAGCTGCCCACAAACACCAGAGGAGGTTTCCCACAGGAGAGGGGCTGGGTTGTGAAGCATGAGTAGGAGTTTGCCCAGATGTTTCAGTCTTGTCAGTGCTTAATAACCAGCTCTTAGTGCAGAGCCCTGGTTTGTAGCATTGGCCAATTTCTGTGGTGTAAATACTGCCACCGTGGCTTATTTCAAGCTACCAATGTGATGTCATTGAAGAAATATGTGTGTACAGGTGGTTTTCATGAACCGGTGTGAGCCAACTCCCTCCCACCATTGCTTACACCCCATTTATTACAAGAACAAAAGTTCCTTTGCGGGGACCTAGCTGGAGATGCAGCTGGACCTCGGGTCATGCTGTTGCAGCCTATCCTTCCTGTGCACTGAAGGGTCGCCCGTACAATTCCCAGGGAGGGCATATGCCCAGGTTGCAGGTTCGATCCCTGTCTGGATGTATGTGGGAGGCAGTGTTCTCTCTTACATCAATGTTTCTCTGTCTCCCTCTCCCTTACTTTCTCTCTAAAATATATTTTATATAATATTATTTAAAAAAATAAAAAGAAGAAGAAGAAGAAGGAAAGCAGCCAGACTGAAGCTTGGCCTCTCTTAGTCCCAATTTCAGATTCCCTGGAGAAGGCGTCCATCGGCCCAGTTTGGGTCAGGTGCCCAGTCCTGGTCCAATCAGCTGGGACAAGGGAATAGGATGTTGTTATACCAAGATGGCAAACAAACTCTCTGATGCCTAACCACAGGCTGGTGGGGAAGGAGAAGTGACCAAAGGAAAAAAGGAAGCAAGATCTGAGCAACCAACTCCTCAGGTATCTTCACCAGCAGAAAAGCATGGAGATTCATCATAATAGTTCATGTTATCTCCTCCGGTCTTTTGAACGATCCACTGATCCACTGAATTGGCCACTAATTCATTCTTGTATTTATTCACTCAATCATGCATTCAGTACTAATTTGACATGTATTGAATATATAGTCTGTATTAGATACAATGTAGGGCTAAAAATGAAGGGAAAGAGGAATAAGATTTAGTCACTGCCCTCAAAGAGTTCTTAAGCTGGGATTGAAACAAAACATCCATAACACAACACGGAAAAAGCTTCACAAGAATTGTGTACAAAGTACCGGTCCCCTGAGGGAGTGTGTTTGGGGAACTAAAATAAGGCCAGCATCCTGCAGCATTTAGAGCAAGACAGATCCGTAAGCACTTATGGAGCGCCAAGTATATACAGGCCCCTATAGTTTGGGTTGCCTCTTCCCTTCACCCTGAGTGCCCCCTTCCTTCCAGCACCTCCCACCCCCCCTTGTACTTACCATAGGAACAACCTGCATTCTACAGTTGGACCACACCCCTCTGGCCACAGTTGATTGGACTAGAGGTAAACACCTCACCAAGGCTAGACCAATCAGAGTCTCGATCCCTGGAGACTGGGCAGATTGGGAGGAAGAGGATGATAAAGCTTTCAGTGCCCAGGTTTTCGGCCCAGAGGACCAGGAAACAGTGGCAGACACTCTGTAGGAAGAAGGTGTTGATGAGACAGATGCAAGAGATGAGGAGCCGCCAGGGAGCCCGTTCCTGTTCCTCCAAAACGTGCCTGTACCCCTACCCTGGGGAGCCTTGAAACAAAGCCCCCTTTTGCTTAAATTGTACCCAGTGGGGTTCTATCTTTTCCCTTAGCCAATACCTTGCTAAGTGCTAGGGTTTTATAGATGCATGAAATATCACAGCCTCTCTTCTCTGAAGAAAGTCATAACCCAGCGGGAGAGATGGCCATAGACACTAAACATTAACTACGGGGCGTGAGTGCTCCAATAAGAGTTTGTTCAAGGCAGGGAGGTCCTGCAGAGAGAGATTAAGATAACAGATGTAAAAGCATTTCGAAAAGAAAAACATGGCATGTACGTCCCCTGAATCATACGTAGAAGACTGAACTGCGTTTCTACTTTCAATTTGATGAAGACGACAGCCACCCTACTTTCAGAATGACGCTGTCTTACAAGGCAGGCGCGGCCTGTTACCCGGCAACGTGTCCCTTATCCAGGGCCTCGTGCTCCTTAGGGCGTCATCTGTGTTTGGAGAGTGGGTGGCTAAATGACATTACAATTTCCAAAGAAGTGGGAAGCATTTCTCTTTTCTGCCTTTTCTGCGTGTCACAATTTACTACCCTTTCTGCCCAGCCTACACCCACCTCTCCTTGACTCCATGACATTAAACAGCTGTTGACTCAACTAAAAGAAAGTCTCACAAGTGAATCACCAATTGAGAAGTCTGCCGAGTGACACGCCATGGGTACGTTAACCACAGATGGTGACGTTACGTCTGCAGAGAAGGTGTGACTGCTTCTACCTAAACGGTCCTCAAAATCATTCTGTCCAAACGTTGAAGTCGTTTAGGGAAGATCAGCGATGCCTCGTGGAGAAATACCTTCCCTCCACCCTCCTCACAGGCAGACATCTGCTTTTTCCTGCTGGGTTTCTGATGGCACAAGCCTCGCTTAGAGGCACCTGGTCCACGGGGACAAAAGCAGACTTTGGTGTCAAGCTGACCTGGGTTCAAATCCCAGCTCCACCGACTGCCAGCTGTGGCGTCTTGGGCAAATTGCTTAACCTCTCTGAACCTCAGTTTCCTCATATGTTGAAGGAGGTAAAGACACTGACAAAAGGTCAGCTGTGAGGGTGGGCGGGTAAATAAGAGAACCAGGCAGAGCTGTGAGGATGAAGTGAGAGAAGCTGGATGAGCATAACCTAGAACCAAGTGGAGCTTCAAAGACTATTGGTTTCTTCTCTATCTCCTGGGCTTCCTGGGAGAGGCTGGGAGGGCAGGGCAGGGCTTCCTCCAGCAGAGCTGATCTGCTCCTAGGGATCAGAATCCGATCACTCACATTTAACGAGGAAGATGGGTTTCTAGAGACTTGCACCATTTAAAACTCCGTAACCCAAGGATAATTTCCCCAGTTTAGAACGACTCTAAAGCTGGGAGCCTGCTCCTCAGAGCACAACATACAACCTCCGTAGTGCTCTCTGGACCTGTCGCTCCCTGCACCATCTCTATTATTTTGCAGAAGGCTCACACGCAAATGAATATCACTGCACCCGAGCCGTCTGCCTCCGTGGACAGAGCCTCGGCCAGCAGACTTAAGAGTCCTGCCTTCGATTCCAGTCAAGGGCAGGTACCTCGGTTGCAGGCTCAATCCCCTGCCCTGCTTGGGGTAAGTGCGGGAGGCAACCACTTGATGTGTCTCTCTCACATCGATGTTTCTCTCTCTCTGTGTCTCCTCTCCTCCTTTCCACTCTCTCTGAAAATAAATGGAAAATATCCCCAGGGGAGGATTAACAACAAAAAATTACTATCACCGCACTCACAGTGACTGGCCTTCTTCTAGGGCTTTATCTCAGCTCACCTTCCGGCAAGAGTGACGAAACCACATGGACGTGTTTTCAGCCCCAGCGCCTCCAAGACCACTTGGACTCAGCCTGTCAGGACATCAACAGCAGGATGAGTCTTTTTTAAACCGAGAAAGTGGCGCCACCCTGTGGCAGCGCCGTGAACAGCGGACAGTCCCCTGCCCACCAGTTTTGGCGCTGAGGGATTCTTGACCGATTCTTTAATAGGGTGGGGTTCTTTATTTCAATTAGGGGGCATGACATGAGGTCTTGTTCATGTTTTCACATTATTCAAATTTCCACAATTCAAATGGACACCAAGTGTACTTGCACTATACTCGCTTATTTTACATCTTTGGACTCCAGATTCAGGAGTTTCTATTAGTTTCCCCAAGCAGAACATTTTTAGGAGGGCTACTAAATTTTGAGATTAAAATAACGCGTGTGTGTGTGTGTGTGTGTGTGTGTGTGTGAAACGAACTTTTGTTTCTATGGGAATTGTGTCTATGTTACAAATAGCCTGAGGGGGGAGCGCGGACTGTGAAGGTCACCCCCATTTTACCAACAGGACTCAGCCGAAGCCGTAGAAATTTAACAGTTTGCCCAACCTCCTATGGTTCGTATCAGAAATAAGCCGGACTCTCTCCTGGTTACAAAAACAAATCCTCTGACAACGCGGACGTTTACATTTCCGAATGTGTCAGTTGTCATTTCTTAATATCTGTGTCCCGCTGCTCCTTCCATCCCTCAGCGAGCCAGGAAAGCAGGCTTCAAAGCAGGCAGGCCTGGGCTTCTTTCCAGCTGCACCAGGAGTGCCGCTCGGACAAATACTAACCCAATCTGACCCTTGGGTTTCTCTACCTGCACCGAAAAGATTGAGGTCATCGCACATCCGAGTGCATGAAACAGCTGGTGAAATCGGTGGCTCCCAGGCCGGTTCCCTGGCGGTGCCATTGGACTGCAGTTATAGAAGATGTCAGCGTTAAGGAAAGCTGGTTAAGAGAACCTGGCACTCCCTCTATTATGTTCGCAACTTCCTGTGAGACTGATTATTATTTTTTATTTTTTTGTGAGGCTAATTATTAAGTTCTTTTTTTAATTTGTTGATGAGAGAGAGAGAGAGAGAGAGAGAGAGATTTTTTTAATGTATTAATGAGAGAGAGAGAGAGAGAGAGATCAATTTGTTGTTTCACTTAGTTATGCAGTCATTGGTTGATTCTTGCCTGTTCTCTGGGGATCGAACCTGCAACCTTGGCGAATTGGGAGGACACTCTAACCAGCTGAGCTACCCAGCCAGGGTGAGACTGATTTTTTAAATGAAAAGATTTTTATTTTTATTTTATTTTATTTTTAAGGGGAAAGGAAAGGGAAAAGTAGGGGCTTGCTTCCAGAAAGGAGAGTGCCAATGAAGAGATTTTTTAAAATGAGGTAATGAATTAATAAAGACAGAATCTCCAAAATATCTTTTTCTTTTTTTTTTAAAAAGATCTACTCTCTTAATTAGATGAGGTGTTTATTCATGGAACACACCCATAAAGATACCTAGGTCATTAAAATGTGTTTACATTTACTATAAATTCACTATCTCTTCCTTCTTAACAGCTGATTGGCATATGCCCTGGCCGGTGTTCAATGGTTAGGGCATTGTCTGGTATGCCAAGGTTGTGGGTTTGATCTCTGGCCAGGGCACATACAAGAATCAACCAGTGGATGCATAAATAAGTGGAACGACAAATCAATGAGAATCTCTCTCTCTCTCTCAAATGAAATTTTTTAAAAAGTTAATGGCATAAATGTTATTATTAATTTTAAAATTATTATTTTAAAATATTTATTAAATTTACTAGGGTGACATTAGTAAAATTATATAGGTTTCAAGTGTACAATTTATGACACATCGTCTGTATATTGCATTATGTGTTCACCTCGTTAATCAAGTCTCCTCTCACCATATAATTGACCCCTTTATCCTCTTCCACCTCCCCGAAAAATATATGTTCACCTGGTCTTTTTTAAAAATATATTTTTATTGATTTCAGAGAGGAAGGGAGAGGAAGAGAGAGAGAGAGAGAGAGAGAGA
>NW_005369964.1:336044-336962 GCF_000412655.1 Myotis brandtii
TGTTTCTAGATCTTCGGTATGGTAAATTGTGCTGCTATGAACATAGGGATGCATATAACCTTTCTGATTGGTGTTTCTGGTTTCTTGGGATATATTCCTAGAAGTGGGATCACTGGGTTGTCTTCTGTATTATATTTGGGGGATGCATGATTAAATTATTTGGCTCATTAAAAAGTGGATAGGTGCTTCAAAAGGAGTTTATTATTTTGAAACACAAGGATAATGTCAGTGACTCAAATAATGGTCCATTATTTTTTTTTAAGTTGAAAATGGGGGGAAGGGGCAAAAAAAAAAGTTGAAAATACACCTTTCCCACATTAAACCATACACCAGTGACTCGGTTGCAGTAAAACCTCATCCATCATGTTGATTGAAGGTGGTTAATTTGAAGTACATGACTTTCTGTTTGTAGTTTTAAGTTTATTTTAGTTTAAAAGCTGAGGGAGTTCATGAGCCTTTTAAATATGGAAATTTGACGGCTTTATTTTTCTCCCTTTTTCCCTGCCTTGGAAGGATTCAACCCAATCCAGTTAGGGCGCACATACACCTGTGCAAATATTCCCAATACTTCCCTTCCCTTCCCTTCCCTTCCCTTCCCTTCCCTTCCCTTCCCTTCCTCTCTTTCTTTTTAATGTATTTTATTGATTTTTTACAGAGAGGAAAGGAGAGAGATAGAGAGTTAGAAACATCGATGAGAGAGAAACATAGATCAGCTGCCTCCTGCCCACCCTCCACCGGGGATGTGCCCGAAACCAAGGTGCATGCCCTTGACCGGAATCGAACCTGGGACCCTTCAGTCCGCAGGCCAACGCTCTATCTACTGAGCCAAACTGGTTAGGGCTGCTTTGTCTTTCTTACACATATTTTTATCTTTTTTTTTTTTTTTTTTTTTTTAAATTTTTTTTTTTTTTTTTTTAA
>NW_005369964.1:346149-351307 GCF_000412655.1 Myotis brandtii
GGTGCGAGGACTGCTTGTGAGGCACTGAGAGCCCCGGGCTGTGCTGGAACCTCGCCAGCTTCCACCCAGAGACTCTACATACAGACGCCTTTGTCCCCCGCACAGAAGACAGTCAGGTTCTCACAGGGACTGCCCAGCAGGGACAACACCCAGCGACACCACAAGATCGTTCTGTCCTGCTGTCACTACTCAGTGTGGAGCCGCCTCCTTGAAAGGCTCCAGGACCCCAGCAGCCAGGATGGGAGGAGAGCTCACAGTCGGAGGCCCCCGACCTGGGACAGCCATTGGAGGTGACCCAGTCACCCATCAACCCTTCGGGAAGACACCTCTGAGGAAGGGGCACTGCCCGGCCACGGCTGGTACAGGTGAGAGGCACAAGGGAGCATGTGTGGAGGTGCCCAAGGAACCTGGAGGCTGGAACTGACCGCTGTTGCCAAGACAACATGGGCAGGACGTCAAGCAGCAGGAAAGAGGTCCCTTCCCTCTTCCTCCCGTCTTTCCCTAGTTGGGTGGGCCAAGGAGTCCGGATGTGGTTTTCCCAGTCCCAGCCTCAGAGCAGGTAGAGGGGTGGGCTTGACACTGAGAGACACGAGGCCCGTGACCACCAGGCCACGTGTAAGGCCAGAGAGCAGTTACAATGCTGCATCTCATTCAGGACTCTTAGTTGCAAGCAACAGAAGCCAAGTCTGGCCGGTGGAAGCTGAAAAGGAAGTTACAAAGGCTCTCGGGCATCTCATAGAACTGGCTTGAGAACCGACATTAGAACTTGGGCCGGAACCACAGGCAGCATCCCAGGCCCTTCTAGACCAGAGACGACACCGCTGCTGTGTGGCATCGGACGTTGCTGCCATGGTGACAGGGTCTGTTGTTTTCCAGGAAGGGCTTCTTCTTGGAAATCTTCTTCCGCCCATGCCTCCTGCTTGGATGCCGATTCCCATAAATCAACTGTAAAAGGTAGTCTGAGATAGTCAGGGGAGTAGAAGATGAACTGGTATCAGATGGTCTCAAGTCGTTATTGACAATTTTTCCAGGTGGGATACAGGCATTATAAGAACAGGGCTTTTTTTTTTTTAACCTTAATTTAAAAATACTGTATTGCTGAAAACCCCTAACCATTACCGAAGCCTCAGTGAGTCATCATCTTTTGGCTGGTGAAGGGTGTTACCTCGATGTTGATTGTGAACAGGGCTATTTTTTTGCTGTTGTTAATCCTCACCTGAGGATATCTTTTCCTTTTATATTTTAGAGAGAGTGAAAAATGTGGGAGAGAGAGAGAGAGAGAGAGGAGACAGACACATCTATTGGGTGCCTCCTGAGTGCCCTGACCGGGGCCAGGAATCCAAACTGCACACTAGGTACATACCCTTGACCGGGAATCAAAGCCTTCAGCTGACGCTCTAACCACTGAACCCACCGTTGAGGGCAACAGGGGTATTTTTTAAGAGGTAGGTACAGAAGTACGTACAGATAAATGCCATATGTTTGGGATATGCTTTAAAAATATTGTAATGGTAGACTCGAATTTTGACCATTGCTTTTAGGTAAGCAGTGCGATTTCTAGTGGCCTGCCTGCCTGCTTGCCCTTAGTATGGGACTATTTTGAAAACATGCGTAAAATATTGTAATAAATGGAAGAAGCAATACAGCTATTTGTGAAAATATTTAACACAGTGGAGATACTTGGTTAAACACTGTCTGTTAAACATACATGTTTATCTCTGTTTCCACCTGAAACTCATCCAAAATGACAGTCAAGAGCTAAGACAAGTGTACGCCTACCAGACAAGAAGGGGGTTGCATCGATCGTTGAAAATAGAAGTGTCTTAGTCTGCTGGGGCAGCACAGCAAAATGCCGCGGACTGGGTGGCTGATAAACAACAGGAGCCTAGTTCCCAAGTCCTGCTGCTGGAAGTCCGAGATCAGGCTGTCAGTGTGACTGAGTGAGGGACCTCTTCTAGGCAGAGACTTCCCATATCCTTACATGGTGGAAGGGGCTAGGGACCTCGCTGGGGTCCCTTTTACTAGGGCACTAACCCCACTCACGAGGGCTGTACACTTAAGATCTGATTGCCTCCCAAAGGCACCACCTCCTCATACCGCCAGCTTTTTGGGGAGGACATCAACATGCTGCCATGGTGACAGGGTCTGTTGTTTTCCAGGAAGGGCTTCTTCTTGGAAATCTTCTTCCGCCCATGCCTCCTGCTTGGATGCCGATTCCCATAAATCAACTGTAAAAGGTAGTCTGAGATAGTCAGGGGAGTAGAAGATGAACTGGTATCAGATGGTCTCAAGTCGTTATTGACAATTTTTCCAGGTGGGATACAGGCATTATAAGAACAGGGCTTTTTTTTTTTTAACCTTAATTTAAAAATACTGTATTGCTGAAAACCCCTAACCATTACCGAAGCCTCAGTGAGTCATCATCTTTTGGCTGGTGAAGGGTGTTACCTCGATGTTGATTGTGAACAGGGCTATTTTTTTGCTGTTGTTAATCCTCACCTGAGGATATCTTTTCCTTTTATATTTTAGAGAGAGTGAAAAATGTGGGAGAGAGAGAGAGAGAGAGAGGAGACAGACACATCTATTGGGTGCCTCCTGAGTGCCCTGACCGGGGCCAGGAATCCAAACTGCACACTAGGTACATACCCTTGACCGGGAATCAAAGCCTTCAGCTGACGCTCTAACCACTGAACCCACCGTTGAGGGCAACAGGGGTATTTTTTAAGAGGTAGGTACAGAAGTACGTACAGATAAATGCCATATGTTTGGGATATTGGGATATGCTTTAAAAATATAGTATTGGTAGACTCGAATTTTGACCATTGCTTTTAGGTAAGCAGTGCGATTTCTAGTGGCCTGCCTGCCTGCTTGCCCTTAGTATGGGACTATTTTGAAAACATGCGTAAAATATTGTAATAAATGGAAGAAGCAATACAGCTATTTGTGAAAATATTTAACACAGTGGAGATACTTGGTTAAACACTGTCTGTTAAACATACATGTTTATCTCTGTTTCCACCTGAAACTCATCCAAAATGACAGTCAAGAGCTAAGACAAGTGTACGCCTACCAGACAAGAAGGGGGTTGCATCGATCGTTGAAAATAGAAGTGTCTTAGTCTGCTGGGGCAGCACAGCAAAATGCCGCGGACTGGGTGGCTGATAAACAACAGGAGCCTAGTTCCCAAGTCCTGCTGCTGGAAGTCCGAGATCAGGCTGTCAGTGTGACTGGGTGAGGGACCTCTTCTAGGCAGAGACTTCCCATATCCTTACATGGCGGAAGGGGCTAGGGACCTCGCTGGGGTCCCTTTTACTAGGGCACTAACCCCACTCACGAGGGCTGTACACTTAAGATCTGATTGCCTCCCAAAGGCACCACCTCCTCATACCGCCAGCTTTTTGGGGAGGACATCAACATGTATAAAATGTTTGGTCGGGGAAGACGAACATTCAGACCATGGCAAGCTGACAACACATTTAACACATTTTTGGTCTATGGAGAAGCTCTGAAGGAATGGCACTGACCCCAGGAGAGCAGAAGAAGCTACACCCTACCCCGTAAGCCCCCGAAGGCAGGGGAAATGGAAAGCAAACCCTCACCCTTCACAGAGCTTCTGAAAGATACGCAAGGCACTAGAGTCAGGGAAGGCCTAGCCAGGACCCAGGACTGACAAGGAAAGGAGAGGGAGAGAGAGAGAAACGTCACTCGGCTGTCTCATGCACATCCCCTACCAGGTGTTGAGTTTGAAACCCGGGCACGGGCCCTCACCGGGAATCGAGCTGGCAACCTTTTGGTGCATGGGAGGACGCCCAACCAACTGAGCCACACTGGCCAGGGCATAAAGCTATAACAATTTAAAATTCCGCAGAAAGGCTGGAAGAGGGAGCTTAGGACATGGGGCTCATGCTTCAGCAGCTCTGATCGGTCTCAGGCCCACCCAGGGACTCACTGATTTCCTTAGATAAGGTCATCAATCCATCCCACACTGTGGCCAAGCTCTGGGTGAGAGGACCCCCACGTAAGAACCGGGGTTTTGCTGGAAGAAGGCAGAATGGGTGCTGGAGAGAAAGACAAGTGTCTAATCAGACCTGGGGAATGTGCACATTTCTGCAGTTGCTCTGGTCTCGACTAAAGTCAAATAGGATCAGTCACTTAGAGAAAAAAGTCTGTCTTTTGAGCGTTCAAGGCTGGGCCACTGTCCTCGTGTAGGATGAATCCCCTCCCGCTGGCCCGGACCGGGACACTGACTCTCTGTGGAGAAGCTGCTTGGCACCTGCCCTGTTTAATGAATTACAAATGACTAATAAAAAATAGGAGACTAGGGTGTGCCTCTTTGAATTGATCTCTGATTGTTTGTTTTGTTTTATTTGAGAATCTGCAAATATTGTACCAATAGGAAGTATTCATTGGAGAAGAGCAGAAACTTCATAAAAAAAAAAAAGGATAAAATTGCTCACAATTCTACCACCAAAGATAACTACGGTTCGCATCTGGCGTATGCTTTCCCAGACTTTTTTCTTTACAAATATAATTATGGGCGTTTGTCAACAGAAAAATGAGATTATCCCATAAATACTGCGGTACTCTGCTTTTTCCACTCAGTAGTTTGGAAACCTACTTATATGCCAAAAGCTATCCTCCTATTAGGTTGAACCATATGAAATTACCAAAACGCATCTAGTTTTAACCTACAAAAACGGCAATTGCACATTGTTCCACCCAATACAGTTTCGTTTTAATGGCTACAAAGTTTATACATGGCATAATTTATTCAACCTATCCCTTATTATTGGGAGTTGATAAAGTTCCCTCCCCACCCCCGCCCCCCACACACAATGACAAATAGTATTGCAAGGAAAACTCTTTTAGCCCACTCTTTGTGAACATCCTTATTAAAATACATTTCTATGAATGGCATTCATTAGATAAAAGAAAGGCACACATCCTAGCCAGTTTGGCTTGGTGGATAGAGCATCGGCCTGCGGACTGAAGGGTCCCGGGTTCGATTCCAGTCAAGGGCACATGCCTGGGTTGTGAGCTAAATTCCCCCAGTAGGGGGTGTGCAGGAGGCAGCCGATCAGTGATTCTATCTCATCATTGATGTTTCTATCTCTCTATTTCTTTCCCTTCCTCTCTGAAATCAATAAAAATATTTTTT
>NW_005369964.1:351639-360567 GCF_000412655.1 Myotis brandtii
CAAGGCTCCTCACTCTATTCCATGCTCCCATGTCTCTGGATCCACTCCGCTCATCAGATTATTCGGTTGCTCAGATTAAGAAAGGCTCACTTTAAAAGCTTTGGTTGCATATTGAAGGCATAGTTTCTGAGAAGCAAGAAACTGGATGGTGCAGGGTAAGTCTTCACGTCCCAGGAGGATGGGCGTGTTAGGGGCCTGTGGGTTATTGCTTCTTCAAGGGCCCTCAAAGGGGAGGGAGGTGAGATCAGAGGGAATCGGAACTGGGAAGCAGCTGGGCATTTGCTGCTTGGAGTGAGGGAGACTGAGGAGGTGACTGTGCCTGCGCTCTAAAAAGCTGGACAGGTGCTGGTTGTAAAACCTGTGAGGCCCGTGGCAGCCTGCAGAGTGGACGAAGCAACCGTGTGCTTATTACTCTGACACGTGAAAGAGTTAGTGACCAAGAATGTAACGGACGATTTTTTTTCTTTTAATTTGAATAGAAAAATTTTATTACTTAAATATCAAGTGGAAGTAACAAAACTACAGACTTGTTCTCTTTTTTAAAAATATATTTTTTTATTGCTTTCAGAGAGGAAGGAAGAGGGAGAGAGAGATAGAAACATCAACGATGAGAGAGAATCATTGATTGGCTGCCTCCTGCACGCCCCCTACTGGGGATCAAGCCCGCAACCTGGGACCCTTCAGTCCGCAGGAAGACGCTCTAGTCTATCCACTGAGCCAAACCAGCTAGGGCGACTTGTTCTCTTTATATGTAAAAAATAAAAAATAAAAATAAAAAATAGCTGGTCTGGGCAGCCTCTCGGATAGCTCCCAAAGATTCTCACCTCCTGGAGTCACACCCTGTTGTAATCTCCTTCCCTTGACTTGCTTCTAATGAATAAAATATGACAGAAGTAATGGGGTGCCATTTAAAAATATATATATATACTAGTATATATTTAATTGATTTCAAAGAGGAAGGGAGGAGAGATAGAAACATCAATGATGCGAATCAATGATCAGCTGCCTCCTGCACACCCTCTACTGGGGATCAAGCCCGCAACCTGGGCATGTGCCCCGACCGGGAATTAAACCGTGACCTTCTGGTTCATAGGTCTACACTCAACCACTGAGCCACTCTGGCCTGGTGGGGTGCCAATATGAGATAAGATTATAAAAAGTCTGTGGCTTCTGTCTTGGGTGTCCTCTCACTTTCTCTTGGATCGCTTGCTTCTGGTGGAGGTCAGCTCCCTGCCATGAGGCAGCCCCGTGGAGAGGCCCCGGGGGTGAGCTTTGGGAGAAGATCGCCAAAAGATGGCCACAGCCCTGGGCAGCACCTCGGTTGCGGTCTATCAGGGAGCCAGGACCTCTCGGTGAAGTCGCTCCCAGGTTCCTGGTCCACAGAAACTGAGGGATAACGACTGTTTTCAGTCGCCAAGTTTTGGGGTAATTTGCTGGGCAGCAGTAAAGAACAAACACAACAGCTGCTTGTTGAATACGTAGTAGGTAGCAGGTACAGTTCTCCACACTTCACATTATTCGTTCACTTGGTCTTCGCGATGACCCTACAAGGAGAGCCATTATTACCCCGCTTTCTGCTTTGGAAACCGAAGCCCAAGAAGGGTTAATAACTTGCGGGAAGGCACAGAGTTCGAGCCGGGAGGCTGGAATCTGAACTGAGGCATTCTGGCAGCAGAGCCACACATAAATAAAGATGAGAAACAGCAGCTCATATCTCACTGGCTAGAATTGTGTAATTTGCCCATGCCTCCAACAAGTGACTTGGCAAAGGGTACAGACTCATCTTAAACTAATTAAGATTTACCACCCCCACTTCCGGCAGGGGCTGGGGAAGGCTGGGTTTCCCCTGAAATTCACAGTTCTGTAAAGTGGGTGAACAAATCTGGCTTTAGATACAAAGGAGGAAGAGGGCTATGGTTGCTGGGTGGGGGCCGACAGTGTGGTCTCCGTGGCAGCATAATCCGGGCTGTGTTAGTCTTTAATTTTGGAGGGAGAGAGTGGGCAATGGTGATACAGAGGCTCACAGGTTATACAGTCAGAAACTGGCAGACCCACTGTTGAAGTGGTTTGGCTCAGAGCCAAGACACTCTTGGAGGCCGTCTGGCACAGTGGTTAAGGCACTGGCTCTGGAACCAGACAGCTCTTCGTCACTTCTAGCTGTGTGACTCCGGGCAGGACACGTTACCTAGCCAAAGGTCTGCTTCCTTACTTGAAATCAGGAATAGTAATGCATGCACAAGGGCCTGCAGTTAAAATTAAATGAGGTAATATAGGGAAAGCATTTAGCAACATGCCTAGCACATAGGAAGAGTTTAACAAATGATAGCCATCCTGATTATTATATATAACTACAGGCCCGATGCACGAAATTTGTGCACGGGGGGTTGGGGGGTGTGGGTGGGGGTGTGTGTCATTCAGCCCAGCCTGTGCCCTCTCACAATCCGGGATCCCTCAGGGGATGTCTGATTGGGCCTAAACCGGCAGTCGGACATCCCTCTCACAATCTGGGACCCCTTGCTCCTTACAACCCGCCTGCTCGCTCCTTACCGCTTGGCTTGCCACTCCTTAGCGCTGCTGTGGAGGTGGGAGAGACTCCCGCCACCGCCACTGTGCTTCTGGCTGAGCAGTGCTCCTGCTGTGGGAGCACACTGACCACCAAGGGGAAGCTCCTGCGTTGAGCATCTGCCCCCTGGTGGTCAATGCATGTCATAGTGACCGGTTGTTCTGGTGGTTCTGCTGTAACAGTTGCTAGGCTTTTATATATATAGATAAGGCACATCTTACTAATTAGTTAAGAAATATTACCTTTCAAATGTGGAATGCCATGTTGGGCTTATATGAAGATATATATAAGCCTCGATATCAAGGGGAACAAAATCTATTAGGTAGTTAGAAAGCACATTCATTAAAAGATACCCGGATAATATTTGGGAACACATGTTAAGTGACAAATAGTAGGCATATTAAGAACTTACAAGTCAGTTTTTATATGAAGAACCCCATATAATAAAAGCCTAATATGCTAAGTGTTTGACCAGTCGCTATGATGTGTACTGATCACAGGGGGCAGATGCTCTGACCAGTAGGTTAGCTTGCTGCTGGGGTCTGGCCAATCGGGACTGGGCGAGATGGGACATGCCCTGGAGCCCTCCCGTGGCCCTCCCCAGCCCCAATAGTGCACCGGTGGGTTCCCTTGGCCTGGCCTGCGCCCTCTCGCAATCCAGGACCCCTCAGGGGATGTCGGAGAGCCAGTTTCACCCCAATCCCCGCAGGCCAGGCTGAGGGACCCCACCAGTGCACGAATCTGCACACTGGGCCTCTAGTCCTATATAATAAAAGGGTAATATGCAAATTGACCCTAACAGCAGAACGACTGGGAATGACTGGTCACTATGACACACATTGACCACCAGGGGGCAGACGCTCAATGCAGGAGCTGCTCCCTGGTGGTCAGTGCGCTCCCACAGGGGGAGCTCTGCTCAGCCATAAGCCAGGCTGACGGCTGCCAGTACAGCGGTGGTGGTGGGAGCCTCTCCCACCTCAGCAGCGCTAAGGATGTCCGACTGCAGCTTAGGCCTGCTCCCCGCTGGCAAGTGGACATCCCCCGAGGGCTCCTGGGCTGCCAGAGGGATGTCTGACTGCCAGCTTAGGCCCAATCCCCCAGGGAGTGGGCCTAAGCCAGCAGGTGGACATCCCCTGAGGGGTCCCAGACTTCGAGAGGGCACAGGCCGGGCTGAGGGACCCTCCCGAGTGCACAAATTTTTGTGCACCGAGCCTCTAGTATTCAAATAAAGACAGAAGATCTTTTGAGTCACACAGTTTTAAAGCTAAAAAGGGACCATAGATTTTGTAGGTAAGTAAACTGAAGTCCAAGAGGAATAAGTGCCGTTACTTCAGGTCATAGAGAAAGCCAGAGACAGGCTCAGATTTGGGTTCAAGTTTGATCTGTCACTAACTGGCTGTGTGTAGTTGAGCAAGTCACTCTCCTTCTCTGAGCCTCACCTGGCTCATCTGTGATATTCTATTATTTTAGACCACAGCCTTTTGACTGTCAACTGACCTCTCCCTGAATTAAATTATTTTTACTATATATATTATTTATTGATTTCAGAGAGGAAGGGAGAGGGAGAAATAGAAACATCAATGATGAGAGAGAACTATTGATCAGCTGCCTTCTGCATGACCTCTACTGGGGATCGAGCCCACAATGGGGCATGTGCCCTGATGGGGAATTGAACCATGACCTCCTGGTTCATAGTTGGACACTCAACCACTGAGCCAAACTGGCTAGGGTGAATTAAACCAGTTAATAAACTGGTCCAGTTCATATGGTAACCCATGTATACATAAAAAAATGAACACCTCTAAAAGCAGAGTTAGGCTTGCTGGTAGCAGAGGCAGGAGAGTGTGTGGGAAACCCGTAACAGCTAAAGAGTATTTTTTATTTTTTTATCATTATTTTTTAATTGTTTAAAGTATTACATGTCTCCCTTTTCCCCAATTGATGCCCCCCGCCCCCCGCCACTCCTGCCCCCCTAAAGAGTACTTTTGACCTAAATGTCATTTTCTTTGGAATAACAGACTTTCAGAAGTTGAGCTCTGAAACCATCTAGTTTCCAGTGTTATGAAATGCTCCGGCTGGGAGTGAAGTGGCATGATTAACAATGTTCTCACTTGGCCCAACCGCCGTGGCTCAGTGGTTGAGCGTTGACCTCTGAACCAGGAGGTCAGTCAGGATTTGATTCCCGGTCAGGGCACATGCCCAGGTTGCGGGCTTGATCCCCAGTGTGGGGTGTGCAGGAGGCAGCCGATCAATGGCTCTCTCTCATCATTGGTGTTTCTCTCTCTCCCACTCCCTTCTTCCCTGAAATCAATAAAAATATTTTAAAAAAAGAATGTTCTCACTTATATAGACAGATCAGTCTATTTACCAATGCCAGGCTTCTCTGACAAGCTGATTAGAAGATTCTAGAAGTGTCAGGGACCAAAGAGGAAGTCACTGTCCAACATCGAGCGAGTACTTCAGTATTTTTCCACATAAAGACTTAAGAAATTTTCCAGTCTTTGAGTAGGGGCAGGTATGATGCCATTTATATAAGAAATAATCCTTTTCCCTGCTTTGTCTGGCGGAGGCCTAACCTGAGTGCTTACCGCCGCCTAGTGGTGTTTAGATGAATAAGCATTTTTGTTTGAGTGTGTGTGTGTATGTGTGTGTTTTAATGAATAACCCGTTTTTAGGAAAAAGGAGGCCCTCTAGTTTTTCACTTATTTCACTGGCTGACATCCCAGGTCATTTATTATTTGCTTGCATATGTATGCATGTAAGTATCTATGTATGTATTTCAATGACTATTTTATATTAGAATAGTTTTAGACTTACAGAAAAGTCATTCATTCATTCATTCAGCGTGAAATTGTAGACATTTGTTTTATAATTTAGGTTAAAATACAATTTTGAGTTATAATTCAGTTTCGTTGCTCAAATTTGTTGCTTCACCAGTGGGAGCTCTTTCAGGCTGGTTCCTGTATCCTTTAAAATGCCAACTTCCTTCTTGAGCACCTACCTTCTTTGCATATTTATTTGTTTAAAAAACACATTTAGGAAACATAAAAAACTAACCCAGCCTTATAATCCCATCATCTCAACACAACTAGTTAGAGTATTTTAGGGTTTTGTCATTCATGTTGAAACATAGCTTTTGAAATTATATACATATATATAATTTCTTATTGATTTCAGAGAAGGGAGGAGAGATAGAAACATCAATGATGAGAGAGAATCATTGATAGGCTGCCTCCTACATGCCCCCCACTGGGGATTGAGCCCACAAACCCGAATTGAACTGTGACCTCCTGGTTCACAGGTCAACGCTCAACCACTGAGCCATGCCAGCCAGGCAAAACATAGCTTTTAAAGAACATTTTTTTTTATTACTCCACATAACTTCATAAACACAACTGCCATTTTTAATGTTTGACAATGATGTAGTGTTTACCAAATGCACCTTAAGCAAAGCTCTCAGACCCTGGCAGGTGGGGCTTGGTTGGGCCTTGTCCTGTGCACTGCAAGGTTGCTGGTTCCATTCCCCATCAGAGTACATGCCGGAGTTGTCAATCGATGTTCCCCTCTCACATGTGCTGCTCTCACATGGATGTTTATCTTTCTCCTTTCTTCTCTCTCTAAAAATCAAAGAAAATATTTTTTAAAAATATTAAAGTTTTTTTAAAAAGCTCTTGGGAGTCAGATTATGTGCCCTTGCCCTTAGCTCTGAGGCTTTCTGAGCCTCAAGGCTTTCATCTGTAAAACAAGGGCAATGTGCTCGGCAATTGCTCAGTGGTTAGAGCATCGGTCCATGCACCGAAGGGTCTCGGGTTCGATTCCTGGTCAAGGGCATGTATCTGGGTTGCAGGCAACCTAACGATGTGTCTCTCTCACATTGATGTTTCTCTTTCTCCCCCAACCCTTTCCATTCTCTCTAAAGTCAATGGAAAAATATCCTTGGGTGAGGATTAACCAAAAAACTAAATAAAAACAGGAGCAATGATCGTGTTTCTTACAGGCTTCTATGAATAACCAGGCAGCATAGAATAGATTAAAAGCAAGGACTCTGGAAATAGACAGCCTGATTGTAAATCTTGTCCCTGTACTTATTAGCTGGGAAACCATTCAAACCAAAGCACTGATGTATCAGTGTACTCACCTGCTATGTGCACTAACTTGTGTACTGTCCTGTTTCATTCCATGTGCTTCAGAAGCTCCCTCCAGCAATCTTACTTAGGGACTAAGTGGTTTTCAGATTCACACTTTTGAAATTTCTTTTAGAAATTTGATATAAACCAAACAGATAAAAGAGGTCATTTTATCAGCATTCCTTTATTTTATAAGGTCATACTTATAATTTTATAATACCTATTAAAATGATATTCAGAAGTAGATGTATGACGATGCACATCAGGAACCTGAGGTTAGAGATGGAAGCTGCAAAGTTAACCTCAGCATTTAGTTCTGTCTCTTGTTTTGATTGCACAGAATCAACAAAATTCTGGTTCACACAGAAAATATCTTAACCACTGTTCACAATCATGATAAATGGAGGGCAACAGACACTACAAGCTGATACATAATCACATTTGACATGCTACACTTGCACCTGCTACCACACAAGCTGACATCTTCGTAAGATCAGGTCTTACCCCTGCCTTCCTCTCAAGCAGTGCACATATATAGTGACAGAACTTTGTAGTTTTGAGCAGTGCACATATGCAGTGATAGAACTTTGTAGTTTTGAGCAGTGCACATATGCAGTGATAGAACTTTGTAGTTTTGAGCAGTGCACATATGCAGTGATACTTTGTAGTTTTGAGCAGTGCACATATGCAGTGACAGACTATTGTACAGTTTTGTATGATAAAAAACTCACCAGAATGAATTTAAATATATAAATACCAGTGCAGAACTACAGTCTTCCTAGTCAATGATACACTTAGGAGACCTTAAGTAGGCACACAAATGACAATGGATTTGTACTGAGAACTGCGCAAAAATGAGTTACTTGGTATCACAAGGTAGGGCTTGGTGAATGTCTACCACTGTAGTCTATGGATTATTCTACCTCCATGCTCTGCTCACTGTCACTGACCCTTTCTGGTTCCCTAAGATTCAGGTGAAATGTCCCTCTAATAATTCTGCCTGGAGAAGGGCCTCCTCCTCCTCTGCCTCCGTTGCCTCTTCACCCTTTATCAGCTCCAGTAGCTCCAACAAGCCAGGGGCTGAGCCATCCTCGGGCAGAGCGAGCCGCCGGCGCAGCGTTTTGTCCCCTGCTCCGGCCAGGATCTGGTCGAGCCGGGCCTGATTCACAACTTCTCTCTCCACTGCTCCTCTCTCCACCAGTTTCTGTAACAGAGGCTCCAACCTGAGTATGTAAGCGGACAACTTTTCTCCATCCTTCTGGTAAGTCCTCAGGTATCGGACCTGCAACTCCCTAGGATTATCAATAACCCCAAAAACCTGCTCAAGAGCCTTCAGGCATTCGGGGACCGTAATTAAAGGGTTGCTTATCTTGAGGACACGGATGACATCATAGGCTGGGCTTCTAAGGCTCTCTAGCAACCGCCTTCTCTTCTCGGCATCCGACACCTGCCAGGTCTTCATCATCTGGGTGGTGTGGAACAGCCAGGATTCAAAGTTTTCTTCTTCGGGTCCTGGCGGATCGCCGCCCGAGAACACTCTCAGCTTTTTGTAGTTCACGTACTGCAGGGCAGGCTGAAGGGCCTCATCTAACGCCTGGGCCAGCATGGGGGCCCGCACTTCTGGGATCATGTTCTGGTCTAGGTCAAAGGGGTCGTTTCCATACCCAAAAGCTCTGGTCAGCTCAGCCAAGGTCATGCCCTCTCCTTCTAAGAAGGCCGTTAATCTGCTTAAAAATTCGTTGTCTGGGTCAGGGGGCTTAAAGATCACCCTCCAGCTACCCCCCTTCCCAGGGATCTCCTTGGGGACCAGGGCAAAGCTCGTCTCCTCCGCGAGCCCGACTAAGGCTACGGTACTGTTCTCGTCCCTCCGGAACATCCTCCCGAGCAGGCGGTGCTCGCCCAAGGGAGCCAGCCCGGCGCGCAGCGCCTCCTCGATCTCGGCCACATGGCAGGTCTGGGGGATGCCGGCAATCAACAGCGCCTTCCGAGGGCTCATGTCCATCCCCCTGCACCAGTCCTCCAAGAGCCTCAGCGTCATGGTGCCCCGGGCAATGTGCTTCCGCTCCAATGTGCTGGGGACCGGGATGCCGCCGCGGTTCGCAGTCCTCCTCCGCAGTAGCCCGTTTAAGTCCCGTCACCGTCCCGAGTGCCAGGTTCTGCGAGGACAAAGCAGTCAGGTCAGCGAAGGTGTCACGGACCCCGGGCCCGGAGAGCCCCGCGCACCCCAACCGGCGGGCG
>NW_005369964.1:361273-381294 GCF_000412655.1 Myotis brandtii
GGGGCTCAGGGGCCGGCCGCCGCGTGACCCGCGCAGTAGAACGCCGAGCTTAATCACAACCAGCTCGTGCTCCGGGCGGGTCGTGGTCCCGGTTCCCCAGCCGGTGACGCCGGGGATTTCTTTCACGGCGGCTCCCTCTGACATGCCAAAGCCGCCCGAGTATTCAGAGCTGAGTGACTCCCTAACGCTTGCCGTGGGAACAGCAAGGTTCTCGGGACCCTTGTAAGTGTTGAAGACGTACTGCCGAGCTTAATCACAACCAGCTCGTGCTCCGGGCGGGTCGTGGTCCCGGTTCCCCAGCCGGTGACGCCGGGGATTTCTTTCACGGCGGCTCCCTCTGACATGCCAAAGCCGCCCGAGTATTCAGAGCTGAGTGACTCCCTAACGCTTGCCGTGGGAACAGCAAGGTTCTCGGGACCCTTGTAAGTGTTGAAGACGTACTTACTGTCTGACTTGGGGCCCCGACATTGGTCTGACTCGCAGAACCAGGTGCTCGCTCTGAAGCAGTCCTGTTAAGTCGGAAAGTTATTTGCACTGTAAAGTGAAAGGTTCCGTGGGAAACCACTTCGGTTCCAGTTCTTTAATGGAAGGTGTCCTGGACCCATTTAAGCCATAGGTAGTGACCTATTCTGTGGGATTCACATAAAACCGGACTTCCCTAAACACTGAAACGTCTTATACCTCCTCGGGACTATTACATAAAACCACCTGTAAGTTGTTCACATGTCGTCATACATGCAATTTTAATTTATTTTAAACCGTAAATGTAGTAATGGGGGATTTTAGAAGTCGTTGGAAATAAAGCAAGTACATTTGGAATAGTTGATCTGATTAGAAGCCTTGACAAATGACAGCATTCCTAGACCCTAACTGTATTTTCTTTCTTTTTTTTCTTTAATTTGAAGGCACAGAGCATGGAGAATGATGAATTTTCGCCAGCGGATGGGATGGATTGGAGTGGGATTGTATCTGTTAGCAAGCGCAGCAGCATTTTACTATGTTTTTGAAATCAATGAGACTTACAACAGACTGGCCTTGGAACACATCCAGCAGCACCCGGAGGAGCCGCTTGAAGGAACCACATGGACACACTCCTTGAAGGCTCGGTTACTCTCCCTGCCGTTCTGGTTTTGGACGGTGATTTTCCTGATACCTTACCTGCAGATGTTTTTGTTCCTATATTCTTGTACGAGAGCTGACCCCAAAACGGTGGGCTACTGCATTATCCCGATATGCTTGGCAGTTATTTGCAATCGCCACCAGGCATTTGTCAAGGCTTCTAATCAGATCAGCAGACTGCAGCTGATTGACACATAGACTCGGTCACCATTTTCCCCTTATGATTACAAAACTGCCAGTGCCGTGCGGGGCCTGATCACAAGACGGCGGTTTTTCCACAGATCTCAGGAAGTTGTGGTGGGGCAGAGTCCCTTTAAACAATGTGACTAGGGGGCTGTCTTTATCTGACTCATGGGTTTTTAGGTGAAGCCCGAGACACAGTCCTAACAAAATAATGTTGATGATTTCAGATTTTGGAAGTAAAATCATGTCTGTTACTTGCATTCTTTAGAAACTTGAATAAGTTCCTAAACTCCTATTCTTATTCTACTGTGCAACATAGTGATGGTTCAGAGATTTTTCCTTTGGGGGGAAAAAATGAACATGAACATTTCCATTGTGTTTAATGTGTAAAAAGGTCCAAACATGGTCATAAAGTTTAAATTTTATACAATTACTTGGCTTGCTTTAAAATTCTTCAGACTAAAACACCAATTCATGCTTTTCTGAGTAAGCCAACTATTTGTCAGCTTGTGAGAAATTGGTATAAAATTATTGAGATGATTGCTGTCCTGATACACGGAATTCATTCCTCCTTTTGGTTAATGCTGTGGGCATTCTTAATGCTACTGATTTTTTTTAAAAAAAGACTTGGGAAGAAACTAAATGTTTGAAAGTTGAGAAATCTGACTTATACATAGGAGATGGAAACAAGGTGTTCAATGAACATGTTTGTCCCAGTGCCTGTCAGATGTGCGATAGCTCTCTAAAAGATGCTAGCAAGTCATCCTGATACTCCTTTCTAGCCTCAGGGCTGGTCTTTAGGCGAGAGGTTAGTTGCATGAAGATGTGATCCTTGTACTTCCTCCTGTGCATTTGTACTTACTACCTCATGTCTGGTACCAATACAAATATCTAAAAAATGGTAATACTAGATTTTAGGATTTTTTTGGGGGGGTGAGAGTAAGATATATTTTTATACAGCTATGTCATTAATCCCAGGGAAATGTTTCACACTGATAGGTTTTAATAATGTTTTGGGTGCTTACTCTGTTGGGCCCTGTTCTAAGAACTTTGCATAAATTAACTCAATGAACAACCCTATGAGCTAACAATTATCTAGATTTTACAGATAAGGACACTGAGGTGGAGCAGTTAAGTAACTTGCCAGAGGTCACACAGCTGGTAGGTGGCACAGCCAGAGCTGTGACCAGGCATCGGATGCCTGTTCCTAACCACAGCTACAGCGCTTCTCACAAGTGACAGCTGTTCCATCACCGGGCACTGCCTGCCTCGCCAAGTTAAAGAATGGAGATGGCATCATCGAGAAAGGTTTTTCTCAATGGGCTACTGGAAATCTAAGTTTCTAGCAATCTCACCCTTTAAGTCTGATTTGACTAGAATGGAATGCTGCACTTTCCATAGAATCTCTTACTTGAAAGATAAAGCAGGTACTTTTGCAACTCAAAAGCAGCAAGATCAGATTCTTCTCTAATTAGTCCCAATTCTTTCTTTTACTGCCTTCATAGGTCTAGTTCCTGAAATGATTTATCTTCTGCTACAGTACATAGAATCTTCAAAGTAAGCGGCAGTTTGAAGTACAGATAACCCAATCACTTGTATCTTTTGAGTATTTACTAATTATAGACGGTCCCTGACTTACCATGGTTTGACAGGAATTTTCCACTTTATGATGATAGTAAAGCAACATGCATTCAGCAGGAACTGTACTTGAATTCTGATCTTTTCCCAAGCTAGTGATAATACAGTAAGAGTCTCGTGATGCTGGGCAGCAGTGAGATGATCTTGCCCAAATGTAGGCTGATAGAAGTCTGCTGAGCACGTTTAAGGTAGGCTAGGCCAAGCTCAGGGGTCCAGTGGGTTAGGTGTGTAAATGCATTTTCTACTTACATTTTTAACTCATGATGGGTTTGAGAGTAACCATCATAAGTTAAGGAGCAGTGTAGTATGCATGCTGCAGGCGCTGCATTGAGTGATTTTGCATTCATCCTGACAGCCCTATGAGGCTGGTATGTACTGGTACTAGTGCCATTTACAGAAGAGTAAAATGACAGTATGCATGCTGCAGGCGCTGCATTGAGTGATATGCATTCTTCATGACAGCCCTATGAGGCTGGTAGGTACTGGTACTAGTGCCATTTACAGAAGAGTAAAATGAAGAAATCTGAGGAATTAATAACTTGCCCATGATCACACAGCAAGTAAGTGGAAGAGCCAGGACATTGAACTGGGGATGTCTGGCTTCAGATCTCCAGCTCTATCATCCCAATCTATTGCTTCTCAATAATTTGAGGAAAATCATTGAGCAGTTTCTTGTTTTATTTGATTAGTCTTGAAGCAGTGTTAGTTTGGAAATGATTTAAGAAAATTACTTGTTACTTTTTATTTTACAAATGTTTGATATAATGCAAGGTTTGTGAATTGGTCACTTGTAAAGTGACTTCATTTTTATTGAAGTACATTTTCTCTCTTCACATTCTAATATTGAGATTTGGTAAGTAAATGCTCGTCTGTCTTTCAAGGTAATATGTCCTTGGTAGTAGAAATGTTAAAATAATTACAGTAGGAGTAATGCAGTATTTCTAAATGTTTCAGATTGCAGAGTTAATCTGTTTTTGATTACTTAGGAATTAATTATCCAAGTTGGATTATTACTATTTTGTCTATGACTATTTAAGAGTTCAAAGCACTCTTTTGGGAAAGAGGAAAAGGTGAAATTTATCTCCCAGCTCTATTAGACCGAGGAGGAGGTTAAAATTGATGGATTGGAGACCTATTATTATAGCAGGTCATCACTTATTTTATATTCTCATCACAATACAAAAAAGCAGTGACTACAGGATTAGGTAGTGAGATAAACAGTAAATAAGGGAAGTGTATCAGAGATTTTAGGAAAGAGACAGGCATCCTAGGATCCCTAACCAGTCAGTATATGCTTCCAGGTATGAGAAAAATAGAGTGGTAACGAAAAGTTTTTCTTTGGGGAAGTGGAGTCATAGGATAAAGTACGCCCAAGAGAATAACTGTACCCATAATATAATCAAACTGGTATATTTCGTTGACCATGGGTATTGTTAAAGTCTTTATTGAGAATATCTAGTGTGGATTTTTTGGATGGGTTTAACATTTTCAATCTCAAAAATACTGGCAGAAAAGCTTGCCACAATACCACATGACTCACGTTTGCATCAAACATTTGCCATCATTATAAATTCTACAACATATTTTTTTTAAGTGCCATGTAATTGTAGACCATGATTGGGAATCATCATGCATTAGTATTTTTGTTTTGGTCTAAGGCAATGAGTGGGGTCTTGAACTGTGGCTGTATATTAGAATCACCCAAGGGAATAAAAATTGCAAAGCTCATATGAACAATGTCAGGATCCCTTTTCCACCAATTATGTCCATTTCTGTGGGCATAGTCCAGGCAATCCTGTTTTTAGAGGCAGGTCTTCAAGTGAGTCTGTCAGGGTTTTCTGCACCATAAAGACTCAATTGTTAGTCACGAGATCTGGTGTTTATTTTTGGAACCGCCTCAAAAACTATTTTGCGGTAACTTCACCCTAGCTGTTTGAATTGCAAATCTTTAAAAGAGGTGTTTATATTTCCTCCCCCCCCCCCAAGGTTTAAATAGACTTTATTATTACAAGAGGGAAGCCTACTGACCAGAGCTTTATAGCCGGTATATGTAGTTCCAGGGTGTCACCATGGAGAAATCAGAGGTTATGATTGTAGAGGAAGTCACTGACTGAAGGCCAGGATCCAGGGGAGTCAGCCAGGAATGCTGCGGACGATAGGACAGGCTGGGGTGGTCCCGTGGCAAGGTGAGGGGGAGAGGACAGCTTCACTACTGCTTCCTGAAGCTCTCCAGGTGTGACAAGACCCAGCCCCACAGCCGGAGAAAACGAAGCAGGAGATGAGCAAGGGTGACACCCATGGTCCTGCACTGCTTGGAATGGATCTGGGCCTGTCAGGCCCCTCAGCCCTGGACCTCAGTGAGTAGACTGCAGACAGCTGCCAGCTGGAGCCCAAGCTTAGAAATGAAGTGTCTGCATATTCTGATTCCAATTCCTCTCCTTCAGTTTATCTCGAATCCCATTTATCAGGTTTTTGGCCCCCACTCTACCAAAACTGTTTTCTTGTCAAGTGGTCACTGGTAGCTTACACAGAACTGAATCCTTTGGTCAAGTCTCAGTCCTCCAATTACTTATTAGCAGTTTTTGACACATTCCCTCTCCTTGAGATACTTTCTTCAGTTGGCTTCTCATCACTACTGCCCAGTAGAACTTCAGCGAGGATGGAATGTTCTTTATCTGTGCTGTCCCAATCAGTAGCCACTAGCCACATGAAGTGAGCCCTTGAGATGTGGCTAATGTGACTGGGGAACTGGGTTTAGTTTCAATTAGAATTTAAATAGCCACCAGTGGCTAGTAGCCACTATGTGTTAGCCCAGGTCTAGATATTTTTCTGGTTTTACTCTTCCTTACCAGCTCCTCCCGTCTCCTTTGCTGGTTCCTCCTTGGGGATCTGCTGGATTTCTAAATGCTGGCTTCCCCCCCCCCCCCCCCCCCCCCACCTCCCTTTTCTCTTTTTACTCCCTTGATCATCTCATCCAGGCTCATGTCTTTAAATGCCCACATTTATATTACTACCTTGTCTCTTTCCCCTGAGCCGCAGATTTGAATATCCAACTGCCTACTTGATATTTCCTAGATGTCCAAAACCAAGCTGCTGATCTCTCCACCCACCAAAATCTGCTCCTTAAGTTCCCTACGAGATGGCTGCCAAACCCCTGACGAGGGATCCTTTTAAACTCTTACTCCTCTCAAAAGTTCCTCCTGTGGTTTCCCTTCTCAGAATAAAAGCCAAAGTCCTTCCCATGGCGTACAGAGTCATAAATAAGCGGCCCTTGACCTTTACTTCAGTTCCTAATAACACTCAGCCCCTGACTCCACTCCAGCCGCACTGGTTTTCTTGATTCTAGAACACACCAGAAAAACCTGTTCCAGGGCCTCTGCCCTCGGTCCTGCCTGCCTGGGTGCTTGGCCCCGGCCTGCTCCATCCCCTTCTTCAGACCTCTGCTCAAGTGCCAGCTTAGTGAGGCTGCCTCTCACCACCCAATGGAAAATCCAGCATCCCCCTTCCCTGTTTTTCTCCGAAGCACTTACCATGTGATATCACATGACACGTGTTTTGTCAGGATCTAAACTCCATGAGTGGAGCGATTTTGCCTGTTCACTGCTGTATGCCCTCTGCCCCAGTGCCTAGAGCAGTAGGTGCTCAGTAATGATCTATTGCATGCATGATGCTCAGTGTCGCGGAACACCTCTCTCTCTAGACTGCAAAACAATCTAGTTCACTCTCCAGGGAGAATAAAGGTTAAAGTTAACATTTACTACTAAGTGCAGATCATAATCTGTCTCACGTGCTAGGTAAGTTTGGTTATTCAACTTTTTTTGTTGACACTATCGCAGATAGTTAACAAACTCTTTCAGCTTTCAGCATGGACTGATGTGTTCTTTTATGGCCAAAATTTAAAATGAGTCTCCCAATTTTTTTTTTGCCAACAATTCTTGTTATGTTGGTTGTCTTGGGATCCTTCTCCTTACATCGGTTTGTTGTTCCATTTATTTATGCATTCATTGGTCGATTCCTGTATGTGCCCTGACTAGGGATTGAACCTTCAATCTTGGTGTATCAGGAAGATGCTCTAACCAACTGAGCTACCTGGCCAGGGCGGGGTTTTCCTTCTTGATGCAGAGAAAAACATATACCACATTCACAAACAAGTGTATATTTTAAGTGGTGATTAGAGCCTTGAGAAAACCACCTAACATGCACCAAGTGTCATGACAACCCCTTAGAGCTACAACAAACATTATAGTATTCTGGCGTTCAGGGCAATCCCTTGGCCCCATAAAGCACTTATTTAAACGAGTAATGTTTTTCTGCAAGTGGCCTCTATCGTCAGCAGAATTTTTGGCACCAGAGTAAATTCCCAATGGCCCCAGTGTGAACTGCTACCTTTTAAAAGATTTAAATAGGAGCTTACTGCCTAGCATTCACTGTTTCCTGGGCCATGTCTTTAAATAAAGCAATTCTGATTCTAAAGGTCACCCGAGAATGGAAAAGTCGCAGCTACACTGAAATTTGCTTAATAGTTTAAGAATAGTGCACTGGCTAGAGGCAGTTTCTTCAAGGCAAGGCACTTTGGTTTTAGAAACACCTCTGACCTTTTTTTTATGGTATCCTACCTCATATTTAGTCCAGTTTTCCTAACCTTTTTATTTTTCTATTTTGGTTTTGTTTTGTTTTCCTAACTTCTTTAGAAATCACTTTGTATTCCCTAATCTGACAAATAGTAGTCAGATGGGAAATGGATTTAAAAAAATGTTTTTGTTGATTTTGAGAGAGAAAGGGAGAGTGATAGATAGTAACATTGATGAGAGAGAAACATCATCGATCAGCTGCCTCCTGCATGCCCCTCACTAGGGACCGGGCATGTGCCCTGACTGGGTATCGAACGGGTGACCTCTTGGTTCCTCACCCGCTGAGCCACAATGGGGGGGTGGATTTTTTATGTTTTAAGTCTGGATTGGTTCATTTTTGTCCTGAATTACTTAATGACATTTAAAACTATAAACATGGCTGTTTTGCCCTTACTAAATTTAAAGCATGACTTTTGGAAAGTAAAAATCTTTAGAAAGTTTCACAATAACTTTTCCTTTTTTTAAAATTTACATGTTGCTTTATTCTGTAAGGACACCCTGACACGTTAGATGATAATAGCTAATGACAAAAAGTAGAAATGAGGTGCCTGCTTCTCTAACCACTGCTAGGAGCATGTTATATGTATTGTCATTGCATGTCCACTTTGACATCCTCTCATTCTATTATGTACTATAACAATGGGGCGAGAACACAGTAAGTAGGTGGTTCTGCATCTCAGGTAAGCACTGCATGACAATCCGGTTCTGCCTGTGAGGATGGTGGCCCTCCTCCCCAAGAAACCCCGCTAAGCTCGTGAGGAACAGCCCTAAGAATCACAGAGAAGGGATGCTGCTGGCAGGCCTCTAACACAGCGACAAACAGCAGACAGCTGTTGTCACATGGGATTCGACTTGCCATTGTTTGGAAATGTCACATCCGTGTCAATGACAGTCCTGGCACCTGCTCAGCCACCCGCCTAGAGTTTCATGGTTACTTCTGTTCGATGACTACAAAGCTACAGGAACATTTGAGGGACTAAAGTATTTTCATGTAAGTCTCCAAACCCATAAACTATGCTGCTAGTAATTAAAACAAAAATATTAATTAAAAGAAAAAGGACAGCTGGGTTAGTTTTGTTAGCTTCCAGAATTCACTGTGACAATGTCCTTTGAAACAGGCTGTTCTCTCCGATATGCCTGCACCCTCCACATCACCCGCATGTTCCACACTTGGAAGTAGGAATGTCCAGAAAACACAGCACATGGGGAACTCAAACCTTAGTATGGGGAAAAGGTCAGCTTAGACTCACAGCTAAGTTCAAATGTTAATTTCCTGGAAATTTGTATTAGTCGATTGAAAGCACAAAGAGCAGAAAGAAGGTTCTGATGAGGAAGTAAAACCATGCGTTTCGGTACGTCCTCTTTCTACTCTCGGCACAGGGTAAACAGGGAGCTGGAGCAGCCGGTGCAGTTGATGTGTGTCCTGTGATGGCACGATGGGTCCCAGCTGAGCCAGGAAGGGCACCTGAGTGGGGGCTTTATCTCCTAGGGCCGTGGTCGGCAAACTGCGGCTCTCGAGCCACATGCGGCTCTTTGGCCCCTTGAGTGTGGCTCTTCCACAAAATACCATGTGCGGGCGCGCACGTACAGTGCAATTGAAACTTGGTGGCCCATGCGCAGAAGTCGGTTTTCGGCCTGGACAAGTCTATTTTGAAGAAGTACTGTTGATATTTGGCTCTGTTGACTAATGAGTTTGCCGACCACTGTCCTAGGTTTCTCGCTTACATCACTAAGCAGCTAAATGGTTGGTACTTTTCTGCGCTATGATAAATATGCAGAAAAGTAAACTAAGTGTTCGTTTTTTAACTGCAGCCACCGCAAAATTAACTCTGCTGCGGGGTTGCTTTTTGCTCAATCCTAATGTGAGTGCCCTTATTTGAGTAATACTGTAAAATAGGAGGAAAGACAGAAGGAGCAACTTTGAAGAGGTGACAGACCACTCTTGCCCCATGGACAGTGCAGGTCAGAGGGCGAGAACACAAAAAACAAGACTCAGTTCCATTTTACAAGGCAGGAGCCCCTGTCGCTTTACAGCTTTTTGGCACAGTCAGGGCAAAACACTTGCTCCTGATGGAAGACAAAGCGCTTGCTGGCCAGATTCAGGGAGCACTTTTTGCAGTGGAAGCAGTAGTCGTGCCAGGACTGTCCTTCATAGGTCACCACACTGGAGCCTTTACCAAACCCAGTGATGGGGTTCTTGCATCCAGCACACTTCTTAGCCACATAGTTCTTGTAGCAATCCACGCAGTAGTACTGGTCCTCCACAGCAGTGAAACGCTGCCCGGCCAGCTTCTTCGAGCAGGTGACACACACAAAGCAGTCGGCATGCCAGGGCTGGTCCTGGTAAGTGATTCCTCCGGATGTGATGGCCTTCTTGCACTTCATGCAGTGCTTGGCAAACTTTTCCTCATAGCAGGCCATGCAGTAGTATTCCTCCCCTTTAGGGAAGAAGCTACTCGTCCCGATGACTTGCTTGCAGTTGCTGCAGATGAAGCAGTTTTGGTGCCATACGGTCCCCTTGTACTCTACGTTCTGATCTCCTGGCATAATGGGCTGTGAGCAGCCCTTGCACTTGTGGGTGCTCTCAAGCAGGTGGCACTGTTTGCACAGGACCCTGTTCTCTTTGGCCACAAAGCTCTCGGTGGCTAAGGGGTGCTGGCACTGGGAACAGCGGAAGCAGGTGTCGTGCCAGAAGCCTTCCTTAAAGCGGACCTCCTTGGCGTCTGCACCGATGGTCTGGTGGCATTCCATGCAGGTGTTGGCGCAGTGCTCGTCATAGCAGTCCAGGCAGCAGTGGTGGTCATCCTTCTCCACGTACTTCTTCCCGTGCAGGGAGGCCTTGCAGTAGTGGCAGTTAAACTGCTCAGCCATGGAGCCCAGCTTGGATCTGGAGGGGTCTCACCCTGAAGGTGTGGAGGAGGAGGTGGATTTGCTGAGGGCTGGGTTTAGCTGTCAGTAACTTCCAGCACGCTGCCCTGGGGATGCTCAGGAGCGCAGCTGTCCCGGAGGCGGCCGTGGCAGCCGTGGTGGTGGTGGCAGACTCCACAATAACTTTTTCTGTATTTGTGTATAAAAATACGTAACATGATTTTTTTAATGCAAATAAAACAAAATGAGTATATGATGAAAAATCCCCCTCTCACTCCCGACCCCTATCTCTCTAGAAGCAGGTTGACTATCCTTTCAGAGAAATTATAAGCACATCCTAGCCAATAGTCTCCAATAGTAGCATTCTACACACTGTTCTATATTTTGCTAGTTTACATTTGACATCATATCCTAGAGATTGATCCTTAACAACACAGAGCTATATCTTGGTCGTTTTAATGCCTGCACAAATGTTCTAGTATACTCATGTTCTATTTTTATTTAACCAGGATCTTCTGATGGACATTTATTTAGGTTGTGTACTGTTTTTTGTTACTAAGAAGAATGCTGCAGTGAATAGTTCTGTAAACAGATCTGTCCACTTGTTGCTATTATATGTAGGATAAATTTCTTTAAGTAAAATTGCTGAATCAATTTAACATTTTAACAGAATTGTCAACTTGACTTTCAAAGAGCTTACATCAGTTTATACTCGCCATCAATATACTAGTATTATAGACCTCACATCCTTCCCAGCTCAATCTTGCATCAAAACTTGTGATCTTGCCCTAACCGGTTTGGCTCAGTGGATAGAGCATCGGCCTGCGGACTGAAGGGTCAGAGTGCATGTACCTTGGTTGCGGGCACATCCCCAGTAGGGAGTGTGCAGGAGGCAGCTGATCGATGTTTCTAACTCTTTATCCCTCTCCCTTCCTCTTTGTAAAAAAATCAATAAAATATATATTTTTAAAAACAAAAAACTTGTGATCTTTCCGTTTGAAAGTAAAAAAAATGGTATTGTATTATGGTTTTAATTTTCACTTATTGGAAGTGGAACATTTTCATTTAAAAACCATGTGTATTTCTTGTGATCTTGCTGTTCCTTTCCTTTGTCCATTTCTAGTGTATTTCTGACTGGTGCACATGAGATCCATAAAAGGAATTAATTCTTAGTCATTTGTGCTGAAAAAAGGAAATACTTTTACCTTCTTTGTCTTTTAACCTTATTCACAGAATGTTCAGAAACTTTATTATGTAATCATATTTACTAATTTTTTCTATTATGGTTTCTGGATTTTTAAAAACTTGCTTAGGAAAACTTCACTCTGAAATTATAGAAATTATCATCCCATTTTCTTTTACCACTTTTGGTTTTTACTGTTGATTTTAGAGAGGTGGGGGAAGAGAGGGAAACATGGATTTGTTGTTCCACTTATTTATGTATTCATTGGTAGATTCTTGTATGTGCCCCTGACTGGGGGTGGAACCAGCAACCTTGGCATATCCGACGACGTTCTAATCAACTGAGCTACAGTCAGGGTTCTTTTAGTAGTTTAATGGCTTTGTTCTTTACTCTAAAATTCTTGAATCTACCTGAAATTTATGATGTTCTAAGTAATGAGAAAAGAACCCAACTTCATCACAAAAACTATGAGAAATCAATTCATTTCTCATTTGTTAAAACTGAGTATTGTTTTACAAATATAGGGGTGGGCAAAAGTAGGTTTATAGTTATAATACAAAGAAATAATACAATAATTAATAATAATAATACAAGAATAAACTCTGCATTTTATATACTCAAAACTGTAAACCTACTTTTGCCCATTCCTGTATTTTTCAATTTCTATAAGAATTTTACACTCTATTTACAATATACTTAGATACCCAAGAAATAATTACCACAAGTGATGGTAGTATTATTTAATTAATATGTTAATTTTATTTGAAACTATCAATAGCTGCATTTATGGTAATACAGTTTTGAGCTTTGCAGTGCTCAGCTACAATCAGTTCAAACAGAAATTTCTTATAAACATTTTATTACCACATGGTGGCTGACAATTAAGTTAAAATGCATAGGTTTTCAGGATGTCAAAGGTATGACTCTTGTAGCCATATAAGAAATAATATTCTATATTTGTACAGACTGAACAATTTCACTGAGAGATATATTTTATAGGCTAAATAGGAACTAGATAAAAATACTACATAATAAACTTGAGGGCCACAGATGTCTCCAACTGATTTTCTAACTTGGAAAAAAACATTAACTTTATTTCCTTTAAAAGTCCAGTCCTTCTTAATAAAACTTAAAAAAAATTCTGAGTAGCTGAAGAAATAATGCTGCTACAGGACATTTCATATGATGACGGGGGAAGTACGGGCCGCTCAGTGCCACAGAAGCTAGGCATTTCTTCTATACTGGTCCTTCAACATGACCTTTTTAAAAAAAAATATATTTTATTGATTTTTTTACAGAGAGGAAGGGAGAGGGATAGAGAGTTAGAAACATCAATGAGAGAGAAACATCGATCAGCTGCCTCCTGCACGCCCCCCACTGGGGATGTGCCCGCAACCAAGGTACATGCCCTTGATCGGAATCGAACCTGGGACCCTTCAGTACGCAGGCCGATGCTCTATCCACTGAGCCAAACCGGTTACGGCCAACATGACCTTTTTTGTTACACATATGGCTCACGTGTGAAGAAGATAGCATAAGAATTAAAATCAGTATTAAAGTTAAAGGAAAAGATTAATCAAATCTATAGCCTAGACCAGTGGTCTGCAAACTCATTAGTCAACAGAGCCAAATATCAACGGTACTTCTTCAAAATAGACTCGCCCAGGCCGAAAACCGACTTTTGCGCATGGGCCACGAAGTTTCAATCTCACTGTACGTGCGTGCCCGTGTGGCATTTTGTGGAAGAGCCACACTCAAGGGGCCAAAGAGCCGCAGTTTGCCGACCACAGGCCTAGACCATAAAACACTGAATCACAGCACAGGTATCTTGAAATTTCTTACTTATAAACATATCCTATATAATAAAACCCTAATATGCAAATCGACCAAACGGCAGAACGACTGGTCACTATGATGCACACTGACCACCAGGGGGCAGATGTTCAACGCAGGAGCTGCCCCTGGTAGTCAGTGAGCTCGCATAGGGGGAGCTCTGCTCAGTCAGGAACCAGGCAGCGGTGGCGGAAGCCTCTCCCACCTCTAAGGCAGCGCTAAGGACCCCTTGAGGGATGTCTGCCTGCCAGCTTAGGGAACAGGGAGTGGGCCTAAGCCGGCAGTCGGACATCCCCCAAGAGGTCCTGGACTGCAAGAGGGCACAGGCAGGGCTGAGGGACCCCCTGCACTCCCAGTGCACAAATGTCATGCAACGGGCCTCTAGTTTTTAAAATATGTTAAACAAAGAAGGAAACAAAATGAGCCCAGCCAGTATGGCTCAGTGGTTGCATGCTGACCTATGTACGAGGTCACAGTTCAATTCCGGTCAGGGCACATGCCCGGGTTGTGGGCTGGATCCCCAGTAGGTGACATCCAGGAGGCAGTTGATTGATGATTCTCTCTCTTCATGGATATTTCTATCTCTCTCCCTCTCCCTTCCTCTCTCTGAAATTAATAAAACCATTTTTTTTAAAGAGGGAGGATAATTAAAAAATAGTCCTTCGTTAAGCAAAATCAGTATGGTTACAGGATGAGAGGAAATATCGAAGTCAACACAGAATGTTTACTTAAAGATTATATTTGTGTTCACAGCATAAAAGAACATCCCATTTGGCTCTCTTAAGTTACAAATTAAATATACCGGTTGGAACAAAAATAGGTTTACAGTTGTTCGTATGGGAAATACAATAATGAATAATAATGCTATATAATAAAAGGCTAATAGGCAAATCAACCAAACGGTGGAATGACTGATTGCTATGACGTGCACTGATCACCAGGGGGCAGATGCTCAACGCAGGAGCTGCCCCCTGGCGGTCAGTGCACTCCCACAGGAAGTGTGCTGCTCAGCCAGAAGCTGGGTTCACAGCAGGTGAGCGCAGCGGGGATGGTGGGAGCCTCTCCCACCTCTGTAGCAGCACTAAGGACCCCTTGGGTCCAGGACTGTGAGAGGGCACAGGCCAGGCTGAGAGACCCGCCCCCCTTCCCATGCACAAATGTCATGCACCGGGCCTCTAGTGTAAGAATAAACTGTTTCGTGCATTCACAACTGTAAACCTACTTTTGCCACAGCCTATATAGTCACTTAATTGTATCATCTCTGGATGTCTGTATATTGGGTGTGAGTGTGGATTCAAGGTTTCCTTGGGTTTTTCTCAAGGGGTCTTCTTTATCTTCATTCAGTACTTCTATTCCTGTTTTCTTTTTAGTTAAGCAGACTGCTATTGCTGTTTGCTGTTTTTAAATTAAGTTTGTTGGGGTGACATTGGTTAATAAAATTATATAGGTTTCAAGTGTACAATTCTGATACATATTGCCATTCTTCTTCTTTTTTTAATCCTCACCCGAGAATATTTTTTTTTTATTGGTGTTTTTAGAGAGAGAGAGAAACATTGATTGGTTGCCTCCTGTATGTGCCTCGACCAGGAAGGCAACCCGCAACCAAGGTATGTGCCCTGACTGAGAATCGAACCCTCAGCCTTTGGGTGTATGGGACGACACTCCAACCAATTGAACCACCTGGCCAGGACCAGATTTCCATTCTTATAGTCAATTCCCAATCTCATCACTTGCTCATGACAGTTCTTTGAAATATTTTTGTCCACAAACCATGACATGTACTTAAAAAAATATATATATGATTTGAGAGAGGAAGGGAGAAAGAGAGCTAGAAACATCAATGAGAGAGAAACATTGATTAGCTGCCTCCTGCATGGCCCCTACTGGGGATTGAGCCCATAACCCAGGCATGTGCCCTGACTGGGAATTGAACCAGTGACCTCTTGGTTCATGGGTCGATGCTCAACCACTGAGGCACACCAGTGGGTGACATGTACTTTTTATAATAAAAGAAGTTAAAAGATGCAGATATCACACAAATTAATTCAATAATTATTTTTAGAAATAGAAAACAAATGAAAAAGCTCTGGCCAGTGTGGCTCAGTTGACTGGGTGTCATCCTGTGCCTGGAAAGGTTGTCAGTTTGATTCCTGGTCAAGGCACATGCCTGGGTTTCAGACTCCATCCCTGGTAAGGGGGCATGCAGGAGGCAACCTATCGATGTTTCACTCTCACATTAACATTTCTCTAAAAACCAATTTTAAAAATCTTTTTTTAAAAAGTAGAAAACAATATGAATTGCCAACTTAAAGGATTTTACACATTATGAAGTGTTCTCTATTATTTCCATGGCCTGAAATTCTTCACTCAAGAAAACAGATTCATTTCTAAACATTTATTATATCTTTCTTTGTTGGAAACAGAAGTTTTTTTCTTTGACAAAACTGTGCCAGAGGAACAAAACAAATGCTTTTCTCAATTAGAGCAGATGTTGATATGGCTGTAGTCTTTTTTTTTTAATGCTTCACAAATTTGCGTGTAATCCTTGTGCAGGGGTCTTGCTAATCTTCTCTGTATTGTTCCAATTTTAGTATGTGGGCTGCAGAGCAAGCATGGCAGCAGTCTTTTACATTTCATACAGCTATTGTTAAAATGATGTTTTTGGCCGTTTTGCAGATGGTCCATCTGAGTTAGTTCTGTTATCAATGTTATTTTCATCTTCTGCATCATCTTCATTATCACCTTTTAAAATAAATATTTGTATGACAATGTGTTCAGTGGTTGAAAGAAATATAATTAAAATGGTTGATAATGAGACCATTTCACTTTAGGATTAATAAAACCATGTATATTCCAGATTTGAAGTATGTATCATTAAAAAGATTTCAGTCCAGCCGGCGTGGCTCGGTGGTTGGGCGTTGACCTATGAGCCAGAGATTCGAGGTTCGGTTCCCGGTAGAGGCATATGCCCTGGTTGCGGGCTCGGTCCCCAGTGTGGGGTGTGCAGGAGGTGGCCGATCGGTGATTCCCTCTCATCATTGATGTTTGTCTCTCTCTCCCTCTCCCTTCCTCTCTGAAACCAATGGAAATATATTATTTTAAAATTAAAAAAAAGATTTCAGTAATTTTGGTGCTTAAAACCTTTCCTATTACTTTTTTGAAGATATAATTCATATAACCATAAAATTTACTCTTATAAAGTATACAGCTTGATTTGTAGTATATTCATAAAATTGTACAACATGACTATCTAATTCTAGAACACTTTCATCATCCCCAAAAGAAATCCCACATTTATTAGCAGTCACTTTCTATTGTCCTCAATCATTGGCAACCACTTTCTATCTCTCTAGGTTTGCCTATTCTGGACATTTTATATAAATGGAATCATACAGTATGTGGCCTTTTGTGACTGGCTTCTTTCACTTAGCATAATGTTTTCAAGGTTCATTCATGATGTTGCATATATCGGTACTTCATTCTTTTTTATTGCTGAACAATATTCCACTATATATCACAGCCTGTTTATCCACTCATCGGTTGATGAGCATTTGTGTTGTTTCCACTTTTTAGCTATTATGAATGATGCTGCTATGAACATTACTGTGTAAGTTTTTGTGTGAACATGCTTCCAATTCTCTTGTGAGAACTAGGAGTGGAATTGCTGGGTCAATAAATGTTGACTTTATGCTTAACTTTGTGTGTGTTGTTTCTTAAATATGTTTGTATTGATTTTAGAGAGAGGAAGGGTGAGGGATAGAGAGAGAAACATTGATTGGCTGCCTCCTGCATTCCCCCTTCTGGGGATTGAGCCCGAAACCCGGGCATTTGCCTTGACTGGGAATTGAACCAGCAACCTCTTGGTTCAGGGTTGACGCTCAGCCACTGAGCATCACTGGCTGGGCATTATGTATAACTTTTTGAGGAACTGCCAAGCTCTTTTCTAAAGAAGGTACCCCATTTTACATTTTCTTCTTTTTAAAAAAATGTTTTAAAATTGATTTTAGAGAGAGAGGAAGAGTGAGGGGGGCGTGAGAAACATTAACTGGTTGCCTCCCATATGCACCCTGACCAGGGATCAAACTCAAAACCTGGGTATGTGCCCTGACCGGGACTCAAACTGGTGACCCCAACACTTAACCAATTGAGCCACACCAGCCAGGGCCATTTTACATTTTCACCAGTAATAATAAGGGCTCCAATTTCTTCATATACTAGCCAGCATTTGTTACTGTTCTTTTTTATGATAGCCATCCTAGTGGGCATGCAGTGATATCTCATTGTGGTTTTGATGTGCATTTTCCTGCTGGCCAATGATGTTGAACATCTTTCCATGTGCTTATTGGCCTCATATATCTGTTTTGGAGAACTGTCTATTCAATTCCTTTGTATTTGGTAACTGGAGTGCTTTTAGTATTAAGTTCTATCACTTTGCTTTTGTACTTGTAATTTTTTATTTTGTACATTGTTATTTGAGATATAATTCATATAACATAACATTCACCATTTAATCTCTACTACCTTTTTGTTATTGTTAATCCTCACCTGAGGATATTTTTTTCCATTGATTTTTAGAGAGAGTGGATGGGAGGGAGGGAGGGAGGGAGGAAGGGAGAGAGAGAGAGAGAAACACTGATGTGAGACACATTGATTGGTTTCCTCCCCCATGTGCTTGGACCAGGGCCAGGGATTGAATTTGCAACCCAGGTACATGCCCTTGACCAGGAATTGAACCTAAGACCCTAAGGTGCATGGGCAGACCCTCTAACCACTGAGCCCCACGGACCAATGTGTTCTATTATTTTTAACAAAGGTAATTCAAACCTAAGTTTTATGGGGATTTCATTAAGCAAATAGTACAAAAACATGCCAACCTATACAAAAATATTCCTGACCCACCATTTTTTTTTTTTTCAGACTATAAGAGAAAGTTACTGAGAAAGTCACAGAGGCAGAAGTGAGCTGTAGAAGAAATGGGCTCAGGAAACAAGGTAACAGGCAAAAGAGGGCCCTTGGAGCTTGGGGAAAGAGATACAGAGCAAGAGGCAAGGAAACCGGGCCTGGGGGAAGGAGGTGGGGAAAGGCATACTGTTCCATAGAGAAAGCGGGCTGGGTCCTAGGTCCCACAGGCTTTTCAGGGCCGGAATTTTAGGGGAGCTCCCAGGGGAGGATCTCAATAGACTATTCAGCAGCTTTCCAGTGTTGTGGTTTCTACTGATTGGTCGGTCACTAGTCAATGCAGCTTGACCCACCATTCATCGAACAGGTGGCAGTTATTTTTCCAATAAGTAATATCAGATTTTTTAAAAATGGCTCTATTTATACTCCTGTCCATATGCCAATGACGACATTTTCAAGAGATTAGAGAGGTACTTCTGGAGCCAAGAAACAGGACTTCACTCTCAATATACTGACATGGAAACAATCTGTTATCTGAACTCAGTGTAATGTTCCAAACGGGCCCCTTCACATGATCTGGAACTACCAAGATGCAATCAAAATGGAAAAGAAAGAAAAGGCAAGTACAGTTCCAGCTACTCTACAGAGGAGTTACGCCCTGCCTCCAATAATTAGTTCATAGGTCCTTCAGTTTGGGCCAGTCAAAATGAATACCTGTTTTTGCATTCAAGACAATATTTTAAAAAGGTTAATGCAGCTAAATTTCACCTTTCTATTTTCAAACTGCACCTACAACACTGGGATATGGGAGAGTAGGAGTGCCTGGGCTCTTAAGACTCTTCAAACCAAAATCCATCCCAATCTTCGGCACCTGTTCCTATTCTTAGAGTTACTTTATTTTTATTATATTTTATTGATTTTTTACAGAGAGGAAGGGAGAGTAGGATAGAGAGTTGGAAAAGTCGATCAGCTGCCTCCTGCACACTCCCTACTGGGTGTGTGCCCGCAACCAAGGTACATGCCCTTGACTGGAATCGAACCTGGGACCCTTCAGTCTGCAGGCCGATGCTCTATCCACTGAGCCAAACCGGTCAGGACTAGAGGCCAGTCTTCCACGCGTTTGTGATTTCACAGCTGGTAAAACACCCAGCTCAGTCAGGCCCTCTCCGAGGCCTTCCTGGGTTCTCTCAGTTTGCAGGCGTTACAAGAGGTCCTGGGGTCATCCTTTCACTCCTGAATAAGCGTGTGCCTGTTCCACCCTCATCACTCCGAGGTCCATCCACAAGGAGAGCAACGGAATCACATTCACTTTTATTTTTCTTTCCTTTTTTAAAAAATTTTTATTTTAGTGAGCGAGAGGAAGGGGGAGAATGAGAGAGAGAGAAGGAGAGAAGAGGAATAGCCATATGTTGCTCCACTTATTTACACACTCATCGGTTGATTCCTGTCTGAGCCCTGATCCAGAAGGAGCCCGCAACCATGTCAGGCCGCGCTCTAACGGACTGAGCTACCTGGCCAGATCCCACCGCATTTTCTCCAGAGCTCAGCCCGGTGCCTGGCACACAGCGGGCCTTCAGCAGGCTCTTGTGTTTGTTGTTTTGCTTTCTAAATATATAAGAAACATCAATGAGATCAATCATTGATCGGCTGCCTCCTGCACGCCCCCC
>NW_005369964.1:381413-382154 GCF_000412655.1 Myotis brandtii
ACGTGCCCTGACCAGGAATCCAACCGTGACCTCTTGGTTCATAGGTCGAGGCTTAACCACTGAGCCGGCTGTTTGTTTTTGTGTAGTGTGATATAAATGAAATAGAGTGGTGGAAACGCTTGGGTAGAAGCAAATTAATCAGCCCCAATTCCGCCCAGATAGGGCGGAAGGTGTAAAAAAAAAAATTTAGGTGAAATTCTTCCCTCGAAGCTTTTTTCAAGTCTGCAGCTCTACGGGCTCCCCGGGTTCCCACACCTTCCCGCCCTCCACGGTCTCAGAGCTCACCGTCCAAGGCCTCTTCTGGAGCCGCCGCCGCTCTGTCCTGCGCTTCCCGCTGCACCTGGGGGTCCAAGAGCTCGGCCACCAGCTCCCTCATCCGGGCCACGCCCGACAATAGGCCCTGGAGAGGGTCAGCGTCGTCGGGCGCCTCACAGGACACCCGCAGCTGGTGCCGCTGCCCGTCCAGCCCAACGTACTCGCCCAAAATCTCCATGGCAACCACTGAGCTACCAGAACGCGCCACCGGGAACTACCATCCGGAAGCGGAAACCATCCCGCAGCGGGCGCAGGCGGGAGAAGGGAGAGGAGTGACTTCCGTTTGTCGGAAGTCGCTCCTCCCCCTTCCTTCGTTTCCTTTTCTGGGGATTGGTCCTTGGCGCTCAGGACCCGCCTCCTCCGGCCACGCCTCCCGCGGCCGCTTTTCCCGCCTCCGCCAGCGCAGAGCGGCGGCGGGGTGACAGT
>NW_005369964.1:382337-390179 GCF_000412655.1 Myotis brandtii
GCGGACCGGGGCCGCCGTTGGTCGTGGACTTCCGCATCCCAGGCCCAGCTGCCCCTTGGCCCTCAGCCTCCTGGGCCCCCTTGCGCAGCCCGTGTCCAGCAGGGTCCCCTCCTCCCTCGCTCCTCCTCCGGCCGGCCGTTCGGGATTCTCTTGGGCCCTGGGCAGCCACTCTTGTCTTCCTTAAACCCAGGCCTCCTCGCCGCTGCCTTTCCCACCCTAAGAGTGTGTATTGGGAACCTGATGGCAGCGTCAAAGCGGAGTTGAGCCCTGGGTTTGAAACCCCCCCACCTCGTGGGCTGGGCTCCTTGACAGCTCGTTCCTCTGCAGTTTAGTTTAGCGGCCAGTTTTTTGTTTTTGTTTTTGTTTTGTGTGTGTGTGTGTGTGTGTGGTTTTTTGCTGTTGTTGTTGTTTTTTGGCGAGACGACACCAGTGCCGAATAGCTCTGCAGTCGGCCCCCCACGGGGATAGGAACCAGAACAGCAGATGGTGCCGGCACAGGGGGAGGAGGGAGCGAAGGGATCTGCTTGAGGAGGGCATTTGGCGTTCGGCAGACGCGGTGAGCAAGCATGTGAGGGGGTGTGCTGTGGTGTTGGGTGACTCATCCTATGTATTTCTAGGCACAGAAATGGATCGCGGTGGGTAGAGGAAAACTCACAAGGGCTGAGGACCGGTAGGATGAAGGGGGTTCTCGTCCAGGCCCGGGGAGTGGAACTCGGGGAGGAGGAGTCTCGCTGGGGCCTTTATGTGGTGGGACTGAGATCACAGTGCCGTTTGTCGCCCCGACCAGCCGAGGCCCCGCTGCCGGGGGGGTTAGATGGTACACACACCTGCTACCCACAGGTGGTCCCGGACGTGGCTGGTATTTTACAACCTTCCGTTCCCACCAGAACAGTTTCCCTCGGCCTTTTTTTAAAAGTCTGTTTGTAAGCTATTTTTGAAATGTAGTTAGCTTTATAAATCAGACTTACTAAAATTTTCTTTTTAAAAAAAATATATTTTATTGATTTTTTTACAGAGAGGAAGGGAGAGGGATAGAGAGTTAGACACATCGATGAGAGAGAAACATCGATCAGCTGTCTCCTGCACACTCCCTACTGGGGATGTGCCCGCAACCAAGGTACATGCCTTGATCGGAATGGAACCTAGGACCCTTCAATTTGCAGGCTGACGCTCCAGCCACTGAGCCAAACCGGTTAGGGCAAAATTTTCTTTTTATTATAGTAAAATATATAACAAGTTGCACAAATCCTGTGTAGGGCTTGAAAAAAACACATGCAGGTACCTACCACCCAGACCAAGAAATGGAATGTTACTGGCATTCCAAAGCTCCCCTGTGTCTTCCTCCTTCCTACAGTGGATTAGTCAAAATTTGTAAAAAGTTTTGCCTGTTTTTTATTTTGAAACATTTTTAATCTACCAATAAATTGAAAGAATGATATGAATACTCGTGTATCTCTCTTTTTTTAAAAAATATATTTTTATTGATTTTTTTACAGAGAGGAAGGGAGAGGAATAGAGAGTTAGAAACATCGATGAGAGAGAAACATCGACCAGCTGCCTCCTGCACACCTCCCACTGGGGATGTGCCCGCAACCAAGGCACATGCCCTTGGCCGGAATTGAACCTGGGACCTTTCAGTCCGCAGACCCATGCTCCATCCACTGAGCCAAACCGGTTAGGGCAGTGTATCTCTTAACATACCTTCATTTTTTAGCATTTTACATTTATCTTTCTCCTCTTCTTTATAATATACTTTCTTTTTTGTTTTGTGATGAACCATTTGAAAATAACTTGCAGATGTCACCACACTACACCTCTAAATGTTTCAGCATGCATCTCCCCAAAAAAATAAAAGGGATTTTTTTTTAAATGCATTGATTTTGTCTTTGGTGGAATCAAGTATTTTCCAGAATTAAAGTGTGATGTTACTTACATCAACCTATACACATTCTCCTACATTTTCATGTGTTAAAGTGGTTAAGCAGACCATCTTATTCACAGCTGATTGAAAATATTAAACTTCCTATCACTTTAGGAAAAATTGTATGAAAACAAGCACTAGTCTTATATATAATAATAAAAGCATAATATGCTAATTAGGCCAGACATCCTTCTGGACATCCTTCCCAAGGGAAGCCTGGGTCCCAGGTGCCTGCCGGCGGCTGGAGGGAAGCCCGGGCCCTGGAGGGAAGCTGGTGCCGGCAGCTAGGGGAAAGAAGGCCTACTCTTGCACAAATTTCGTGCATCAGGCCTCTAGTATATAATAAAAGCCTAATATGCTAAGTGTCTGGTCATCCGGTCAGCCTTTCAACCAATCAAAGCGTAATATGCTAATGATATGCTAAGGCTGCTCAACTGCTTCCTATGACTTGCACTGACCACCAGAGGGAAGATGCTCTGACTGGTAGGTTAGCTTGCTGCTGGGGTCTGGCTGATCGGGACTGTACTGGTGCACAAAATTGTGCACCGGGCCTCTAGTAGTATATATAATGATGTGAAACATGCAACATTGTTTTGGCACTCTCTTGTGTAAGCTTTTTTATTAATCTTAGTGGTTTTTACAGGAAGATTTTCACCACAGATAATCTGATTTCATTCTCATTTTTCATTTTGGGGCTGTCTTTTAGGGCTCCGTGCCTGGCCTGTGCCCTCTCACAATCTGGGACCCCTCGGGCAATGTCAGAGAGCTGGTTTCGGCCCAATCCCGCAGGCCAGGCCGAGGGACCCTACTGGTGCACAAAATTGTGCACGGGGCCTCTAGTGGTATATATAATGATGTGAAACATGCAACGTTGTTTTGGCACTCTCTTGTGTAAGCTTTTTTATTAATCTTAGTGGTTTTTACAGGAAGATTTTCACCACAGATAATCTGATTTCAATTATTTCTCAGATCACAGTATCGGTGTTAGGTAACCATGCCATATTTCATTCTCATTTTTCATTTTGGGGCTGTCTTTTAGGGCTCCGTAAAGAGACAAGCACTATATGCCTGTGGTACCTGCACCCCCAAGGGAGAAGAACCAGCAGGAATTTGCCTAGCTTGCAGTTATGAGTGTCATGGAAGTCATAAACTATTTGAGCTATATACAAAAAGGTAAAGACAGATTGGTGCTGAATGCTTTTTAAATGTTTAGATTCTTTCCCAGCTGCATTTTTTTTTCATAATCTTGCTTTTCCATTCAGTGAAGCTGTGTACTGGTAAATTTATTGTAGTTGTTTTATATAATATGATTTGAGACAATAGTTTTTCCGCAGGGCCTTTTAAAAGATAATTATGATACAAACTCAAACTACTCATCCTTCACTGCCATTAATTTATTTGTGTCTCTGGATGTGATAAAAATATTTGTTTCTGCACATTAATTTCCAGAATTATTAAATCTTATTGTTAGGCAGTTGAAGAAATTCTGAATTGGATATATGAGCAGCAACCAAGGCCACTTTTTAGATCCTAGAAATGAGTTGAAAGGGAAGAGGCTATGCTATGAACTTTAAACGGTCATTAGGTTTAAAAGAAAAATTAAAATTGGCTCTTTCTTTCTTTCAGAAATTTTCATTGTGATTGTGGAAACAGCAAGTTTAAAAATTTGGAATGCAAATTATTTCCTGTAAGTAAGCACTGTAACTATAAATGCATTGAAAATAGCTGAGATGGATATTTGACAGAGTGAATAAAAACCAGATATTTTCCAGAAAGAAAGTACTTATGCTTATTCTTTGCAAATGGGCAAATGAATGTTAGACTCCATTTTTTACCCTGTTAGAAAACTAAGTAACCTGTTTAGAGCCTACAGTATAGATTATAATTAATATGAAAGGTTTTGGGGAAATGTTCTTTGTAGCGATTCAGGTTAAATTATGTCAGTTGTGCTCATGCTATGCTCTAAGGCTTTTACATAATATATAATAATCCTATATAATAAAAGCGTAGTATGCAAATTGTCCCCTCGACCGAGAAGTCATCCAGGAGTTCGACCAGGGTGCGGGGCCGGCCGGCCGGGGGAAGGGAGGGAGGCCCCAGCTGGCAGCCGCTAGGGACCCTACTAGTACATGAATTTCATGCAGTGGGCCTCTAATATATATATATATATAATTTAAGAAAGAGGAAGGGAGAGTGATAGAGAAACATCGATGAGAGACATCGATCCACTGCCTCCTGCATGCTCCCTACTGGGGATTGAACTGGCAACGCGGGCATGTGCCCTAACCGGGAATTGAACCATGATCGCCTGGTTCATGAGCCGACACTCAACCATTGACCCACACCAGCAAGGCTGCTCTAAAGCTTTTAAAGCAAGGGGTATGACTAAAAACGGGATAAGTAAAACTTGATGATAATGAATGTGGGCTAGATGCATGCAGGAGTTTTTCATTGCATTTTGGTTAAAAACTATCTTATATAATAACTTTTAGTGAAATAACAAATGAAAGAGACTAAGGGGCCCTAGCCAGTTTGTTCAGTGGGTAGAGCGTCAGTCCACAGACCGAAGGGTCCTGGGTTCTATTCCAGTCAAGGTCATGTACCTTGGTTGCAGGCTAGATCCCCGGCCCCAGTCAGGACCTGTGTGGGAAGCAACCAATTGATGTGTCTCTCTCACATTGATGTTTCTCTCTTTCTGTCTCTCCCCGACCCTTCCACTCTCTCTAAAAATCAATGGAAAAAAAATATCCTCTGAGAATTAACAACAACAAAAAAAGGGATTTTATATTATTCAATCTTAATTGCTAAAACTTATGATTTTTTCTCCTTAGAAGGCTATTTTTAGACAATTTTCTTGTCTGCTTTTCTTTAAAATTTCAATTCTTTATTGTTTAAAGTATTACATACGTCTCATTTTTCCCCCTCTTGTCTGCTTTTTATTTTTACATCCTGGTAACCTGGCAGCTTTGGCTATTACAGTTGCTGTTAAGAAGTAGTTTGAAATTCTAGGCCAATGTCAGTTTGCATAGGTTGATTTTTTTTTAAAGATATTTTTAACTGATTTTTAGAGAGAGAGGAAGGGAGAAGGAGAGAAATATAATGTGAGAGTGGAACATCCATTGGCTGCCTCCTGCATGCCCCCTACTGGAGATGGAGCCAGGAACCCGGCCATGTGCCTGACCTGGAATCGAACAAGCAACCCCCAGGTGCACAGGACTGTGTCCAATCAGCTGAGCCACACCGGCCAGAGCCAAAGGTTGATATTAATACTCATGATTAACTTTCATTACCATTCTATTAAATGGGTATACTCAGTTCCCACCAATTGCTACAAATATGGTACAAAAAATGATTTTTCTTTTTTCCCTGTATCCTGGAAAAAGTATCCCTTTAATATGAGTGACTCTTTTCTTCGTATATTCAATGCAGAAATTTGTTGAATGCAGAAATGTGATGATGAATGAAATTATAGTTAAAATTATATTATATTGAAATTAATATCTTTCAGGACAAAGCAAAGATAAATTCTGGCAATAAGTATAATGACAACTTTTTTGGATTGTATTGCATTTGTAAGAGACCTTATCCTGATCCTGATGATGAGGTAAGAATTTGGGGTTAACACCTGGGACTATGTTATCTCTAGCCTTCACTCCTCAGCTTCTTGTCATATCTGGGCCTCTGTAGCTGTGCAGGTGGAATTTAGGGATTGTGAAAGGATTCTAGATTTATCTCTTGGTAAATCTGGGCTGGGTCTCTAACTGTATCTTTTAAAAATTTTCCTTTTCTTGATCACAGTGCGCTTACATCTTTTCATGAGTTTATTGGAAATTTGTAATAACCTTTTTTTAAAAAAATATTATTATTGATTTCGGAGAGGAAGGGAGAAGGAATGAGAGATAGAAACATCAGTGATGAGAAAGAATCATTGATTGGCTGCCTCCTGCATACCCCACACTGGGGATCGAGCCCACAACTCAGGCATGTGCCCTGACTCAGAATCAAACCCAACCTCCTGGTTCATAGTTCTACGCTCAACCATTGAGCCACACTGGCTGGGTGTCACATTCTGTATTGGTGAATTCATATTACTTCCCTGGGCCTGGGTTTATGTTTATGTGTAAAAAGAATACATTACTTATTTGTAAAGGTTTGTGAGAATCACAAATGATGTGAAAGAGCTTTGACAGTTGCTTGCAAAGTGCTTACTACACTGTAACCCTTATGTACCATCAGTTCATGTAGAATGAACTTCTCTTTGGCCCCTTGATCTGATGTCTTTCCCTGTCTCCTTGGATATCCCTGTAGTGGTCTCACAGATTTGTTAGAGAACTAATTAGTATCTAATTCTACCCTGTGCCAGATTTACCTTCATGTCTCTGAATTCAGTGTAATCATTAACGTACAATTGCTTTTCCATGTTAGATTCCAGATGAGATGATCCAGTGCGTAGTCTGTGAAGACTGGTTCCATGGAAGGGTAAGGAAAGCTTTTACCTTTTAAAGCCATTATCTTCACAAAAGGAGAAAAGTTGTGTTTTCTTTTTGAATTGTGTTATATTTTACATTATAGTTACTTTTGAAAAGTAACTATAAAGATATGATCAGTGTGCTATTGCAATATTTATTTAGAAAATGATGAGTATTTTGGACAACTTGGAGATCACAAGAAAAATCCAGTTTTCTGTATTCACAGCATCTCGGTGCCATGCCCCCCGAGAGTGGGGATTTCCAGGAGATGGTGTGCCAGGCCTGTATGAAGCGCTGCTCGTTCTTGTGGGCTTACGCTGCACAGTTGGCAGGTAGGTATCTCTGTGGAGTTGTACAAACCTGTGCTTATGAAACGTGTATGTTCAGTCCAGAATTTTTCGCAACTATTAACTGGACTCTGAGGTATAGAAAGGTGCTTATGATTGGTTAGGAGACTACCAAGAGCAAATTTGTACTTTATTGAGCTGATGCAGAGTATAGATGAGACCAGAATTCGAGAAAATTAAGGAGGCGGTTTTGTATGTTTTTTTTTTTTTTAAATTGATTTCAGAGAGGAATGGAGAGGGAGAGATAGAAACATCAATGATGAGAGAGAATCATCAATCTGGTGCCTCCTACACGCCCCCTACTGGGGATGGGGCCTGAAACCCGGGCATGAGCCCTGACCTGGTTCATGGGTTGATACTCAACCACTGGGCCACACCAGCTGGGCAAGGAGGCGGTTTTTTAATGGAATTTTGAAAGATAAATAGAACCTAAATAAGTTGTTTTTAAATGTAAGGCCTGCTATTGGTTGTGTAGGGAGTGGTGGGCAATGTTAGCTAGTGTTTTTGTTATACACTAAAAAACTGACCCAAAACAACTAATCAGCAATGAATAGTTTTGAGGCATTAGATAATTGTATTTTTTTGGTCATGCCATATGTCTTACCTTTTTTTTTTTTTTAAGTGGCAGTTATTCATAGGATCTGCTGCTCTGGTCTCATAATTTTTTGCCCTTCTCACCTTTAAGGAACACTTTACCTATAAACCACAAACAGCAGCCATACTTAAGATCTCATCCTACACTTTTGATTTGCCTCAAGGTTCTTAAACTTGGTGCTCCCTCCTCCTGTTCATACCCTTCTCTATCTCTAACTTTCCACTGGACCTATATGTATTTCTCATTCATTGGATTTTCTTAGTAGATCTCCTTTCCACCACTTCATTTCCTTCGCTGTCAGCAGATGGCTTCATTTTCTATTAAATTGAAATGCCATCCTGTACCATGAGCTCCTTCACAGTATTTCTGCCTCTATACCCATCTTTTTAATTTTTTCTTCATGAAAAAAAGCTGGTTGTCTTTTCAAAACGACCCTGTTAGGGGGGAAGAAAGGGTACATCTGTAATACTTTCAACAAGAAGGAAGGGAGGGAGGGAGGGAGGGAGGAAG
>NW_005369964.1:390436-478637 GCF_000412655.1 Myotis brandtii
TGACCATAAAAAATAAAAAACTACCCTGGTACTTGTGATTGCAGTTAAATCTCTTCCTACTGCCTCTTGCTTCTTGAGGTATCCCGTCTCTCTTTAGCATCTGTGGAGTTTTTCTTTCTCCTTTACATATAAAGTGCTTAAGTGGTGATTATATTTTTAAACAAACTGTTCAATTATTTGAACTCTTTGGATTGGCAGGCATAACTTTAAAAAATATAGATGTTTTCTTTCTCATTATTTCAGAGATTAAGATTGACTCCTTTTTCAGATTCTGAAATATTTTTTAATCAGATAAAGTGATTTCATTGTCTAATAGGTCTGTGGACATGTGTTTTGTGCTTTTTTTTTTTTTAATTGAACCTACAGTAACCAAAGTATCTGCTGAGGATGATGGGTTGGCGCTGAATGTCGATGGGATAGGTGATGAGGAAGTTACCAAACCTGAAAATGGCGATCATCATGATAGTCCCCTCAAAGAGGATGTTCCAGAACATGCAAAGGATGCTGTCAAGGCAGTTAAAGCAGAGCAGACTAATGAACCATGTGCCAGCTCTAGTTCTGAGTCTGATCTCCAGGTAACAGCTGAAGTAGGAGCCATAAAAGAAATAAAACTTAAGTAAAATTAATTCTGTAAGCTCTATAGTTTTGGATCTCAATGGTATATTTTGCCTAAAGAAATCCTTTTACAAATCAAAGTATGAAAACATGATAGTTTAAAAAACATACTTCAAAACTTAATTTTATTTCAGACAGTGTTTAAGAATCAACATCTCAATACAGAATCACAGACTGGCTGCAAACTTCAGGAGCTTAAAGCTAAGCATTTTATAAAGAAAGACACTGCCACCTTTTGGCCCCTGAACTGGCGTAGCAAGTTATGTACCTGCAAAGACTGTATGGTAAGTACCTGGTCAAGTTCAATGTTAGTTGTTTTGTGGACTGATGTCTAAAATAAGAACATTATATTTTCATGTATTTATGAAAATCATGTGAGAAGTGTAAAGCTTAAAATTTTTTAAATTTATTTTTTTATTTGTTTCCATCACCATTTATCCACCCTATGCTATACTCTTCCATCAAACATTTTTATATTAAGCAAATTTATGAAATAGTATTTACAGTCTAAATGCTTGTGGAAGAAATGCAGAATTATGCATTACTTTTTATTTACTTCATTTTAGTGGAAAAATAGCAATTCTTAGCTTTCTTATATCATAAAATTGCTTGAAACACAAATTGTTGAGAGTTACAGTAAGTCAGTGGTTTTTAAGTAAAGATCTCTTAGACCAGTGGTTCTCAACCTTCTGGCCCTTTAAATACAGTTCCTCATGTTGTGACCCAACCATAAAATTATTTTCGTTGCTACTTCATAACTGTAATGTTGCTACTGTTATGAATCGTAATGTAAATATTTGATATGCAGGATGGTCTTAGGCGACCCCTGTGAAAGGGTCGTTCGACTGCCAAAGGGGTCGTGACCCACAGGTTGTGAACCGATGCCTTAGACCATACAGCACCTACTAGGAAGTTGAGAGATTTCTAAAAGATTTAGGCAAAAAAGAATAAAACACTCAAGCAACTCTGTGGGGAAAGGCTCAGGTTTTTCTGGCAGTTAATTTAAAAATAAATTTTCAGGGATTGACTGTGAAAATGGCATGCTGTTCTAATGGGGAAACTGGTTTTATTTTTTAAAGAAAATGTATGGCGATCTAGATGTCCTGTTCCTGACAGATGAATATGACACAGTTCTGGCTTATGAAAACAAGGGCAAGGTTGACCAGGCGGCTGGCAGGACAGATCCTTTAATGGACACCCTTAGCAGCATGAACAGAGTCCAGCAAGTGGAACTCATTTGTGGTAAATTCTGCTTGAGTGTGAAAATTCATGAAGTCCATATTTCCCTCACTATTGAAAAAAAATAGATATGTAAGGAGAACAACTAATACCTTTTGTTTTAAAGTTTAAGTTTGGAATTGTATAGTAGACCTCAACTATACTTGCTTAAGGGTAATGTTGCTGGGTATTTAGTTGCCATTATGGGTTACATGCTAGAATAATTCATGCTTAAGAAACCACAGCTTGTGTCTTAAGGGTGGGTGTGTGAGTAAAGAGTCCTAGAGAATCAATTTCTTTTCTCATCCAATGAGAAAAGAGCATTTCATTGGGCATTACATGTCATCTTTTTGACAGTTCCTGAGGTTGCTTCAGTGGCTCACAGACTCTTAATTGCAGGCTTTGACATGTTCCCCACAGTGTGCCCAACTTATGTTAGTGATTTCTGTCCCAGCCATTTTCTCCGGGGATGCCACCACCTGTTGTGCCCCTTTTATGACATTTATTGTTTCTATCTTTTATTTGTAACTATTTGACTCCTTTTCCCGTTATGAGGCTAAAAGCTTTTGAGGATGGAGGCTGCAGCTAAATGATTTTTGTAGCCCTCAAGGTGCTTCGTACATAATGCAAACTGTTGAGTGAACAAATTTTAAAACTTAATATTTGACAAATCTTCTTTTTAAAAGCAATCACTAATCTACTTTTTAAAAATAGATTTTTATTGATTTCCGAGAGGAAGGGAGAGGCTTTTTAAAAATAGATTTTTATTGATTTCTGAGAGGGAGAGAGAGATAGAAACATCAATGATGAGAGAGAATCATTGATCAGCTGCCTCCTATACGCCCCCTACTGGGGATCGAGCCTGCAACCCAGGCATGTGCCCTTGACCAGAATTGAACCAGGGACCCTTCAGTCTACAGGCCAACCTCTATCCACTGAGCCAAACCTGCTAGGGCAATATTGACAAATCTGAGGTGATTTCAAATATTAGAATTCCAGAGAGATAGAAAAACCTTTTAAAATCCTTTGCTAATCTTTTTGGGAGTGAGGCTATCTCTGGTTTTTGAGCTTTTTTTTTGTTTTAATGAAAGAAGTATCACTTTTTATATCAAAATGAAGGAGTTTGGGGAACACATTTCTATGCAGGTTTCATTTAAAGAAAAATCAAAACTGTTAACTAAAAAATTTAAACTATTAACTAAAATTTAAATTCTACTCAAGTTGGGGAATAAAGAAATATTTTGTTTATAAAAGCCAATGGCCTATTTTGTTGCTTTGATTTAGAATATAATGACTTGAAGACTGAACTTAAAGACTATCTGAAGAGATTTGCTGATGAAGGCACGGTATGTTGAGTTAAAGAATTTTAATCATAGTCCTGTGTGTTTTGAATAAACTGTTTCTTTTCTTTGATAAAAACAAAACAAAACCATGCATCTTAAACTGGATACTTGAGAGTTTAATTCAGGCAGAGCTAACGGAAATCAATAAGAGGTGGTGAGACATCCACAGTCCAGCCACATTGGGCACCCTTCCCAACTGTAGGCCAGAAGGAATGGGGGACGAGCAGCCACACAGGATCTGGAGAGAGTGGTTGTAGCTTCAGAGAAGCCACTGGAGCTCTGAGCTACAGTCATCTCAGAGTGTTAGCCATCTAGATCTTGAATCTGTTAGGGGTTCTAATTCCTCACCAGTTGACCCACATTTTTACTTTCATATAGAGGATTAATATCTTTTTTTTTTCCAAATACATTCTTTTTTTAATTGATTTTAGAAAGAGAAAGGGGGGAAGAGAGAGAGAGTAAAACACATTGATTTGATTGCCTCCTGTAGAGGCTCCGACTGGGGATCAAACCCACGACGTGGGTATGTGTCCTGACTGGGAATTCAACCCGCCACCTTTTGGTGTACAAGACAACGTCCCAACCAACCACTCGATCAGAGCATAAATACCTTACCACGGAAGTTCTTCCCGTTAGCACTCCATTTGCATATGTTAGCAGCACTTACCCTGAGAGCGAGAAAGGGAGATTTTCATCTTACACACCTGTACCTCTCTCTCTTGCTCATATGCATTCGCTACTTCTCCCTCATGCTCCATCTTCTTTTCTTCAGAACAATAAGCATGTGTTACCTTTGTAATTAAAAAGTAATTAACAGACCTGTCTTTTAATGATGGCCCTTAGCTTTAGGTCAGATCACTGACAAGACTCACTCTTGGGTGAGCTGGGACTTCGTCTGGGCTGTTCCAGTTTACTGTTGTCTTATTTTCTTACTTTTAATTTCTATTTTGCTTCTGTCGTAAACACCTTTGTATCGTGCTCCAATCCTTTTTCCAGTAAAATGAAAGATACATTTTTCATTTTTTATTGCATAAAATGGATATCCTTTCACTAAGAGTAGTGCTTCTGTAGTTTTTTCCAATTATTTTTTTATTCATGTACAAGCATCTTTAATTTTGGACTCTTGAAGAGGTTAAAGTTTTCAGGTTCCTTTTTCTTCAGGAAAGAACACAAATCTCAAAACACTGCTGTTTTGTGGGTGCTTATTCAGAATGGAGGGACATTCCCCGAAGGCAGTGGTGGAATGAGAGGGAGCAGTGGCTGAGGAGACCTTCCCGGTTCTCAGTCTTTGTCTGGCCCTGCCACTCTTCTTGCCAGTCATTGAGAACTGACTGTGTGCTGGCAGTGTTCCACAGGCACCATACCTCATCCTCTCTCCAATGACCCTTTCACACTGGTGCTGCTTTTCTCTCATTTTGTACGAGGAAACCCAGTAAGGTGGTGGAACCTATGCTCGGTGCCTAATGCTATTCTGCCAGCTGTGTAATCTGAACAGGTCAGTCTCTGAGCCTGGATCAGTGGTCGGCAAACTGCGGCTCAGCAAACTGTGGCTCTCAAGCCACATGCGGCTCTTTGGCCCCTTGAGTGTGGCTCTTCCACAAAATACCGACTTCTGCGCATGGGCCACGAAGTTTCAATCGCACTGTACGTGTGTGCCCGCACGTGGTATTTTGTGGAAGAGCCATACTCAAGGGGCCAAAGAGCCGCATGTGGCTCATGAGCCACAGTTTGCCAACCATGAGCCTGGATGAACTCTATAAACTAGAGATAATGTAATTAATTACCCATTAAAATAATCCTTACTGCAATATTGTTTGACTTGTGTGTGAACATTACGACCAGTTATTGTTGTTCTGTAATGTAGTTCCCTTTCCTAATCTCCTTTTCATCAACAGGTTGTAAAGAGAGAGGACATCCAGCAGTTCTTTGAAGAGTTTCAGTCCAAAAAGAGAAGAAGGGTGGATGGGATGCAGTATTATTGCAGCTAGACTGGAGCACGGCGCCTTCTCAGCCAGGCGCCTTCTCAGCCAGGCGGTGGAAATGCCACTTACTGATCCAGGAATAAAAGAGGCATATTTCACATTTGCTCCTCTTCCATCCTCTCTTTGAAGAGGCCTCCTCTGACCTTGAGCTTCCTTCACTCTCCTTAACTGCAGTAGCCACAGTGTTTATGCTGATTTCACAACCAGCATTCTTTCTGACTCAGCTAAAAGCAACTCATTCCACAGACTTCAGCCCCCACCACACCCCCAGTCTATCCAGGGTTATTTGCTTATAAGTTTTAAGAAGTTTGATTTGGTTTTGAGAGAGTAAACTAGTTTCTTTTCTAATTTTTTTGGTCGTTAACTCCCGAATGTGTCTACTCTGCCACAGAGCTGTTGTCTTCCAGGACCTGCTTTGGGGGCATCTTCCTGCAGCTAGAACCTCTCTAGGTCCCCTCACCCCTGTGATCGTGGTGCCTTGGGTCAGAGCTTCCTCAAGCCTGGTCTGCTCCTTCTCCCACATCCCTGCTTTCTGAGGTTGGGTCACGGCTTACAAGGGGTCTCACAACTTGTTTCCTCTGGGCTCAACCTCTGGAGTGGCCAGGATTGATGGTTTTGTGGCCTGTTATAGGCAGGGAGATTGGCTGATGGCAGGATTGAGGAAGCCAACCTTTGATAGGAATTTTACTAATAAATTTAGAGTGAAAATGTCATTCACAATTCTGCTGGCACTAGCATGTTAGAATTTCAGAACTGTGGTGCTCACAGGGCTTCCTGGAGAAAACATGCCATACAGTAGTCCCTCTCCTGCTGCCTAGAAACCAGACCGGGCACTACCCTGTGACATCTCGGTGGTTTACAAAGTCCTCTGGATTTCTTTATATTATCAGGGATATTCGTAAGCATATATTAAAAACAAACCTATTTTGATATTGTTCTGTTATGAAAATGTTATTAGAACCCTAATAAATTATTTCCCCCCTTAACTTGTGCTGAAGGAAAAGATACTGGCTTAGCTTGTGAGCAGGGCAGCGAGAGCCCTTTTGTGGGAGAGGCAGACTCCCTAGGCTGCTCGAATGATGAGCTTTATGTGTGTAAGCGTTAATGCCCACAACTGGTTCCCTAATGACTAAGATCTTTTGAAGAACCTCAAGGAATGCTGTATAAAACCCGTATTGGAAGGGAGGTCCTTTCAGTTGGTTTGAAATCTCTTTAAAGCCCTTCAGTCTATGGGGAAAACACCCTTTGGTAAACGGAGTTGCTTCCTCTGAAGCAGGCCTGGGGAACGGCTGGCCTGGGTCATATAAGGCCCATGGAAATCATTGGGTCTGGCCCTGCCAAGGCATTAGGGGTAAGCTAATTAAATGTTTGGCCGAATACACCAGGCTAATTTTTAAGTTGATAGTTTTGTATGGCCTGTGAATAATGTTATAAAATACCCAAATGGCCCTTGGCAGAAAAAAAGGTTCCCCACCCCTGCTCTGGAGGAACAAGGTGTGTCCTGACAGTAGATGACAAACTGAGTTATGTGACTACAAGCATTTGAGGCTTTGGGGGCCACAAGTGTTTATTAATATCCCTTTGTGTGTTCAGCAGCCATGTAGACGAGTGTCCACTGATCCCTGGATGCGGTGAATGAGAACTACAGAAAGTCAAGGCCTCAAAGAAATGATCCATCCCATGTTTCTCTGCATCACACCCAATTACAGATCCTCATGAAGAGTGGTGTGGAGCTGGAGGTCTTATGGCCACGGAGATGCTGTGTGCCCGGGGCTGGCCTTGTAGAAAAGGGTGAAAGGCTAGGTTGGAAAGCTCAGAGTGTCTTTGAGTTTGTTTACAACCCCAGCTAGGAAACTCTTCCAAGTCAGGATTTCTGCGCCCCCTCTGCAAGGTTGCACAAGTAGTGGACCATTGTGGCCTGCAAGTTTATATCTTCTCAAATGTGTAACTACCAGAATGTTCCTCCTCCTGACAGGTCAGGACCAGGTCTGAGGTGATGCATTACATTGCAACACAGTACAAATCCCCCAGTGCCGAAGGGCTTGTTCTCTGAAAGGTACTGTTCCTCCTTTTACACTAACCACAACACCTCCTTTTGTACCTGTTGTTCATAGCTAGTTTTCTTGACTGCATTGGACCGTCTCCTCGGGGAGACGGATTTTGGCCAACATGTGGCAGTTAATGCATGTTTTATGCAAAGGACTATGATATTGTTGCTTTGAAGGAATTCCGGCATTGTATGTCCATTTTTGTAGAATTGTTACTGGACTTATAACTACATACCAAACTCCAATCAGGTTTCTGTAAGATTAAATAAAACCAATTCAAAATAGTGGTTTTTCAGATTGTTTTTAGTTATTTAAATATGCACAACCTCTCAGTGCCTGTTATAAGGAAATGAGTATACTCCCAAGAGCTATTCCTCCTCTGGGGTCCTGCTCAGGTAGGGGACTGGTTCATTTCTCCTATTTCATAAGGTGTGGCCTGGCCTGAGGTCCCTGACTTTACAACACCTGGGAGAGAGCTGCCATAGTCCCTGTTGGGATCTAAATCAACAGCAGAACAAAGAAATGGGCTTGGGTTGTGAGTGATCTGTTTGTTCAGGTGCTACTGTGCAGGAGAGAGGGCTAGGAACCCACAGGGAAAACATGAGGCCCACCTAATGGTGGCCATTATTTCAACAGATGTGAAAACAAACCAAAAAGTCAATATAGAGGCCACCTTTGGCCTTCCCCCAGTTCTTGCTTCCTAGGAAAGTCAGACCAGTGGGCATCACCCTATGAATTATGCTCAGGTGAGTGAAGGCTCCTTGCAGCCTTAGAGCTGCTTACGTACCTGAACCTGGAGTCACCAACTAGCTGTGGAACCTCAGCTTCTTGGAGCCTCAGTTTTCACATCTGTAAAATGGGGATGGACAATTATATTCTTAGGGTCATTGTGGGTGGACAAAATGAGATCATGTGCACAAAAGCTTCCGGATTGTGGCTGTGCTCAGCAAACCTTTGATGTACAAATGAGCACTCCCATTTGTGTATTTCACAAACGGTGTAGCACCCATCATGTGGCAGGCATTGGGCCAGGATCCATAGTGGGGAGAACATAAACGACAGAACTGAACCAAGTCTTCCAGCATCTTTACTCCTCCAGGGTTTTCTAAATCTTCCAAGAAACATGAATTCTGCTCAGTCTCCCAAAGCAAGGCTGGGAACGGAGACCTACATTAAACTCATGCCCTTTCCCCTATCTGATGCTTTCTGCTCTCTCCCCACACCCAATCGTCAAGTCCTACAGATATTATGCCCTAATCATATTCATATTTGAAATCATCCTCTTGGTTCTCTGAGCTATTCCGGCTGTCCCCTGGAGAGCTGCCAGCCCCCTGCCTGATTTTCTGATCCACTCCTGCTCCTCTTCAATCGAGCAACAGACCATGCCAATTCGATTTTATTTTGTCCCTGTTCAAAACCCTGTAGCAGCTTCCTGTTGCTGTTAGTAGCAACATCTTCTGAGGCCTGGCAAGGTGAGCCCAGACACCACGAAGCTTTCCCTAGTGCTCAGACAGCCTGCCTCAGCCTCCACCTCTTCCTGGAAACCTCCCCAGAATCCCTCCTCGTCCAGTCGCCCTGACTTCCTTTACCTGCATTTTGAAGTCTTCCCAATCCAAGAACCGGCCTTACTGCTATAATTGTCTTTTCTTCCTTGAGATCCTAAAATTGCAATGGGTGGGACTGTGGCTGGCTTGGTTATTACTGTCACCTCAGGACCTAGCTGTGTCTGGCAGGTAGAAGTTGCTTATTTGATGTTTGCTGAACCAAAGGAATGCCTACCTCCACCCTGCACAGTATGTTCCCCCGGCCTGGGCCACCATACTTTCTAGGCTTATTAGCTGCGTGACCTTGGACAAGTTACTTACTGGGTATCTGCTTCAGTTTTCTCATTTATAAAATGGCACCAAAAATAGTATGTAATTCAGGAAGGATTAAAGAAAACAGTACCTAATTAAATGATTGAAGAAGAAAAGAGTGCACAGCACTGAAACCAGCATATTTCTCCTCATTCATTCCTGGGCCACCTCAAGCCAGCCTTCCCCTCAGCCATGATCACCAGATAATCAGAATATACTGTTCTGATTGTTTCCACGACAAAGTCATTTCCAAGTTTCTGAGACTAGGTATCCTATGTTTTGTCTGGGGCTCCAGATTCCTGGGAAGAGTAGATTCAAACATTCCCTCATGCACCAAGAAGAAATACGGCCTAAGGTAGTGAGGGAAGCCAGCCTAAACTCTTCCAGGGGAAATCCACAAGTAAAGACATGAACGTTGACTTATTCGATTTTCTTTTTTAGGTTTTTAAGATGCTCACTCACAAAAACCTCAGATTTTTGTTTGATACTCCACAGTTAAACCTAAGATGGTTATAGGATTACCTTAGTGAAGCATGAAGGGCAAAATAAGATGGAACTTGTTAGTGGAATGATTAAATTTAAATAATAACTACTTTATAGCAATTAAAAAATGGAAATTAGAGAACCTTCTATTTTGCATATTTTTTGCAGCCATGCAAAACCGAGACTCTAGATCAGCAGTTCTCAACCTGTGAGTCACGACCCCTTTGGCGGTCCAATGACCCTTTCACAGGGGTCGCCTAAGATCGTCCTGCATATCAGATATTTACATTACGATTCATAACAGTAGCAACATTACAGTTATGAAGTAGCAACGAAAATAACTTTATGGTTGGGTCACAACATGAGGAACTGTATTTAAAGGGCCAGAAGGTTGAGAACCACTGGTCTAGATCATGACTCCATTTCCCTTTCAAATTGAAAAATATTAGTAAGCCTGAGTGTGAAAGAGAAAAAAAAGCTCAGATTCTGAGCCAGGTCTCTGACACCTGGAGGCCCGTGAATCTTGGGACCCGCCTGGTCTCTGACCCCAGCGCTTGGCACATTCCAGGCGCTGGGTCCACGTGGTGGAATGCTGAGCTTCCTCTGGAGACTCCCATGCAAGTAACTTTTTGCTCAAATTTGTAAAATAAAATCTCTCAGAAGTGCCCCAATGAAAAAGTAGAAAATATAATGACCTTGATTCAAATGAAAATATATTTCCAAGAAAACAATAAAAAAAAGCCTCTGAATAATGGCAATCCTAGAAACAGAGGGGAAGTTTGTGTAGAAAACTTCCCAATTTTACTCTAGTGGGTACAATCGCTTCTGGAATTGAGGACTGCAGGCCACATTGCTAAAACAGACTGCATCCAACTCAGCAGGTTCTATACAAGCCATTTATTTGAAATGCCAACTATATGTAGGATAAAGTCAGTGTTACATGCTTATCAGTAACAGTAGAAAAATAGAACCAGTGAAAACCTTTGTACAACGGTAATGATACTCAAAAGAGAGATGTATTGTTTTACAATGCTTCACACAGACAAATTCAAGTTTGGAGGTACCTAAATAAAAATACTATATATTTCCTTAAAAAACACTATGTACAATTGAAGCGTAAACAAGTTTTACAAAGTACTGGTTATGCAGGTTGTAGAAAACACTTGCATAGGACATGAAATCAGTTTAAGAAAAATTTCTGAGCCTTTAGCATTGAAGGCACTTGACTTTATACCAGTAACAGCACAACCACAAGAAATGCAGTGTTGTAGAAGTACTTCTGAAGTATAGATGCGGGACATAAACAGCAAGAAGTTCAAGAACCTTTACCTTTCAGCCACCCCATCGAAGAGCAGGATCCAGACCACCTGCTTACAGAACAGTCAGGTGCAGGTATATGACGAAGCTTCCAGAGCTCATCTCTGAGAGCTCACATAAACACACAAACACAAGAGGTTATTTTCAAGACACACACTTGCAAGTAATCTTTCTATAGAAACAGCCACAGCAATATAATATTTAGAATATGGAAGATTGACAGATGGTCAGAGTTTTCTGGAGGAAAAAATATCAAAGACCTGCCAATACAAGAATTACATAACAGCTATTGCAAATTTATCAGACAAAAAGACAGCTGAACATTCAGAAAACGTTGCTCATTCAACAGTGCTGATGGAAAACAGTAAAATACCTTTTAGTGTGTGATGGTAACTCTTTCAGTAAGGTTATCTGTAATGAGGTTTGAAAGTAAATTACTTAGTAGACGAAGTAAACCACTGCAGAATCGGGACTAGCACCCATCACTGCTGCTTTAATAGTAACTTTCAATAGAAAGAAGTGAATCAAATAATTTTTTAAAATTCAAACATTTCCCTTTGAGTTCAGTCCTAAGATATAAACATGAATGCCTTAGAAATGCAAAACAAATACCTTACAAGTGTTTCATGAAACATATTTCCTAAAAGGCAGATTCAACATTATGAAAATACATATTTTGCTGAGTAGTTACTGAGAAATGTTAGACCTTCTTCTCTAGAGATGGACACATGCAGGCCCTGCTGCCTCAAGGCTGTTCCCCTCACACTCCACACCATCACCTTAATTCAATGGACAAGTATTGCCCATTGCCAGAACTTGAACAACCAATCAAAAGAAAGCCCAATAAAGGATAGCAATTATAATAAAAACAGAGTTTGAGGGAGCAAAACTGAGAATTAGATGAAGTTTCAGAGAGTTATACAAAAGGATTCAACAAAAGGACCTCATTAAAAATCCATAAAGTCTAACTGGTTATCAAAATGTCAGGAGAGTTTAGGTCTAGGGACATACGCCTCAAAAACGCTGAGGGGGCAGGTGAAAAAGGGTATGGTATGTGGAAAATTCAAACAACCATTTTTCAGGAATAATTTTGCCTTTCATGTTTTCCCTTAGGAGTCACAGGTGACTTTGAACTTAAATTGTTCATCAAAATCACAAAACTAAAAAAAAGACCAACAGCATCTTGAAGAAATGCCAATATTCTTTGTGATCCAGGAACAAAATAGTAGTTCTGTAACCTCCACAAAGTGGGCACCCAAAGTGGTGATTGTCTGACGGCCTGATTGTCGGGGCCTCGAGATAAGATCTGGTACTCTGCGATTTGGTTCTCACAAAATTTCTACACTGAGTAAAATGCCAGGTCCTGTGGCCAAATTTTACATTGTACATGTGTGTGTTTTTTCTGAGAGCAATCCTACCCAGACTTGACATTTATCTGAGTACAGCATTAAAATATTTTAATGCTTAGTAAGCATTAAAAAAGATTTAATAGATGGGTTCAAAAGCCAGAGGCACAGAGCTATTCAACCTACCTACCCTATTAAGCACACTGCACAAGACACACTGAAAGTCTAACACCTACCCGAGCACACACAACCACATCTGTTTATCTTCGCAAGTCACATCAGCTCACAATCCCATAGGTTAAAGTAAGTTTCTCTTTGTACACGTAGTTCAGCCAGGTAAGCTACTAAATTATTAAAAGCAAACTTCATAAATTAAACGAAACTATGAACAGTGGCCACTTATTTTTATAATTACACTTCGGGGATATGAAATAATATTTAATAAATTTTCAGGAGAATAAATGTGTGACATCAATAGCTCTTGTCTAAGGTTGTTATTGTTTTTTTTAAATTAAAAAACACAGATCAAGTTTTTTCCACCCAAATTAACTCTACTCACTCTTATTTGTAGTACCAGCACAGTAGCGTCTGAATTCAGAATAGATATTTAAAACTACATCAAAGTAATTCATGTCAAAACAAGTATATAAACACACATTAAGGAATATAATGGAATTAATTTTAGCTTCTGAGAGACAGACTGAGATTGGCTTCAAAAGACACCATCATCTATTAGAGTCAAACCTCCTAAAAATGGAACAGTCAGTCCTGTTTTTCTGTCTTTAAAAAAGGGAGCCTCAAAGGCAATGCACAGCTGACCTTACAAATAGGTTAGTGTTAACTCTGGAGCTCAGTATGCAACCTCACAACGCGGGTGGACACACCAGCAGCAGCTAAGGAGTCGGGTAGCAGAACGAGAGGCAGCAGTGTACCGGTGTACACAGACATATCGATGTTTCCCATCTTTGAGACGACCTACTGTCAGGATTTTTTAAAAATGCCAGATTATTCCTGAGTGTACATCCACAGGGTAAAGTAGGAAAAGAATGTAAGAGAATCTACAGTTTTGGGAAGAATCAGAGTTGTTGACACCCAATAGAAACCTATTGACTTAAAAGTGCATGTAATTCATTTATGTGAGCTTGTAAAGGCTCCCTAGCCCTGCATAGTTTTAGAGTGAGTGTCAGTGATTCATAGTTTTATATATATGTATATATATATATATATACACATACACAGAAAAGAGACTCCCAAACACACACTCCCCTGAGGGACTGTGCAGAAAGTCTCTTCTCTTCTAAGTGCTACGGCTGTGTGTATGTGTCTGTAAAAATACAAAGTGAAAGCTCGAATAATGTTGAAGTGATTTAAAAACTCAAATACTAATATATTTACATTGGAGAGTAAAAAAAAGTCCTTAGTTCACACATTGCCCTTCCAAGGGAGAAGATCTTAAAGATCCCAGGTGCTCAGTGGTTCAGTAAAATCCCAAACCAGCATCCCTAGTGGAGTTCAAGTAGGACATGTAGTGTTTTCACTGAAAAAAAAAGTTTTTTCTCTTTTGGTAATGAAGCGTTATGCATTATACAATTTTTTTATAGGACACCAAAATTCAGACACACTTTAAAAAACATTTAAAAGAAAACATATGCTTACAAACACCAAATGACATCGTAAGACTGAAGCCCTTGTTTTTTGTTTTCCCACATAGAGCAAGACAACTGAAGGCAGCAAGCAGTCACTTCCCCATCAGCTGGAGAGTCGAGGACGCTGGAACCAGAAAGCCCGTGGTGCAGGCTGGAGGTTACTTCGCCATCTCCACGGCATTAGGATTCTAAGAACTCGATCTCTTTAGAGTCTCATCTCGTGCCTCTAGTCCATGCTACCAGAATCTGCAGCGGCTCTGACGGCGTCTGCACTGTGAACACAGCAAGAGCTTTGCAGCCTGGGTACAAAAGGCTTTTCTCCTTCCTGTTCTCTAGTGAACTAGGAAACTCCAGGATCCTGACGGGACTCCCACTGAAGGAACGAAGACCAGCTCCCCAGACTTATTAAAAAAGAATGACAATAGATTTAAAGAGACTGAGCAGGAAGATTTCCGAACCAAAACAATTATTGAAAAGAGAGGAGCATTTTGATGTGCTGTTCTTTGGAATTTCTATAATTAAAAAATAAACACAGAACTATTTCATAAGAAAATACATCTTAGTGTGCAATCCAATGCACATGGAAATTGGTAGATGAATGGCAAAATGCAAAAAAGTATGAAAATACAGTCCTTTAAATGCGGCAATAAAGTTTAACATACTGATATAAAATCAATACAGATAAAATAAATGGACAAGTGCAAAAAATTCATCTGTAAAGAGAAAAAAAAGTGCCAGCTTGCTTGCTGTTAAAAATGCTTCCCCACACAATTGTTCAAACACAAAACAGACAGATGCAGCATTCAAAATAACCCTCTTAGCATGCCATGTCTAATAAACATGTATGTACAAAAACCGGAATAAAATAACTGAGTTATCAGCTGGCATCAATAAGCGGGTCTCGAAGTTGCTGGGTTACATAATAAAATGGGATGTTTCACATCTCAGGCACAGACGACACGGAGGTTGCTCTCAGAGGGCAGACTTTTTGTAAAGGAAGTCCGGTTTGCTTGGTGACCTCCTTCCTCTGCTTACTGAATCCTCCCTTTCCAAATCCACACTTCGCTGAGCTCCATGGCCCAGGGACTCGCTGTCAGCTAGTCTTCTACTGGATCTCTCTTCTGGAGCTTCAGAGCTACATGCAGGATGTGAAGGTCTGTTAGGAGTCAGCCCAAAAGTCAAGTCAGTTTCTACTGCTGTCCGCCCCCTGCCATGCGCTGGACCGCTGCCAGCATTTTCTGGGGTTGCCAGAGGAAAGTCTGACCGCTGGGGAGGTTGCTCAATGACATCGAGGTGTATTGGCTCATTCTTTTGTTTGTGTAGATTCCCATCAGGGGACAGCGGATAATCTCTCCTAGCTTCTTCCTGCTTTTTAGGAGAGGTCTGGCCAGGTAGGTAGGCTGACTTTAAGCCACTTGGTGGTGCTTTACTGTGGCTGTACAGGTCAGGACCCAAGTATCCACCTTGCGAAGGGGAAGGGGTGCGTCTGCCAGGAGCAGGAGTAGAAGGTCTGCAAGCAGTATTTGAGAAGTCATAGAAATCCGGATATTCCTGCTGATTTTCTCGAGCATCTGTCTTTTGCTCTAGTGTGTGTTTCTTTCGAGACGTGTGTATATGCCTCTGTGGGACACACGCCAGATGCTGGGGAGGCCCTGGTCCTACTTCAGAAACTGACTGGCTTGATTCTGTGTCTACAGCAAGCTCTGGAAGCCTCCTGTCCTTGAGTGACAATGTGGACACACCCATGGCAATATCTGGCATTAGGTCATTTAGCACAGGCTGTGTACACTGCGAACAGAGACAAAGAGGGGGAGGATGAAAGTACAGCCCAGGACTCCTTTGTGAAAATGATGTCTACTGATTTTGTTTCCTCATTATAAAATACATGCTTGTTTTTAAGAATGATAAAAATACAGACAACGAAAGGCAAAAAATAGTAATAATAACCCTAACCTTCCCTGAGATAACCACTTAGCATTCTGAAGTATTTCACCTTTTTTCTTTGCATATATATGTTATCACAAAATTTAGTGTATATATAATTCTGTCATCAAATTTTCTTTGAGATTACTATTTAAATTACTGTGTAATATTCCATTGTGCTGATGACTTATCAAATCATTCTCCCACTGTTGGACATTAAAGTTGTTTCCAATTTTTCATTATTACAATTAAAACTATAATGAACATACAAATAAATGACCTTTAAGGGGAGTTTTTTAAAAATTGAATTAGGATGACATTGGTTAATAAAATTATGTAAGTTTCAGGTATACAATCCTGCAATACATCATCTGTGTATTGTATCATGTGCTCACCACCCTTCTATCACCATTTATCCCCTTTTACCCTCCTCTACATCCCCCTCCCCACCCCAAGGGAACTTGGTGTATCAAACATGACCAACCTTTATTATTTCTCCTTGGGGGGAGGGTAGGGGTGGGGGTTGAGGGGCACAGCAGGGGGAGTGGGTAGAAGGGTAGAAGGTGAGGAAAGATCACAACGTGACCCAAGGTATACACTAGTCCCTAGGTTCCAAAAAGCCCCATTTTAATGAAGACTTCCTGAATTAATACACGTGTCTTTTGTTTCTCTCTCTATTGAATGCTAGTGACAGTGTGAGACTGAGCAGGACGAGTTAAAAAGTCATTACTGGGTGTGTTTTTTTCAAATTCAACCTCTAATGCAGTGTGTAAAACTAAGCAAAGACTTCTTGCTGGATTCACCAGCTAATGCTGGTGACTGTGGTTCCCAAATGAGGGCTCTGACGGCAGCTTGGAAGGCAAAGGCAGGCACAGGACTGCTTTCCTTAATGGGAAGTCTGCTACACTTTTCCCGATGGGATGCTCCCTGCCCCCTCAAGGCATTTGGTAGAATAGCTGATTCTACAGAATACAAGTTAGGGACAGACTCTAGACATGTGCTTGAATAGAGCACTATGAAACTGGCAAAACATAGCCATTTATGTTGCCCAACAACCCCACCCCTTCCCAAAGGAAAAGAAAGATAAGGCAGGCACTTGACTACACCTACCAGCCTCTCCTCTCTGTCCTTTCTCACTCCCCACACTCTCTTTTTCATTCCACTCAAGTCTATGCTTTCAGCTTGTCAGTAACACTTCTGGGCATTGCTGAATTCCAGTAGGGCCCTTAAGAGGGACTTGCTTCTAATAGTCCAGAAACTTTTATTTTTTAGGTAAGTTCCTGGGGTGTTCACTTACCACTTGTTTCTCAGATGCTATTGCTGTGGAGGTGGTAGCGGCAGCGGCGGCAGCAGCGGCGGCAGCAGCTACTGTCTGTCTCCCCAGTCCTGTGGTGTTGGTACAATCAGGTGCTGGGGCTTTAACACCTGGCAGATAGACTGGAGGGGGGCCGGCTTTAGGAGCCGTTCTGGAGTGAAACAGTGAATGATTACAGGGATAAGAAAATGAACGTGAAGGATGCTGACTGGGAGGTCTTTGCTTCCAGCCTGCTTTGAGTTGGTTATGGATGGGAGTAGCTGGGGGATGGTATGGAGGTGGTGGAGGGGGCAAGGGTGGATGGAAGGCCACAAAAGAGTCTAGATCTGTAAACATGGTTTCTGCAGTGGGGGTGCTGTTAACACGACATCTCCCAGACTGTCTCAGTGTCAAGAGCGGACTTTCATCCCCAAAACGTTCATCAGGAAAGAACTTGTGAGGATTCTAAGAAAGATTAAAGAGAAAAAAAGAGATTAGCAGATTTCATAGATGAAAATTCACAGGCTGAGAGACTTAAGTGAGGACCTAAGAAAACCACATTCTGCAGAGTAAGAGGCGTAACATATTTTTCTAGGCCACAGGCTTCCAGGAAAAAATTACCTGAGTAGTACAAAAGGAGAGAGTGCAGCCTCTGTAGCCTAGCACGCACACAGCCATCAACAAGAGCTGCTTCACTGATTATTCCAGTAAGCAGGCCAGTAATCTCATGAAAGATCATCTCTACATATAAACAGGTAATATGCAAATTAGCCGGGCATCACAACCGGCTCGAGGAGGCTGCATCACGACCGCTCAGCAGGAGCTGCGTGTGCAGATGGGCGGGAGGGGACTGCGTGCCGCACCCAGCCCCAGCGGACACACACACACCAGGGGTGGGGCGTGCTCTGAGCTGCGACACACACCCCAGGGGTTGGAGCGTGCTCCGAGCAGCCGCACGGTGTGGCTTGGAGCACGCCCCCACCCCAGCAGACACACACACACCAGGGGTGGGGGCGTACTCTGAGCAGCTGCTTGGAGCACGCCCCTAGTGGGTGGCAGCAGCAGCCAGAGAGAAGCAGCCCAGGTCCTGGGTGCCGGAGGGAAACTGGTGCCAGCAGCCAAGGGAAGGCAGGCCTATTCTTGCACGAATCTTCGTGCATTGGGCCTCTATAATAAAAGCCTAAGCGACCGTTACAGCGGAACAACCAGAACAACCAGTCACTATGATGCGCACTGACCACCAGGGGGCAGACGCTCAACGTAGGAGCTGCTCCCTGGTGGTCAGAGCCCTCCCACAGGGGGAGCACTGTGGTGAGCACAGTGGTGGTGGTGGAAGCCTCTCCTGCCTCCATGGCAGCGCTAAGCAGCAGTGAGCTGAGAGGTAAGGAGCAGCGAACAGCAGGTGGAAAGGAGCAAGGGCTCCCAAACTGCGAAAGGAATGTCTGACTGCCAGCTTAGGCCCACTTCCCACAGGCCGGGCTGAGGGACCTCATCCCCGCAGTGCACAAATTTCGTGCACCAGGCCTCTAGTGTGATAATAATAATAATAATTAAAAAAAACAAGAGGAAATAAACCCTAATTCAAATATGTCTTTACTAAAAAAATAAAATGACCAAGGTGAGGATCCTGCTAGAACTTTCTGACAATGCATGTGCACTCTCAGGCTGAAATAAAAACTACAAAATACTACTCCTAATTATACAGGGATAATGTTTTGATAAACATTATAAGGGAATACTTAAATTATAAAACTTTTATGTTATTTAAGATATAAAATTAAGGTATGATTTAGAACAGCAAAGAAAGAGAAATGAATATAAATTAAGAGTCTCTTTGTCGGGATGGAAACCATAACAAATAATGAAAATCAAGAATCTATAAATGGCCTGCTATCTTGCCTAAGAACACCATACCGGGTTCCCTTCTGAAGACTCAGGGTAAAGGGGTTTGGAGTCTAGGGCAAGAAAACAATTCACTTGATCAGATGAAATTAAGTCTTATTTTAAGTTCTGACTTAGTGGCCCTACGCAGACTACAGTAGTCTCCCCTTTTCAGGTTTCACTTTCCAGTTTCAGTTATCCTTAGTAAACCAAGGTCCAAAAAGATTACAAAAAAAATTCCAGAAACAAACGACATGCAAGTTTTAAGTTGTGAGCCATCCTGAGTGGAATGATGGAATCTTGCATTATCTCCCCCGCTCCCCTGGCCCTGCCTGGGATGTGAATCATCCTTTTGTCCAGCGTCTCCACGCTGTACGTACAAGAAGATATTTTGAGAGAAAGCAATTCACATAACTTATATTACAGTATTGTATATTGTTATAATTGTTCTATTTTATTATTGTTTTAAACTCTTATTGTGCCTAACTTTATCATAGCAATGTATATGTATAGGAAAAAACATAGTATATATAGGGTTTGCTTGGTTCTATCCGCGGTTTTAGGCATCCACTAGGGGGTTTTGGAATGTATCCCCTGTGGGTAAGGATGCAGGGGGAGAGGGGAAGAGTTTTTCCTGCTAGTTAAACAACTCATTTCTTGATTCCAGTGCTTATAGGTTTGAACCATCATAAAAACATTTCTTATAATAAGGGGGAGGAGAGGGAAAACCGGCATCTGGGAGAACTCTAAGTACGAGAGTGGTCAAAACCTGAGTCTAGTGACCAAACTGGGGAGGGAGAGCAGTGGAGGGCCAGAATCTGCTACTTGGTCTTTCATTTCTGTTGGACATACGCACCACAAACTTTTGGCAGTCACCAATTTTATGTTTACTGCATATGAGACAAGTTGCTTTATAATAATGCACCTCTTATCTTCACAACAATCCACATGACACACAAGGAAACTGATGCTCAGACTGGTTAAGTAACTGCTCCAATTAACTGGTAGGTAAGCAGCAGAGCCATGATATGACCCAGTTCTCACTCCAGAGCCTGTGCTCCGTGCACGCTTCCACACTGCCTCTCAAGGTTAGCTAACACACTGGAGGGAGTGAAAAGCACGGATCAGGAAGAAGACTCGTCTGTGAGAGCTCCTGCCACGTCTACAATACTGCCTGAATAAGGAATGACCCAGGCTCCTTATCTGAAACAGCGTAATGAGTTCCCCACCTGCAAGAGCTCTGCAGCAGCATCGGCAAGACCAAACTCTCTCAGTACTCGGATCTGGATTTCATAGCTGACCGTGGCGCCTTCCCCACAGTTCAGTGCATAGGCTCTCTGCACCTGCTCGGTGTGTCGGAGCTCCTGCAGACGTCTGACCATGTCTTTCAAAATGAGGAGACGAGGAACTGGAAGAAGGAAAACCGTTTGTAGACAAATACCTGAGCTACACAAAAGACCACCCATTGGCACAAGAAAAAAAGCATGTGTTTTGTATCAGAATCTTCTTATACATTTCTGATAATATTTTAATTTTCTGGCAACTTCGTACTGTATATATTTTTAATTTTTAAAAATTTATTTATTGATTTTAGAGAGGGAGTGAGGGAGAAAGGAGGAGAGAGAGAGAAACATCAATTTGTTGTTCCACTTATTTATGCATTCAGTGGTTGATATCTGTATGTGCCCTGACTGGAAAATGAACCCACAACTTTGGCGTATGGGGACAACACTCTAGCCAACTGAGTTACCCAGACAGGCCTACTTCTAATTATTTTTTATGGTTTTACAATTTCACTGTGCCCAAAAGCTCTTGGTAATACCGAACAGCATCTGAACTATATTAGTTCACAGTCTAATACAATTTTACTTAAAATTCTCTTCTGAGTATCAGGATATTTCCTAAGTTGTTTTTTTTTTGTTAATCCTCACCTGAGAATCTCCCCCAACAGTTTTAGAGAATGGAAGGGACAGAGGGAGAGAAGAGATGGAGAGGGAAAGACGAAGAGAGGGAGAGAGAGAAACATCGATGTGAGAGAGAGACATCGATTGGCTGCTTCCTGCACGCGTCCTGATGGGGGCTGGGGATCAAACCAGCAACCCAGGTGTATACTCTTGACCGGGAATCAAACCCAAGACCCTTGGCGGCAGGGAGGGGTGGTCAATGCTCCAACCACTGAGCAACACAGGCCAGGGCTATTTCCTGTTTTAAAAACGTATTTACTTTTATTCATATAACTCTTTTTAAAAAATATATATATTTTATTGATTTTTTACAGAGAGGAAGGGAGAGGAATAGAGAGTTAGAAACATCGATGGTACACAAACATTGATCAGCTGCCTCCTGCACACCTCCCACTGGGGATGTGCCTGCAACCAAGGTACATGCCCTTGACCAGAATCGAACCTGGGACCTTTTAGTCCAAAGGCCGACACTCTATCCACTGAGTCAAACCAGTTAGGGCTTCATATAACTCTTGAGTCCTGACTATGCACTAGGGATTGGGCTCAAGTATTAGGGTACACATAACAAAGATGTGTTCCCTGTCCTCAAAGAACTCTGACTTTAGTGAAGTAAACCAAGTAAACCAGTAGAGTACAGGGCCACAAATGGTCATGGAGAGAACTATGCAAAGGATACTGAAGGGATTTGGAGGAAGGGACCCTCAACCTGGACTGGAGGCAGGCAGGAAAGGCTGCCTAGACAAGGTGACCCCTGAGTGTAGTCATGAAGAATGAGAGAAAACCAGGCAGGCAAAGAATATGGAGTGAAGGCTTTCAGAGCAGAAGGACCAGGCATGTGTAAAACATGCAAATGAGAGACAGTGCAGCCCAAGGAGTTGGCGTGGCTAGAACTCAGGATTCCAAAGTGCAGGCAAGAAGAGTATTAAGAAGGAGGGCTAGAAAGATGGGTGGGCAGATCATGAATGGCCCTGCATGACCCTGCACGTCCCAATAAGGGATTGGAATTGTATCTTGTGTAGAATGACAGGATCAGGTCTGTAATGAGGTAGTGCACTCTGAGAGCAGTGTCAAGCAGGAGCTACATCAAGCTTGTTGGCTTTTTTGTAAATGAAGTTTTACTGGCACACAGCCACACCCATCTGTTTAGGTATTATGGCTGCTTTTGGCCTACAACAGAGTTGAACAGAGTTGAGTAGCTGTGACAGAAACTGCATAACCCACAAGCCTATAATATTTACCATCTGGCATTTCAGAGAAAAACTTTGCCGAGCCCTGGTGTAAAGTCCAGAAGGGGAGTGAGTGAGGTTAGAGGCAGGAACACGGGTTAGGAACATGGAATAAGGCTGCAGCAGAGGGCTGGGGAAGAGGAAACGAGGTCCATAGACATTATGAGCCAAACTGACTATTATTTAAAGTTCCTGCTTTGTGCCAGGCAAACCCCTAAGCATATTACTCGTGGTACTTGCTTATGTGTTCACAATAATCCTAGAAGGAGATAACCCCATTTTACAGATAAGGAAATTAATGCGTAGGGAAGCAGATAGCGTATCCAAAGTGATATAAACGAAGTGGCAGAGCCAGGATAAGAGCCAATAAGCTAGACAGCCTTTCATTACAGCAGTGGTTCTCAACTTCCTAATGCCGAGACCCTTTAATACAGTTCCTCATGTTGTGGTGACCCCCAACCATAAAATTATTTTCGTTGCTACTTCATAACTGTAATTTTGCTACTGTTATGAATCGTAATGTAAATATCTGATATGCAGGATGTATTTAGGCACCCCTGTGAAATGAATGACCCTGCATGACCCTGCATGTCACAATAAGGGATTTGAATTGTATCAAATCCCTGTGAAAGGGTCGTTCAAACCCCAAAGGGGTCAAGACCCACAGGTTGAGAACCACTGCATTAGAGTATGGTGAGCAAGTTAGAATCAGGATAACACCAGAATAGGGTTAAACAACAGAAAGTAGTTAAACAAAAGACAAGTCTTATTTTTCTGAGCATATTTAACTGTGAATACGTTTGGGCTTTTGAGATTCAGTTCTAAGATTAAATTATGTTGTTATGTTCAAGTGTTAACTCAAGTTGATAAAAGTTACGAAAGTTTCAAAATCTGCACAAATCAGCTACAGAAATATTTCTCTTCATACTGTAATCCAATGTATACTTTAAATCAGCGGTTCTCAACCTGTGGGTCGCGACCCCTTGGCAGTGGAACGACCCTTTCACAAGGGTCACCTAAGACCAGGGGTGAACAAATACATTTGTATTTGCATGTGGCCCGCGGGCCGTAGTTTGAGGACCCCTGCCTAAGACCATCCTGCATATCAGATATTTACATTATTATTCATAACAGTAGCAACATTACAGTTATGAAGTAGCAATGAAAATAATTTTATGGTTGGGTCACAACATGAGGAACTATATTTAAAGGGCCAGAAGGTTGAGAACCACAGCTCTAACCAAAGCATAAACCATTACAGGAAACCACAGATGGGAGCCTCGATAGAAAGGTGTGAGGAGCAGAAGCAAAGTGAATAGTAAATCCAAAAGCCAACCTAGTGTGAAGTCAAGTTTGGCAGCAAAATTACGTATGATTCGGGACAAACGGGTATGTAAGTAATGGAGACATTCCACATCTTAGCAGTACTGACCTACCTCCTATCATATCTGGGGGTGGGGCAGGCAAGACTGGAGAAGAGAATGGAGGGAAAGTCAGTTTATTCATTAAATGTCATAAGCAAAACCCTGTGCCCAGACCCACATCCAAATATTACTTGGCTACAAACTTTATTCATCCCTGTTTTTTTTCTGACAAGAAAACTTTGTCTTATTCTTTGACCTCCTTACCATTGTCTGTGGTCTCAATCAGAGGGTTAATTGAATACAATAAAAGATATATTCAAGGAGACAGCCCTAAATTAAATTAGGGGAAACATTCCCACGGTTTTGATTTACTTCACAGGAAGAAGCAAAACATTGGACATCTTCTATTATTTCACTCGTGCCTGGAGGGTAAATGCAAGATAAACTTGCAGAAAATTCTGAAGAGGTCGCTTTAATCCCTAACCATTCCTGGGATGATTTCATTCCTGGGAAGGAAAGGTTGTCTTTCCGATGCAAAGGCACCCTTGGCGATCCTGTGGGAATCTTCTCTGAGGCCAGTAGATCTCATCATTTGGGTTCTGGGATCTCTGAAGAGAATGGCAAAGAGGAGCACTGACTTTTTTACTTTTTAATTGGAAAAGTTGTCTTTCGGCCAACCTGCTTCCGCAGTGGCAGGAGATGTTTGCTGTGCTGCTGACATCTACTGAGGGACTGTGAAATAGCATTTCTCCACGGGAAGGAAATGCAAGCTCCTCTTGAGAGAGCTGTGTCTCCCACAGGTGAAGCCATCTGTAGCACATCACGGACCTTTGAGCTAGCACTCATCGATTTCAGTGGGAGGTCAGGGGCCTGGAACACTTACCCAGGCAGCTTGTAAAAAAAGAAGGGGGCTGCCGCCCTTAGTGGAGAGTGGTTTCTAACTCAGGCTTCTCTACAGGGGAAAAAGAACCAGTGTTTCTTAGGGTAGAAGGCGTGCAGGTGCTCCATACCAGTGTCACACTTGGTCCTCCTAGCAGCCCTTCCAGGTTAGTATCATTAGCCCCATCGTACAGATGTGAAAACTAAAGTTCAAAAATCAGGCATGTCCTGTCTAAAGCTACACAGCTGGCAAGTAGCAGACCAGGAACGGACACAGAGAAGACTGGCTCCATCCCCAGGCCCTGTCTGCACTCCCTGTCCCCAAAAGCACAACACCTAAAACTCCCAACCCTGGGAACTACATGTGTTCTCTTCATTTCCAGGAGATCCCTATGGGTCTACGGAGGAAAATGAGACAGTAAGCAAGGAATTTAGACTCTGCGGTGAAATCAATACAACCTTTTCCTCTAAGTTATTATTTTGTTAATGACAAAGATATTCCACTAAAAAATTATCTATGCACTTTAACCTTTGAAAAGATCTGAGTTGGATGGCAATTATATTTGGAATATTAAGGGTTTATAAAGACCAGTTTCCCCTTCACTCTATTTCCTTCTTCCATGTGACCCTTTTGGAAAGTCACTTTCATTTTATCATTGATCATGTGCCTTAACCCTGGGCTCAGGGCAGAGCCTGCCTCTGGGTAGGCTCATTCTTTATAATAAAGAGCTAATATAATTTTATGGTTGGGTCACAACATGAGGAACTGTATTTAAAGGGCCAGAAGGTTGAGAACCACTGCTTTAAATAAACATGTAGTGGACAAAACTGAAAAGGTAACCACAGATCAGATGTGGTTCAATTACAAGTTGTCACTATGGCCCTAGCTGGTTTGGCTGAGTGGATAGAGCAGCCTGTGAACTGAAGGGGCCTGGGTTCGATTCCGGTCAAGGGATTATATTTATTATATGGTTTCCAATAGGGGGTGCAGGAGGCACCCCATCGATTCTCTTTCATCATTTTTTGTTCTCTCTCTCCCTTCCTCTCTGAAATCAATAAAACACACCACACACACACACACACACACACACACACACACACACATATATATTTTGTTGTCATTATGGCCAGGCTGATGTGGCTCAGTGGTTCAGTGTCAACCCAGTAACCAAGAGGTCACAGTTCGATTCCTGGTTCCTGGTCAGGACACAAGCCCAGTTTCAGGTTTGACCCCCAGTAAGGGGTGTGCAGGAAACAGCTGATTAATGATGTCTCTATCCCTCTCCCTTTCTCTAAAACAATCAATACAACCATTAAAAAAGAAGTTGTATTATGTCTTTTATTTATCCTTAATTGAAACTGACATTTGCAACCAGGAAACAAATGGTGCCATTTCCAATAATGCTATAGTTTGATGGTTTTTAATAAATCTTGCAATAGTAATTGGCAAGAGTTATAAATTCCTTACCCCATCTGCACTGTTCATTTCCTTATATTAGAAAATGATATTAGGGCCCTTTGGTTAAAATAAACATTAACTGATGTTCAGAAGTTTTTGGACATTGACAGTTACACCTCTACCTATGGCCACTTTCCTCAGAGTTGTATGACATAAGCCTACACTACAATAAAATTCACAGACCAGATCTTGGGAAACTGGATCTTCAGTAAACCAATGGTGATCACATTTTTGGGAGACATAAGCAGACTCAAAGATACAAGTTTATAATGCTATCCCCAATGGGGCTTACAATGTGAGAAATACCCTATGTTGATGAACTATCTAAATTCCTGTAAATCAGTGCTCTCAGGAGTAGGTGGTCTTGCCCCACAGTGTGCATTTGGCAATATCTAGAAACAGAAAAATGTTTCCTAAAGCTTACAAAGGGATGTGTGTACATGTGTGCTACTGGCATCTAGTGAGCCCAGGGTAGGGATGCTGCTGAACACCCCACAATGCACAGGACAGCCCCACAACAAAGAATTATCCAGCCCTAACTGTCAAGAGGACCAAGGTTGAGAAACCCTGGGTGAAACTGAAAACTGTATATACCTATTACTATAAAATAAAATTCAAAACAAAAAACTTAGCTTATAAGTATGTATTCTTTCTTTTTTTAAACCCTCACCCTAGGACATTTTTTCCATTGATTTTTTGAGAGACAAGGAAAGGAGGAAAGGGGGGAGGGGAGGGAGAGGAAGAGAGAGAGAGAGAGAGAGAGAGAGAGAGAGAGAGAGAGAGAGAGAAACACAGACATGAGAGAGAAAAAACTGAGTGGTTGGCTGCCTCCTACAGGTGCCCGGACAGGAACTGGGGATGAACCTGCAACCGAGGTACCTGCCCTTGGCTGGAATTGAACCTGCAACCTTTGGGTCTGAGGGCTGCTGCTCTAACCACTGAGTCAAACCAGCCAGGGCAGCATTTATACTTTGAAGAGAACAATGCATACCAGGTATTGGATCAGGAGAGAATTACCACATGTAAAAGGATTACAAAAAGATCAGATTATCCTATATAATAAAAGGATAGTATGCAAATTGTCCCCTCAACTGGGAGGTTGTCTGGGAGTTCAACCAGGGGGCGGGGCCGGCCGGGGGAAGGGAGGGAGTATCTGCCCAGCAGCCAGCAGCCACTAGGGACCCTACCAGTGCACAAATTTTGTGCACTGGGCCTCTAATTTAAGTATAAATGCCTAAAACACGTTATGGCCTTACCTGGAATCTCATTGGCTACCACCGAAGGAGGGCTTGATTGGTTACTGCTGATCTGCTGGTGGCTGATCATGTGACAGCACTGTGGTACGGCATTATTGACCATGTAAAGTGTGTCTGGCACATTGGACATTCTAACCATTCGTAAACGCACAAGATCTGTTTGTTCCACCATCATCTCATCTAGCACTGACTGAAAGAACAATTCAGTATTAATAGAATTAGTAAACCCTTCATCTCTGTTAAATAACATTTGGAGATATATTATTACTTTCATCATATAAAAAGGGAATTACTTCATTGCTTCCAGTGTATGAAGTTTATAATTAGTGGTGAAAGGAGAAAGCACCCCTACCTCTTTAATTTTTAAATGATCTTTTGGAGTATCTTTGAAAAAAAAATAACCACTTCTGAAAAGTTTCCTTTCAATTGAAGTATTTAAAATTTACAGGAAGGATATAAAATTAATCAGAAGTAAATTACACATACAGTTACTATAAAGAAAACATGTATACATGGGCTAAACATCAGATAAAAAAAAAAAAAAGCCCTGGCTCATTGGCTCAATTGGCTGGGCGCTGTCCCGTGCACCAAAAAGGTTGCTGATTCCCGGTCAGGGCACATGCCTGGGTTTCGGGTTTGATCCCCCGTAGGGGCGTGCAGGAGGCAGCTGATCAATGTTCTGCTCTCACATCAATGTTTTTTTCTCCCTTTCCCTTCCTTTCTCTCTAAAAATCAATTTTTAAAAAGTGCTCAAAAGACAAAATATTAAGAACTGATATTAATTGAATAGGTCTAGCCCTAGCTGGTTTGGCTCTGTGGATAGAGCGTCAGCCTGCGGACTAAAGGGTCCCAGATTCGATTCCGGTCAAAGGCACATGCCGGGGTTACGGGCTCGATTCCCAGTAGGGGGCGTGCAGGAGGCAGCCGATCAATGATTCTCTCTCATCACTGATGTTTTTGTCTCTCTCTCCCTCTTCCTTCCACTCTGAAATCAACGAAAATATATTTAAAAAATAAATTGAATAGGTCTATAAATAAACCCAGTTGTTAAAAATCAGTTTTAGATTAATCTATTTCACCAAACCGATCAAAATGATATAAATATAAACATTTTCTACTTTTACTGGGGGGAATTATCTACTTATGTATGGGGTACAGCCATCTGAGAAACGGAAGTTCCAGGAGGACTAGTGATGAGCTTACTTTTTGAGACAAAGCAGAATGGAGGGTAGGTCTAGTTTATTACAGACCATTTATCCCCAGACTCAACCTTTTGTAAAGGCCTCAGTTGCTTCAGGGAATCTGAGTACTGAATTTATTTTAAAAAGACCAGGCACAACCATTCTGCTTTTTCTCTCTGTTTTAGAATTATTTGAAATGTCAATCAGTCGGTAAGAGGTAGATTATTAACCTAAGCAACAAAATAAACTCACAAATCCTTTCATGTATCTTAAACTAGGAACTCAGATAATAAAAACAAGATAAATAATTCTATATCCAAACACACACTGTTTTGCCTCTTACTTTATTTCATAAAGCTTAATGGTGATTTCTGACTTTCAAAGACTAGCTGTTTCTCAAAAGGCCACTCCAAAATTCTTCTGGCTGAATACATCTAATAAAAATTACAGTATTTCATTTTTACATTACCATATTTTCTAGAAGAATTGTTATAATAGTCATAATGCCAACTATTTGCTTAATAGACCTGAAATGTTTTCTTAGTATGTGCTCTTATTATAAACTAAACACAAATTCCAGCAGTCAGCTGGAATGTGTTACAGTAATGTGTTACAAGAAATGATGGCAATTCTTTATTTTATGAAGGAAGACACAATGTGTGCAATCTTCTTGCAGGACATTTTCCCATGCTGAAGATCACAAAATACTGACAACCATTTCAATAAAAAAAACAAAAACCTTTCAAGTTAACATTTTACAAGAAAACTAAAATGAGAAAAATGTAAAATGCAATTTAACATGACCTAAATTATAAAAATATGCTTGATAATTAAACATTTCAGAAAAGTATTCTACTGAGCAGTCAAACTAGAATTTATGTTTACTTTCGGATTACTGGACATATAGGCCATTTCCAAATATTTATATAATGCCACAATAAATACTTTGTGCTTACAGTTTATAATACAGTGATCTAATGTCTGAAAATCTTTTTCATTACCTTTGCTTCCTCCACATAGGGAGAGAAGAGTCGAGGACGAACATATATTCCAGCATTTTTTTGCCGTAACCAGGCATTTGACTTTCCACCTTCTGATGTAGGAAGCATATCTGATGGAGGAGTACTAATCAAGCCTCTTTTCATCTTGAAAAAAATTATTTTTTATAAAGGTATTTGTGTAGCACTACAATACTAACATAAAAATAATTATACCTACAAATCAAAATGTTCAAACTATCATTTGTATAAAAATTTAGGAATGTATGTAAAATTTAAAAATATTTCAAATGTTTAATAATATTTAAAGGACTTGGAAATAAAAGCTAGCATAATTTCCCATTTTTTCTCTAAACAGAGGAATGAGGTTTTTAAAACAAGAGCTATATTAATTAAAAAATGTAACGAGTTGAACTTTCAAAATTCTTAATGAAACCAATTATTATTTTTTTCCTTGCTCATCTAGGAACTGATTCCATCCCCAACTCAGTTCCCTCCCCCCAAGACAAATCAAAAACTAGAGCGCTAGTACCTACAGTACAAGGATATAGGCAGTTGTACATGGTGCTTAGGGGCAGTGACTCTAGGGGAAGGCAGACTTGGCTCAAACCTTAACTCCCCATTTAACAACCTTGTGACCATGACATCTCCTTTTACCTGGGCCTCACTTTAAGGGCTCCTAGATGGCCCTGGAGATGGGACACCACACAACTAACTGTGGTAGCCCTGTTGTTTCCTCATCTATGCCAGGAGAATATAAAACAAGTACCCACAGCACATAAAGTGGCTGTGAGGATAAAATGGGTTTGGTACAGTGCTTAGAACTTCCGGTTGACAGCTATTATTAGCAAACTTTTCCTGGGTGGGGACTTATGTGATAGCCATGGAATTAAGAGTATCAATATATTTTTTCTCAGTCTACTAAACCAAAGTTCTAAAATATTTTTCTAAGTTAAATTCAGGGTACAAATCAGTTTGAGTCTCGGATTTTAAACAAAACCAAACACTGTTTCTACAATCTTATTCTTGTTAAACATTAATAAATGTCTAATTGCTGCATTAGTTAAAATTATTTTTAACTAATAAAATTAGCAGTAGGTGGTATTTAGAGAAAAAACTCCTAACTCTAACCTATTACAACTATAATAATGTTGCTATATTTCCTTTTTTCAAATGAATTTTAACGTAACTGCATTCTAGAATACATAAAATACACATTTTATATCCTTCTTTCTAAAATTATATTCCATTATCAGCATTTTCCATGATGCGCTATTAGTAATTATAACCACTGTTCAGGACAGCAAACTATTCTGTTGCGTAGTTGTACTATAATTACTTATTTTCCCTGTTCTTAGATATTTAGACTAATTCCAAGTATTTAATGACAATGTTATCAATGTACCAGCTATACTTCTCTTATGGGATAGTAATATTATTTCAAAAATCACTGACCTAATAGGTGAAAAAATGATAACTTACTGTTTTATTTTGCTTTCTTTGGGGTATGTGATTACTAATGAGACTGCACATTTTTCTAATCAGAGATTCCATAAGTATTTGTTTTCTTCTAGTTTTCCATGTTTCAATTTAATATTTAATTCTTCAATCTAACAGGAATTAATTTTCTGTGCAAATGAAATGAGGGTTTAACTTTAAACAAATGTCCTCCCTTCCCCATTCATCAGTTAGTCTAGCACCACACTGATTTGTGATAGCTCATTTACTATGTTTAATTCTTTTATTAATTAGGATCTTTTTCTAGGCTATTTGTCTTGCCTGTTATGCTAGCATCAGAGAGTATAATTAGACTTTTAAAATGTACTTTACATTCTGGAAGAGTTATCCATCCTTAATTATGTTCTTTTTAGGGACCTTTAAAAAACTATTGTGTTTACAGCATTACCTTAAAGTTATAAACCAATGTATGAGGAACTAATATTTGTAATATTTCTCTTCCCATCCATTAATCTGAACAATTCTATTAGTTTAAAAACTCACTTAAAAAATAAAATTAACAAAATCAGCTCCATTAATTTTTAACTGAAATACCATTATAAGATTCATTCAGCCTTTTTACACCGAACCATTCATTCTCCTTTCCTCCCGTTTTCTGATTTATTTCTGTTCTTGAAGAGTCTTCCCCAAAGGTAATTTTTAACCTTTCCTTTTTAAATAAGAATATACTTGATCTACACTGACAAATGCTGAATTAAACCCTAAGAAACTATCCTCTTGCAAAAGTAACAATGATATACACATTCAACTCTCATTCACCGAACGTTTATTTGTGCTGTGTGCCAGGTATGAGGGATCGGGGGATATAATATAGTACAAAACAGACATCTGTCTCTGACTTCAATGAATTCAGTTTCACAATACTCTGTTAGTATAATTATTTACAATGATAAACAAAGATAAGCCTATACATTTTAGTGCATTTTCTTTTCATGAAAGGGATAAATGAAGACAGACACTTACTGCATCACTTAGGACTTCACTGTTTATAGGTAAGATGTGCTCAACGCGAACAAAAGGTAAGAGAGAAGAAAGGATCTCTCGAAGCTCTTCAATGTCCAGGTCTCGTCTTTTCACACCTCTTTTGTTCACACTATGAGCAGTGCCACTCAGTAAGTTTGGTTCTGTGAGACAGAAAATGAAAAGTCTCCAAGCAAATCCAAATTTTCAGAAGGCTTTCTTCTCTAGTATATTTTCAGTACCATTCTTTATACTTTAGTATACCTGTTTTAAAAAGGGTTATAACTTATGTTTTTTTAAATGTTTTTACTGATTTTTAGAGAGAGAGGAAGGGAGAGGGATAGAGAGATGGAAACATTGATGATAGAGAAACATCATTGATCTGAGAGAGGAACATCATCGATTGGCCTCCACTGGGGATTGAGCCCACAACCTGGGCATGTGCCCTGTCCAGGAATCAAACCAGTGACCTCTTGGTTCCTGGGTTGACGCTTAACTGCTGAGTCACACTGGCAAGACAAATTATGTTTATATTTTATGAAGTTTAGTTAATAAAAATGTTCTGACAGAGAAAAAGCATGGTGTCAACAGTATAACATTCTTTTATGATTTTCCTGCACTACAAAATAGAGGATTTTTTTCTGTACACTAACTCAAAGGAAAAGATGATAATCTATTAAAATCTAGTTTGACTGAGGGCTTTTTCTTAAGCTTTCTCACTTTTGTGACCAGATTTTAGTACAATAAGGACACTGTAGAGCAAGTGCTATTTCTGGTCACTGTAGGTTAATGGTATACTCATTAGGCTACCTTTTGTTTAAAAGCAACTTAACAAGATATTAATCTCCTGGCAGCAAAATAAGGTACACTCGCCCTGACCGGTTTGGCTCAGTGGATAGAGCGTCGGCCTGCAGACCGAAGGGTCCCAGGTTTGATTCCGGTCAAGGGCATGTACCTTGGTTGCGGGCATATCCCCAGTGGGGGGTGTGCAGGAGGCAGCTGATCGATGTTCCTCTCTCATCGATGTTTCTAACTCTCTATCTCTCTCCCTTCCTCGCTGTAAAAAATCAATAAAATATATTAAAAAAAAATAAGGTACACTCTAAAATTCTTTGCTAGTCTCTCAAATTTCCATAAAATGGGAATGTTCCTGCATATAAGTGAACCCTTTAATCTCTAACATGTATATTTCCATTGTCCAGAGCAGAGAATAAAGGTTTTCTTTATTGGGTATTAGTAAAAGGGGAAGATTTGCCATGCTTACATACATGTAAGATTTACATGCTTACAATACTGAGGTGAGAAAAATTTACATAAATGTTGGGAATCTTTAATCATGTCTTTAATCTAGGGGGTGTATTTTTTTAAAAAGGAGATCTTTATTATTCACGAATATAAATGCCAGGTATTTTGCAAAGTCTGTAGGCTAACTGGTATTTCCTTTAAATCATGTGATTGATAGGTAGGTAAAGAGATTGTTTTTGAGAAGTTAAGCGTTTACTGCAGTTGTGTGAAATAAAATTGCCACAAGTGTGTGAAAAAGGTTTTTGTCCTTGCTTTGCTATGATCTGCCTTCATACTTATACAAGGCATTGCTTTTTTTATAAAAAAAAAAATTTTTCTTTAGTAGTGTTTTCAAATGGAATCTTACTTTAAACTCCCAAATATGTAACAGGTAAGGTCAAAACCCTAATCTATGAGGGTGACTAAAATAAAGTGTAACCCAGTTTGCTTAGCTTCCTTCTCATTCCTGTAAAAGAGCCTGACATTCTAACCCAATCAGAAAACTATTTTTTTTTTCAACCCTCGCTCAAGGATATGTTTTTAATTGATTTGAGAGAGAGAGAGAGGGAGGATGGGAGAGAGAAACATTGATCAGTAATTGCCTCAACTGAACCCGCAACCTTCCAGTGTATGGGACGACACTCCAACCAACCTGACCAGGGCTGAAAGCTACTACTTTAAGGGAATTTTATCAAGGATGGTCATTATCTGCCCCAAATAAATATGGCATTACCAATCTTATGTCAATGAAAAAAAACACAAAACACAAAACCTATGGCTATAATGATTATGTAACATGACATACACCCAATTCTTGTTACTTGGCAAACTATAACAATAAAAGCGTAATATGCTAATTAGACCAGATGTCCTTCCGGACGACTGCTGGTGGCCAGAGGGAAGTCCAGGTCCCGGTGCCAGAGGGAAGCCGGTGCTGGCAGCCAGGGGAAGGAAGGCATACTCTTGTACGAATTTCGTGCATTGGGCCTTGAGTCCTATATAATAAAACCCTAATATGCAAATCGACCGAACAGTGGAATGACTGGTTGCTGTGACACGCATTGAATACCAGGGGCTAGATGCTCAATGCAGGAGCCTGGCTCATGGCTGGAGAGCGTAGCAGCAGTGGCGGGAGCCTCTCCCGCCTCTGCTGCAGGTGGGCAGTAAGGAGCAAGGGGTCCCCGACTACAAGAGGGATCGGGCCTAAGCCAGCAGGCGGACATACCCCAAGGGGTCCTAGACTGGGAGAGGGCACAGGCCGGGCTGAGGGACCTCCCCCCCGAGTGCACAAATTTCATGCATCGGGCCTCTAGTGTGTGTGTGTGTGTGTGTGTGTGTGTGTGTGTGTGCGCGCGTGCGTATGCCTAAGCACAGGAACTGCCCCCTGGTGGTCAGTGTGCTCCCACAGCCAACCTCCCCCAGCCGGCCAACCTCCCACAGTCCCTTCCCCCCCCGGCCGGCAGGCCCCAATTGCCCGATTAGGGCCAGGCCCCGGGTTGGGATGGGAGTGGGTGGTGGTGGGTGCAGCCCCTTTCCAAGAGGGGGCCAAGGGCCGGCTTCCTCCTCAGGGCTGGCGGCCAACCACCTGCACCCTGTCCTCCCCCCAGCTGGCAAGTCCTGATCTGCCCGCCGCCCACCTGCCACGGTGGCAGCACGGCAGCGAGGGAAGGGAAGGGGGGGCGGCGGGGGGGAGGAAGCGGGGAACTGTGCAGTGACGGTGTTGGCATTAGGCATCCGTTCCTTCAGCCTCCAGCCCGGCAACTGTCACCTCCTCTCCCGACCCCGCCGGGGCCTTTGGGCCCTGGGCTGGGGCAGGAAACTGGTGTGGGTGGCAGCGAACACAGCCCCTTTCCCAGGGGGGCTGAGGGTCAGCTCCCTCCTTGGGGCCTGTGGCCAATCTCCCGTGCCCTGTCCCTCCCCGCAGCCAGCAGACCCAAAACGGCCCGCTGCAGGAAGGAAGAGGGTGGGAGGCAGGGAACTGCGCGGTGGTGGCGTTGGCATCTGTTCCTTCTGCACCCGGCCCGGAGACAGTTGCCTCCTCTCCCAATCCTGCAGGTGCCTTCGGCCCCAAATGGCCCGGCCCTGATCGCCAGCCAGGCCCAGGGACTCCACCCGTGCATGAATTTCATGCAACGTGCCTCTAGTGTTCTATAAAGCCGCTGTGAACAGTGAATCACTCCTCCTAAGGAAAACACAGGGGTAGGTTCCAGGGAGCCTCTGGTCACATTTTTGCCAACTGATCAAGATATAACTTTGTCTTGTGTGTGTTTCTGTTTAAAGAAACCTTAGTAACATATATGTTGATTCATTAACACTGAACTCATGGCCAATAGATAACTCATACCTGAACAAAGCTTATCTAACACACATTATCTCTGTGAGGCACATCACAGCCTTCGTATGCTTAGGAACATTAGACAGCACTAAGCATTACACTTGGAGGCCATTTTAAACAGTGAGATTACCCCCAAACCTCGTTAAGAATGCAAAAAACATGGCACTAAATACACTGTGAAAGGACATGTTTACAATATGAGAGCAGAAACAAGAAGGCAAAGCATCATCTTGTTTCAAATTAAGGTGAGAACATATGCATCAGGAGACTCAAGTTTTTTGTCACTCTGCACATGTCTGCAAATGCCCATGAAAGTGTTAAGAGTACTGATTTGGGGAATGCAAATACATTTTAGCAAGTAGGTGAATTTGCAAATACATAATCTGCAGGCAAGGGGGATAGACTGTATACTGGCATTACAAAAATGTCCCAAACTAATAGTAATGGTTATTTTATTAAAAATTTCAAATCTTAGAATTGCTAAAGGCTTTTGCAGGCCACAGAGAAATAAATGAAATCAAATGGGAAGACTGCTTTGGTTCCCTAGTACTTGAATAGTAGTGTATTAAGGAGATATATAAGAAGGTTTGAAGACAGGCTAGCTTGATATTTTTATATATTTAAAAATGTGGCAAAACAACTCTATAAACTTATTACTAAAAAACACCGACCATGAACACTTTAAAGAGTTGAGCTTTGTGGTATGTAAGTTATCCTATATAATAAAAGCCTAATATGCTAAGTGTCAGTCGTCCAGTTGGCCGTTCAACCAATCAAAGCGTAATATGCTAATGATATAAGGCTGCTCAACCTCTCGCTATGACGTGCACTGACCACAAGGGGGCAGATGCTCTGACCAGTAGGTTAGCTTCCTGCTGGGGTCCGGCCAATTGGGACTGAGCATGACCGGTTGGACACGCCCTGAAGCCCTCCCGCAGTCCCTCCTTGGCTGGCCAACCTCCTGCATCCCTCCCCGGCCCTGATTATGCATCAGTGGGGTCCCTCGGCCTGGCCTGCTCCCTCTTGCAATCCAGGATGTCGAAGAGCTGGTGTTGGCCTGATGGCGGAACAACCCGTCGCTATGATGCACACTGACCACCAGGGGCAGACGCTCAATGCAGGAGCTGCCCCCTGGTGGTCAGTGTGCTCCCACATTGGGAGCGCCACTCAGCCAGAAGCTGGGCTCATGGCTGGCGAGCTCAGTGGCGGTGGTGGGAGCCTCTCCCACCTCCGCGTCCCCTGAGGGCTCCCGGACTGAGGTAAGGCGCAGGCCGAGTTGAGGGAACCCCCCCGCCCAAGTGCATGAATTTTGTGCACTGGGCCTCTAGTAAGGACTGAGGTAAGGCGCAGGCCGAGTTGAGGAACCCCCCACAAGTGCATGAATTTTGTGCACTGGGCCTCTAGTACCTAAATAAAGCTGTTGAAAAATGACAGGGAAGGAAAGTTTGTATTTAATTTTTCTAATTAAAGTTTTTTGTTTTGGGTTCATTACATAGAAATACAATATTCTATGAAGAAAGGAGTACAGGGGGGTAGACTAATCCTGGATATAAATAAAAGAATCAGCTTCCAAAGTTGAAAGCTCACCTCCTATTATGATGTTTACATCTTTTCTAAAGTATTCCCAATTGGAGGCCACTCAAATTATTCTTTCTCCCTTACCTTCCACAAATTTAAAAATAAACAGCAAATATGCTTTTTTTGGGTAGTCATATATATTTTTTTATTGAGGTAAAATTCACATAACATAAAACTCACCATTCTAGAAGAATACTGGTTTTTTAATAAATTTACTTTGTGCACCCATCTCCACTCTCTAATTACAGAACATTTTCACCAACAATAATACTTTAATTATTTCACTTCTACTATTACTGTAAATCAGTCAACATTTAATATTAAGAACATAGAAAGATAACATTAAAAGTATTCTGCCCTGGCCAGGTAGCCCAGTTGGTTAGAGCAGGGGTCCTCAAACTATGGCCCGTGGGCCACATGCAAATACAAACATTGTATTTGTTCCCGTTTTGTTTTTTTACTTCAAAATAAGATATGTGTGGTGTGCATAGGAATTTGTTCATAGTTTTTTTTTAAACTATAGTCCGGCCCTCCAACGGTCTGAGGGACAGTGAACTGGCCCCGTTTAAAAAGTTTGAGGACCCCTGGGTTAGAGCATCGTTCAGATATGCTAAGGTTGTGGGTTCAATCCCCAGTCAAGGCACATACAAGAATCAATCAATGAATGCATGGATGAGTAGAACAACAAACCATTGTTTCTCTCTTTCTTCCTCTAAAAATCAATTTTAAAAAAGTATTCTTTTAAAGCCGCAAAATATAAGTTTGTGGTATATTTATCTCTAACAAAGTATACCCTCCTCTCCACTAAAGGATTTTGCCAATTGTAAAAATTTTTATTTTCACCAGGCAACAGTGATTATTGTCAAGACTGACATGTAGCATCATGTCAGTAAGCTTTTGGGAAAAACAGTGCAAGCTAATTTTCTGAGCTTACCTCTGTCTGCTATTCTTTTCATCAGCTGGTGCTCACCCCATTTAACCAGATATTTAAGGATATCTTGTTCACTTGCCTATAATAAAAAAATGGTTTATTCTTATTTTGGTGAAATTAGGTAAATGGTTAATTTCATTAATGATTTCTCCTAGGACCTAGGTCATAAAGTAAATACAACATGCAACTTGCCTACCACATTTCACTCTTTACACTGGCTGTCTGAAATGTTCCAGTTAAACTTTTTGTCCATCAATAGCAAATACAGAGATTGTGTTACATGGGTTTTGCCCAGTAATCTCACTCTTTGCTCCAACTAAATTTTTTATTCTTATTTCCATCTTTATTTTTTTCTTTATCGTTTTCTTCACCTATTATAAATTTATTTTATCTTACTATATGGTCTTTATACAGCTGCCTTAAATTCTTTTTGGAACAAGTTGGAGATAAATAAATAAAAATTAAAGATTAAGGATACAGAGTGGCTACTATCTCCTGCAGGAACAATCCCCAAAAGATAGTCTACTGATTTTAAGACCCTTTAAGCACAATTTGTGAAATGCCAAGGTACCCCTCATTTCTTCATATTTTATCTTAAATCTTAAAGCAAATCTAGGCTGCTCTCCAAGGTTTTTCTAAGAAGAAACACAAAGCTTCTAAAGACAATAACCTGAGAACTGACAAATCCTAACTTCCATGATGCATGCAGTCTGGACAAGACAGTAAAACAAGGTTAATAAACACAAATCTTAGTAAATGAAATCCAACATGACAACATTTGTGCTGCAATCAAAGCACAGTTACTAAATGAATTATTTAACTTTTCACTGCACTTCTGACTGAGATGAAAGCATTTTATAATTTCTTTAGTAAAACTATAAAAATTAAATGGCTTAATGGGTTTTTGCCTTCATAACATTTAAAACTGTTGTACAATTTTCTGCATAATATTCATACAACTGATGCAAAAGAAAATTAAGCTTGAACATACCTAAAAATATTTTTGCAATATTTTAAATCTACTGTTAGTTTTAATTACAAAATTATAGATAGATATATAAGTCAAGAACACAGAATTTGCTAAAAATTGTTTTGGATTAAAAATAAGTAGTTGAAAACATTATTATACTTTGGTAGTACACATATACAGAGTTTTTATGAGTATTTGAGTAGATCAAAAATTACTACTACTTTATGCTGCTTAAACTACTGTCTACAGTCTAAGTATCTCACACTCCACCAAAAATAAGAAACTGTATATGTATAGTGAATTCACTACTCATGGAAGCCAAGAAAATCACTGTTGGGATGTGCTTCTGACCCTGCCTACTGCCTCAAACCCTTTGGTGTGGTTAGTCAGGACCCAGGAGGGCTCACAATGTTGTTAGAGTGCACAAAGGGCCAGAGAGCCACAAGGCTTTGTTGTACAAATGTGAAGAGGGCATTCCTAGGTAGGATGATCTCCCTAGATGGGAGAATAACAGAGTACAGATGGGTTTCTTGGTGCACATATGAATGACAATGAATCTGAGAGGTGTATAAATGGTTACCTGTAGGTAGTCAGACTGGATAGCAGTAAGTAGATGGTCTTTGCTGAGCTCATAAAAAACATCCGAAGTCATGACCTGGGAAAATTCCTCACAGAGGAAATGTAAAGCTTGTCGGTGCACCCATTTGGAGCCATATGGATGAGAGCTCCACTTGAGGATGGCAATTAAGGTATCTAATGAGATGCTCTCAGCAATGATATCCTCACAGCCTAAAAAAGAAGGCAAATACTTCTTGAGATTAATCATAAATATTACTCAATGAACATTAGTGTGTTTGACACTATACCTAAAAGTAGCCATAGTAAAAAAGAACAAGGAGATAAATAAAATCTCATGGAAATCACCAAGACTTGGTGGGATGGGGTAATAATAAGTAACAATAGACTATGACTTCTATAGGAAATCTGCTGTTAAAGAGTCAGATCCATAGAAAAAGGCAGGGAATCCTCACAATTGTTTAAGAAAATAAATATCTATGTGAAAATCCCCAGGATATTGAACCAAAGGGGAAAGAAAATTAGGTAGAAATGATAGAGCTGTAGGAATTTGCCAGAGGAAGGATATGGATGACAACTGACTGACCACAAGAACCTGCACTTGCAAAGAAGGTGCTATCTTCTTTGAACTATGAGAACATCTGCTCTTTGTATTACCCTAATAAAAAAAACTTGCACTTTGACAGTTTAATCCCTCAGAATACAAATAAAATTTTGCAGTTTGATGCTCATCTGGGATTAATTCTGGTGAATTATAAAGGAATAAGTAGTTTAAGTGAAAAGGAGAAAAGGATCAGGATCCTGGAGAGAGTGACTTAAGAGCAAGAAACAAAGACAGAAAGACAGGAAGAAAGGAAAAAAGGACGAAAGAAAGAAAGACAGAAAGAAAGAAAGAAAGAAAGAAAGAAAGAAAGAAAGAAAGAAAGAAAGAAAGAAAGAAAGAGAAAATCCGAGGCTAGTCAGTTATTTTCCTTAGGAAAGATCATTCCAAAATATAAAGATAAAATATAAATAAAATCTGAGCGACAAAGATTGTAGAAGAGAAAATGGCTAAAGGTGGTCAGAAATTCTTCATAACTAAGTTTACTAAAAAATAAAAAAGGACCCGGATAATGTGGGGGGTAGGGGAGTATGAGGGCTATAAAAGATAGAGCCAAAAGAAAGTACATCAGTGAACTCCAAATCCTTCCAAAGCTCAGAATTACTGTGAGACCATGAAAGTTGAAGAGAAAGGTAATGAATCCCATTTTCAGGTGACAGATCATTAGTAGCCAATATAAACTCTGCAAAAAGTAATGCTTCATTATTCCCTTTTCTGATATGGTACCAGATAAGGAGAATATCATAGAGAATTGTGTAATCCATCTTCTGCAAAACATTTAACAAAATACTTCCTGCTATTTCTAGGTTGTTAGCTCCACAAAACAGGGACTGCTGTCTTCACTCTATCTCTAGCACCTTCTTGCACACGGTACATGCTAAATAAAAATCTGTTGAATGTACAAATGAGATCTTTGCCGATATAATGAAGAGATGTAGATGGATGACAGAACAATGGTTAACAGAACCATTTGTCAGTAGCACTGATTAACTTGGGGGATGCACTGGCAAGTCTCCGTTTCTGTGATGTTTATCAAGAACTTGAACAGAAGACATGGAAAGTATGCTTCAAAATCTCCAGATGCCCTAAAACTGGGAAACACAGTTAACAACCCACTGGATAACATGACTATAATTGAATAAAATGATGGGTCAAAATGAAGATGAAATATAACTAGGAAAAATAGTAAGTTCTATAATTAGATCAAAGAAAATCAACTGCACAGATGACAAGGGAGAGTTAGCTTAACTACCACCTATGTAAAAATAATATCTGGGTATTTTAAGTGAATGAATGCAAAATGTAACATGGTTGCTATAAAGCTGAAGCAATATCAGACTTTTAAGATATAAGCATAGCCCAGGCTGCTGTGGTTCAGCTGGTTGGGCGTCATCCCGTGCACCAGGAGGTTGCGGGTTTGATTCCTGGTCAAGAGCACATGTCCTGGTTGCGGACTTGATCCCCTGCGTGCAGGAGACAGCCAACCGATGCTCTGCTCTCACACTGATGTTTTTCTCTCTTTCTCCCTCTTCCTTCCTCTCTAAAAATCAATAAACTATTGTTTTAAAAAAAAACATGCATAAAGTCCTAATCAAAGGAATAACATTGCACTGCTCCCCTGCGGGGTGCTATGTTCTGCTCTGGGCCCTGTGTTTTAAGATGGAGCACTGACAAAACTCCAGAATCCTCAGAGGAGAAAGTTTAAGACTTGTCATAGGAGAAAAGGCCCAAGCAAACAATATTATTTCACTTATGTCTCTAAAGAGAGACTAAGCTATCTTTAACCCTTTGTATGCCATAAACGTCTATAGACGCTAAATTCAAAATATCGTGGCATGTGGGGATGGTTTCTGTTTTGGACGCGTTGGCAGTTAAGTGGATGGATCTTCGTGAGGCAAAGGAGAAAGGACTGACTTCTCTGTTGTTCCTATGGCAGGTCCTGGGAATCAAATAGATGTTAAAAGAAGGATTTTGACTCAATATTAAGAAATATTTCTAATTTCAAGTTTCTAAGAATTAGAATTGTTCTCTCCTCCCCTCATAAAAAGGATCCTTCTTGAAAAATGTAGGAGCAAAAGCTAACTCATCACATTAGAAATAGAAGACAAAAAACCCCTATACTAGATATGGAACTAAGGTCAGATGACATTTAGGCTGCTTTTGCCACAACGATAAAGTCATTTTTAGAAAAATGTAACAGTAAACATAAGAGTAATTAAATCTAAAGATTAAAATTTAATTTAAACATTAAAATAAAATCCTTATAAAGAACATCGAGACCACAACAATAAAATCTGCATGTAAACACCACCCAAAGACATGAATATGTGCTGATGAGAACTGGGAAATACGGAAAAGTTCTGAATAGTTCTTGTGGTTTTATGGTGAGCCTGAATACCATGCTGAGGAGGACAGACCTCTCCCAGTAGCCAGTGGAGGACTTCTGTCAAGTCTGTTGTTTTAAGGTAGGCATTGGACTAGAACTGAGTATGATAAGTCAATCTGATAAATGTGTTCGGGAATGAAGCAGAGGAAATTAGACACACACACACACACACACACACACACACACACACACACACACACACCAGTTATTTAAAAGGATGTATCACAATCCTACTAAGCCAGGATATTGGTAGAGGCAAATAAAGAAAACTAATGATAACATATTATTTAAACTGGAGGTTGACAAAGAAGACACGGTAAAAAAAAAGGGGGGGGGGGCTTTGAAACCATACAGATTGGACTAGAAATCCCACTTTGACCACTTAGAACCAAAGTCACTTAACCTCGCTGAGCCTGAAATGTTCTCATTTGTATTAAACTCCTAACTTTGGGTTGTTATGAGGTTGAAATGAGACTGTACCCTTGTACCCTTCATTCGTTCCAACATTCTAGAGTACCTACTGCCAAGTGCTGTGAATGCACAGCTCCTTTAACTGCACACTTTCCTGGGTGATGTTATCTGCCTCCGTGCTCTTAACTCTCACTAAATCCTTATGCCTTTCAAGTCTACAGTTCCAGCCCAGAGCTCTCTCCTAATTCCCAGACTCACTCCTTCTACTTCCTACTGAAGAGTTCCACATGGAAATTCTGTACACATCTCAAATTCAAAAATCATTAATTTTATCTGAGAAATCTAGTACTCTGTTTTTAATCCCTATTTTTTAAAAAAGGATATCTAGCCCTGGCTGGGTATTCCATTGGTTAGAGCATCGTCCAGGTATGCCAAGATTACAGATTTGATCCCTGGTCAGGGCACATACAAGCAGCAACCAATAAAAGCATAAATAAGTGGAACAACATATGGGTATTTTTCTCAAATCAATAAAATCAATCAATATAAAGAAGGATACCTCATCTCCCCAGTCACCAAAGCCAGAAACCTGAGTACTATTATTGAGTCCTTCTCCTGAAGCCCATATGCAAGCGACCATCAATTACTGACCACCCTATTCTTATTTTAAATCCACCCCCTCCAATGAAATTGAATCACTATAACACTAATAAAAATTAATTCAAAATGGATTAAGAACTTAAATGCAAGACCTGAAACTATAAAATTCTTAGAAGAAAACTTCAGAAAAAGGCTTCTTGATGTTAGTTTTGACAATGACTTTTTGGATGTGGCATTGAAAGCAAAAAATTAACCAGTGTGATATCAAACTAAAAATGCCTCTGTACAGAAAAAGAACAATCAGCAAAATGAAAGGCAACTTACAGAATGGGAGAAATATTTGCATACCATTATCTAATAAGGGGTTAATATCCAAAATATATAAGAAATTGATACATCTCAATAGCAAACAATCTGATTAAAACATGGACAGGGGATTTGAACAGACATTTTTCTAAAGACATAAAAATGGCCAACTAGTACATATAAAGGTGCTCATATTACTAATCATCAGGTAAATGTAAATCAAAACTACAGTGAGATATAATCTCACCTGTTAGGCTATTATCAAAGAGCCAAGAGATAGTACTGGCGAGGATATGGAGAAAAGGGAACCCTGGTGCACTGTTAGTGGAAATGTAAATTGATACAGTCACTACAAAAAAACAGTATGGAGGCTATTCAGATTATAAATAGAACTGCCATATGATCTAGCAATCCCTCTTCCAGGTACATATACCCAAAGATGATGAAATCACGATCTCAAAGAGATACCTGTGTTCCCATTTTCATCGCAGCATTAATTACAGAAGCCAAAATATGGAAACAACTCAAGTGTCCATCAACAGATGCATGGATAAAGAAAATGTGTTACACAGGGTGAGGCAAAAGAAGATTTACAGTTGTGAGTATGCCAAACAAAGAGTTTATTTTTGTTATTATTTATTAATTATTGTATTATTTTTCATGTGAACAACCATAGACCTACTTTTGTCCCACCATGTATATGTAAAATGGAGTATTATTCAGCCATAAAAAGAAAACTCCGCCATTTGTGACGTGGATAGACCCTAACTGCATTATTTTAAGTGAAATAAGTCAGATAGAGAAAGACAAATACTGCATGATCTCATTTATATGTGGTATCTAAAAACATCAAACTCATAGAAACAGAGCAGAATGATGAGTCACTGGAGCTGAGGAGTAAGGGAAATGGCAAACATTGTTCAAAGAGTACAAACATTCAGTTACAAGTTGAATAAAGTTCAGGGATCTAATGTATAGCACGGTGACTACAGTTAACAATACTGAATTGCATATTTGAGATTCAGCTTTAATGTTCTCACCATAACAACCAAATGTTAATTATGTGAGTTAAAGGATGTGTTAACTAACCCTATTATGGTAAACATTTTACAATGTATCAAATCATTACATTGTACACTGTAAACTTATATATTATTACATTAATTATATCTCAATAAAGCTGGAAAAAATTTCTATTAAATCTATTCTCATTACAAAAAAAAGTAGGCTGAGTTTTCCTGGGTTTTATTTCTCATACCCTTTTGGCTAATGTTCACAATTTGGTTAAGTCTGTTGGGTAGAGAGGTATAATATAGAGGTAGAATCAAAGTGTAACATAGTTATCTACATGGAAGTGTATATTTTAAGTTTCTTCCCCTTTTAATAGTCTTAAAAGATTTCCTTGCAATAGCTAGATGCCAGAAGGCACTACTAATATTACAGATCTATTCCAAATACCTTTCAATATATTTTAAACGTTATGATCTGACACATTCTCCCAATGGATGAATATAAAAGAAACTGATAACACTGGTTACTTCTGTGAAGAGAATCTAAGTGGCTGGGGGACAAAAAGTTGGGAGGACAGGAGACTCTTCGCTGAATACTTTTTTGTACCTTTTTACTACCTGTTCAGAAAGTCAAATAAAAAAAACAAAAACAAAAAAAAATCAGACTATGGAAGTTGCTGTGTTTCTTCTCTCAGGGCTCAATATAAAATCAATCACTGACCACAAAATCCAGCAAATATTGGAAAGAAAATGAGAAGTTTCTCTACTTTGAGAAGACTATTACCTTCTGATGGGAAAGTGGCAATCAGCAAGATTCATGCTGCTTGTGTGTGAAAATGTACACTGATTGTTTGTACTCTTTATTCTTACAGCTCTTGCCAAAATGTGGGAAAGGGAAAAGCAGACAAAGATGGGAAAGCTGGAAATTCCTAGGGAATAACTTTTAGTAAATAAAGGCCAACGTACACAGACAACCATTGATAAAGACTGAAGTTTTCTCTTAAGCCATGAAAGGAAACAAACAAACTAACAAAAAGACTAAGTTTAAGAACCCTTATGATTCTTAATTGAATACTGATTCATATTTCTTTAATGTTTACTTTATAAACTAACGTTCCCTAACACAGCATTTTATTTTTTTAATATATTTATTGTTTTTATTGATTTTTTACAGAGAGTAATAGAGAGTTAGAAACATTGATGAGAGAGAAACATCGATCAGCTGCCTCCTGCACATCCCCTACTGGGGATGTGCCTGCAACCAAGGCACATGCCCTTGACCAGAATCGAACCTGGGACCCTTCAGTCCGCAGGCCAACGCTCTATCCACTGAGCCAAACCAGTCAGGGCCTAACACAGCATTTTAAATATTTATGCTTACGTGTTCTGGGAGGTAAGTGAAGGCATAATGAAAAGGAAAAGTATTCATGGGGATGTCAGTTCTCTGGCACAGGCAATGTAAATAAGCATCCACTATAGTATAACTCCTACTATAGTAATACTCAGGGATCTAACTGTGATCTACAGGATGCCTAAACTCCCTGAAAGTGAACACAAGTTCTTATGTGCAGGCACCCCGCTGGAAGACAGATGCAAAATACACCTCTAGAGTCAGACTGACCAGAGGCCCAATCCCAATTCCCTTTAGCTGTATGATGTGTAAAAAAAACTCTTGCCTGTTTCCTCATCTGAAAAGTATTTTCTAATCCTCAAAAGGTACTTCATCAGATTATTTTGGGAGTTAAAAATATATATACACATAACATTAGTACACTGTTTTAATTTATGGTAAATAGTAAATAAACAGCAGCTAATTCTATAATTGTTTCCTTAATGAGGTACCCATTGTACTGGTGTATTCCAACTCAAAAGTAAGCACTGGGATTTGCAAGGGATGGAAGATAGTAGGAAGGAGCAGGCTCAAGATAGCAGAGCAAGTCAAAGATCATAAAGGAAAGAGTCAGTGACAACCTAAATGTATTGTGCACTTTCCTCTCACAGATCATTTGTTAAATAAAAACAATCCTAGTACTCAGCATGTGAAAAACTCAGAGGTTCACAGTTCTTTATCTAAAAACAAAAAATACCCACTTACACCTCTGCCTGTCTACTACCCTTACACCATTTTCCCACTAGTGAAAAAACAGTAAGTTAGTATCTTTAATTCTACTGTAATAAAAGAAAAATGCAAAGCTTTTGTGGGTAGACATGTTATGGTTTCAGAAAACTTTTTAATATCTACTGGTTATCTCTTAAATATGATCATGTGCTCCCTTCAAAACAATGCATCTCATAGATGATTTATTCTCAGAGATCATATTCTCCCTCCTGCCAAATGGGGGGGTGGGGGGAGTCAGAAAACAGATTCAAATCTTGGCCCTAACACTTTCTGAATGTAATCCCAGGTGACACTATTTTCAAGCTTCATTAATCGGTAAAATAGAGATAATACTACCACTGTGAATAATGTGAGTGAAGTGCTTAACCTAGTGCCTGGCAAAACACAGGTGCTCAAAAAACTCTACTGAATAATATAGTAAGAAAAATTTTAAAAGAATTAGTAATTTTAGATATGTAATTTATAGATTTCATCTGGTTAAAAGAGTTATGTATTTAAAAAACTCTACTAGGTCCTGGCAGGGTAGCTCAGTTGACTAGAGCATCTCCATATGCCAAGGTTGTGGTTTGGACCCAGTCAGGTCACATACAAGAAACCACCAATGAATGTATAAATAAGTGGAAATGTAAACTTAAAACCAATCCACTTTGAAATGGTCGTAACTCTATTTACGGTTGAAGAAGAATATGGTTAGAAATAGACATTTCAGTGTACAAATTACATTTTTCATTTTTTGGCACTATTTTCAGATGCGTGGATATTTCACCTTCAACTTATATGTAAAGCATTTATATGAAGTTTTATAGACATGTCAATGCTAATATGAAGTATATAAAAATGTTTTAGTGGAAAGCACCAAAACAGAGCTCAAAATCTTTTGTATATCAAAGTCATCCACTTTGTGGAGATATAGTTAGCAAGATTAGTCCATGTTAATTTATAATAGAAACTGATTCATTTTCACCAAAATGTATGAAAAAAATAGTTGGAGGCAAGGAATTTTCTGAACAGCTTATATTCACTGTTTTAGCGGTTCTAGAAATACACTCCAAACTGAAGATTTACTCTTTTGGAAATATTTATAAAAAGACTAGAGGCCCGGTGAAGCCCGGTACATGACATTCTTGCACTGGAGTGGGGGGAGGGGTGGTTCCCTCAACCCAGCCTGCACCCTCTCGCAGTCTGAGACCCCTTGGGGGATGTCCGCTTGAGGGGTCCTTAGCGTTGCCGCGGAGGTGGGAGAACTCCCGCCACTGCCATTTTACCCAAAGCAATATACAGATTTAACGCAATCCCAATGTTATTTTTTAAAGAAATAGAATGAGAAATCATCAGATTTGTATGGAACCACAAAAGACCCAGAATAGCCAACACAATCCTATAAAAAAAGAACAAGGCTGGAGGTATCACGCTACCTGACTTCAAAATATACTACAGAGTTACGATATTCAAAACAGCATGGTATTGGCAGAGACACAGACTCACAGATCAATGGAACAAAATAGAGCCCAGATATAAAACCACACATATATGGACAGATAATTTTCGACAAGGAGCCAGAAATGCACATTGGAGTAAAGATAGTCTCTTCAATAAATGGTGCTGGGAAAACTGGAAAGCCACATGCAAATGAATGAAACTGGCACATAGAAAAAAATAATGGTACCAAACTTATGGACCTGGGTAATAGAGAACATTTTATGGACTTGACCCCAAAGGCAAGGGAGGTAAAGGCAAAAATAAATGAATGGGATTATATCAAACTGAAGAGCTTCTGCACAGCAAAAGAAACAGACAACAAAACAAACAGGCAGCCAACCAGATGGGAGATGATATTTGCAAACAGTAGCTTCAACAAAGGTTTAATTTCCAAAATATATAAAGAGCTCATAAAACTCAACACCAAACAAATAATCTAATCAAAAAGTGGGCAGAAGACCTGAAAATACACCTCTCCCAAGAAGACATACAACAGCCAATAGATATATGAAAAGATGTTCAACCTCACTGGCAATCAGGGAAATGAAAATTAAAACTACGAGATACCACCTTACACCAGTTAGAGTGGCCATTATCAACAAGACAAGCAACAGCAAGTGTTAGAGAGGTTGTGGAAAAAAGGGAACCCTCATTCACTGCCAATGGGAATGTAGACTGGTACAACTCTATTTACGGTTGAAGAAGAATATGGAGTACTACATGGCCATAAGAAACAATGAAATAGCGTTATTTACAACAACATGGATGGACACTGAGAACATTATGCAAAGTGAAATAAGTCAAACAGAGAAAGCTAAGAACTATATGATTTGACTCATATGTGGACTATAAAACTGAAACTTATGTACACAAACAGTAGTGTGGTGATTACCAGAGGGAGGGGGTCGGGGGAGAAAGGCGTCCTAATATGAGGTGACATGAGAAGATCTGACTATGGGTGGTGGGCACATGGTCCTATATACAGATTTTGTAAATTAGTAATTCATACATGTAACCTATATGTTCCTACAGGCTAATGTCACCCCAATAAATTTTAAAATGAAAAAGAAAAGAAACAAATGAACAAAACTAGAAATCGGAAAATAAAAAAGCTGATATAACAAAAATAAGTAATTAAATAAATAAATAATTAGTTTTTAAGATCTTAAAAGAACTGTGTGTCTTATTTTAGGCCTACTGACATCAAAAGCTTTGATCAATCCATACAACTAACTATTCGGTTTTATTGTGAAAGTCATATACTAGTATAAACGGTGGTGCATGTAAAGTGTAGCAAAAAACAGACACCTCAATAATTCAAGATGAAGTGTGATACCATCTATACTAATAAAAGCCTAGGTGGCCCTCATGCACGACATCGTTACAAGATGGCTGTCACAAGATGACCACACGCACAGTGGAGGTGGAGCCTGGCGGTTACTCCACACGGTGAGGCCTGGGGGTCCCATGGCTCCTCGCAGTGCAGAGGAGACCGGTCACGGTGTCTCCACCACCTAACGTGGAAGCAGGGGAGGGCAGTTGTGGCCGATCGGACTGGCAGGGGAGGGCAGTTGGGGGTGATTGGGCCGGCAGGGGAGCAGTTAGGTGGCAATCAGGCCGGTAGGGGAGCGGTTAGGGGCAATCAGGCAGGCAGGCGAGCAGTTAGGAGCCAGTGGTCCCGGACTGTGAGAGGGATGTCCAATTGCCGGCCATTCCCCAAGGGGTCCCAGATTGGAGAGGGTGCAGGCCAAACTTAGGGACACCCCCTCCCATGCATGAATTTCGTGCACCTGGCCACTAGTGAGTTTATAAGCCTTTCTCTATTTCAGAATATGTTGCACTGGACAGCAGCACTGGAGATGTTATATGCTATCTTCATGGAGACAAGACTTCAATATATTCTCTCTCTCTCTCTCTCTCTCTCTCTCTCTCTCTCCTCACCCCAGGATATGTTTTTGCTAATTTCAGACAAGGGGAAGGATAGAGAGGGGAAGAAAGATAGGAGGGAGGGAGAGAAACATCGATGTATGAGATAAACATGGGATGACGCTCTAACCAACTGACACACACTGGCCAGGGCTCAATGTATTCTTTAAATAAATAGTACTGCCCTAGCTGGTTTGGCTCAGTGGATAGAGCATCGGCCTGAGGACTGAAGGGGCCTGGGTTCGATTCAGGTCAGGGGCACATACTCAGGTTGTGGGCTCGATCCCCAGTGGGGGGAGGGGTTGTGCAGGAGGCAGCCAAACAATGATTCTCTCTCATCATTGATGTTTCTATCTATCTCTCCCTCTCCATTCCTCTCTGAAATAAATAAAAATAGCTATATATATAAAAAGCTAATATGCTAAGTGTCTGACAATCTGACCAATTGCTATCACACGCACTGATCACCGGGGGGCAGACACTCAATGCAGGAGCTGCTATAATATGCACTGGCCATTTACAGAGAAACAGCACTGCGGACCTGGAGCCCATAAAGCAATGCTTGACTTCCCCCAAGTGGGACACACGCACCACCACCAAATCACAGCTGATGCTGCTGAGATGCCATGGCGCAAAATGCAGCCCACAGTCCAGCCAGCCCAGCCAGGAAACAGTCACTGTGGGCACCGGGTAATGATGTCACGTAGCAATGCCCAGCTTCCTCTCCCTACCAATGACTAGCCTCCTTGCAGTTTCTTCAGCCCAGGAATATGACTTGCTTGATAGCCAGGTGCAAACATTTCACACTTTAACCAAATGTCTGTGAAGCATTTTCCCATGCCTTATTTATCTCATTTGATCCTCACAGAAGTCCTAGAGTAGGTAGATAGGAGACTCGGTGGAATCCTATTTTCTTTTCATTAGCTAGAAAACGGAGATTTAGAAAGCTTAGAAACTTGACCTGACTAAAGAGAAAGAAAGAAATGGTGGACCTTGAAAATGACTTCAGGTTTTCTCAGTGCGCAGAAAATAGTCAAACACTGCTGCAGTTAAATATTTTACCCTTTGTTCTCCCTGCATGATCTACAATAATAATCTGCTTTGTGTTGATATTTACTGTGTTGCTGACAATTACCTGAAAGAGAAGTTGGGGTGCTTCACTGGGTTGGAGAAAGTTTAGCTAAATCAGAAAGCAGGTCTAATTAAACAACTTTATCTTCTACTAGAGGCCTGATGCACAAAATTCATGCAAGAGTAGGCCTTCCTTCCCCCAGCTGCTGGTACCAGCTTCCCTCTGGTACCCAGGACCCAGGTTTTCCTCCGGCTGTCAGCAGGCAACCGGGACCTGGGCTTCCCTCACAGGCCTAGCTTCATCCAGAAGGTCATCCGGAAGGACATCCAGTCTAATTAGAATATTATGCTTTTATTACTATAGATTATTATAGATATACTAAAGGAGGGGGGTGTCCCTCAGCCCGGTCTGTGCCCTCTCGAAGTCCGGGAGCCCTCAGGGGATGTCCATGGGCCTAAGCCGAAAGTTTCCATCTGTCATTGTCAATCGTGAATTTGGTTGACACTTCTATTATAAAGAAAGGGCAAATAGCGATATTAAAATATTTCTTCTGGCGCTCTCTGCTCCTCCTGTCCGTCGGAGAGCCTCTTCTCCTGCGCAGGGCCAGCAGCCACAACCCTGAGACACAATGGTGAAGGTTGAAGTGAACGGATTTGGCCGCATTGGGCACCTGATCACCAGGGCTGCTTTTAACTCTGGCAAAGTGGATATTGTCACCATCAATGACCCCTTCATTGACCTCAATTACATTGGTCTACAGGTTCCAGTCTGATTCTACTCATGGCAAGTTCAAAGGCACAGTCAAGGCTGAGAACGGGAAGTTTGTCATCAATGGAAAGTCCATCTCCATCTTCCAGGAGCAAGATCCTGACAATATCAAATGGGGTGATGCTGGTGCTGAGTATGTTGTGGAGTCCACCGTATCTTCACTACCATGGAGAAGGCTGGGGCTCACTTGAAGGGTGGAGCTAAGAGGGTCATCATCTCTGCCCCTTCTGCGGATGCCCCCATGTTTGTGATGGGTGTGAACCATGACAAGTATGACAACTCCCTCAAGATTGTCAGCAATGCCTCCTGCACCAACTGCTTGGCCCCCCTGGCCAAGGTCATCCATGACAACTTTGGTATCATGGAGGGACTCATGACCACAGTCCATGCCATCACCACCACCCAGAAGACTGTGGATGGCCCCTCTGGGAAGCTTTAGCATGAGGGCCGAGGGGCTGCCCAGGATATCATCCCTGCTTCTACTGGTGTTACTAACGACATATCATCCCTGAGCTGAATAGGAAGCTCACTGGCATGGCCTTCTGTGTATTAGCTGTGGATCTGATCTGCCCTGGAGAAAGCTGCCATATACGATGATATCAAGAAGGTATTGCCCTAGCTGGTTTGGCTCAGTGGATAGAGCATCGGCCTGTGGACTGAAAGGTCCCAGGTTCAATTCCGGCCAAGGGCATATGCCTGGCTTGTGGGCTTGACCCCCAGTAGGGGGTGTGCAGGAGGCAGCCGATCAATGGTTCTTTCTCATCATTGATGTTTCTCTCTTTCCCTCTCCCTTCCTCTCTGAAATCAATAAAATATATTAAAAAAAAAAAAGAAGGTATTGAAGCAGGCATAAGAGGGCCCCCTTAAGGGCATCCTGGGCTATACTGAGGACCAGGTTGTCTCCTGTTACTTTAACAGTGACACCCACTCCTCCACCTTTGATGCTGGAGCTGGCACTGCCCTCAATGACCACTCTGTCAAGCTCGTTTCCTGGTATGAAAATGAATGTGGCTAGAGCAAAAGGGTGGTGGACCTTATGGTCCACATGGCCTCAAGGAGTAAGAATCCCCTGGACCACCAGCCCCAGCAAGAGGAAGAGAGGCCCTCAGCTGCTAGGGAGTCCTTGCCCCAGATCAATCCCCTGACACACTGAGAATCTCCTGACCACCATTTCCATCCCAGACCCCCTGAAGAAGGGAAGGGGCATAGGGAGCCCTACTTTGTCGTGCACCATCAATAAAGTTCAGTGTACCCAGCCAAAAAAAAATTTTTTTTTCTAATTAATTTCCTTTCAATGTGCACGAATTCATGCACCGGGTCTCTAGTATTAAAATAAATGAAAGAAAGAAAAGAAAGACAGAAGGAAGGAGGGAAAGGGGAAGGGGAAGGAGAAGGGGAAGGGGAGAGAAGAGAAGAGAGAAATAAGTAGTACTATGTTGTTTAGTTTTGTATTCATATCCATATTGACCTGAGTACTACACAGTATTTCATCTTTTATCTGATTATATTAATGTCTGTCATGTTCAAATTAAATCCAATTTCTCAGACCTTGACTATAATAAACACACAATTTAGGCTAGGGAAAAAACAAAGCAAAAGAGAACAGAACAATTCTTCCTCTATTTCGTCATTTCCCTACACTATGTCATCCTTAGAATTTCTGTATCACAGAGAAAAGGTTTTGCTTATTGCTGATAAAAGGTTTCTAATTAAATAATCGATTTAATATCAATGGGCCATTAAAGAGTTGATGAGATGATTTTATTTTAAATTGATTTAAAATCGAGTTTAATGGTAGAATTATACACCATTGAGGCCACATCTAAACTTACTTTTATAAATAATACTTCATATTTATCTCTTAGATTTAGGTTCAGTGTTTTCATTTTATTGCAACTTCTAGGATTAAACATGATTACATTCCCCCTTTTTTTAAAAAAAAAAAAAAGAAAAATTACTTGGTTTTCAAAGGTATTAAAGAGCAAAGCATCTATTAGGTGCTTAGGGTGATTCGAACACAACCAAAATTTTGATTTGGTCTTTAGGAAGTATGTAATACATTAGTTGAGAGGAAATGAGACAGGTATATAGGTAATTCCAAAACAAGAGGTAAAAACCTAAAATAAAGTGTTTCAAAAGTTTGCAGAAGTAGATAATACTTTAATTTGGAGTGGATAATACTTTAATTTGGAGTGCCTAAGGCAACACCAGGGAAGTTGTGAGTTTGGTTTTAAAGGTTAGGGTAGAATTTGGGCATTTAGTGACCAAAGATAAAGATACTCCAACACAAAAGAACAGTGTGAGCAGAGGGTCAGAGGTGGAGTGTTTGTAGTCTATCTATATATATAAAAAGAGGTGATATGCAAATTAGGTTGGGACACCGTAATGGTCAGGACCAGCTCAGGAGGAGGGGCCAGGCGCAGGCCTGGAGCCTGAGAGAACAACAGACAGGGCGGCCCGCACCCGGCCCCAGGCCCGGAGCTAGAGAGAACAACACACAGGGCGGCCCATGCCCGGAGAGAACAACGCGCAGGGCGGCCCATGCCCGGAGAGAACAACGCGCAGGGCGGCCCATGCCCGGAGAGAACAACGCGCAGGGCGGCCCATGCCCGGAGAGAACAACGCGCAGGGCGGCCCATGCCCGGAGAGAACAACGCGCAGGGCGGCCCATGCCCGGAGAGAACAACGCGCAGGGCGGCCCATGCCCGGAGAGAACAACGCGCAGGGCGGCCCATGCCCGGAGAGAACAACGCGCAGGGCGGCCCATGCCCGGAGAGAACAACGCGCAGGGCGGCCCATGCCCGGAGAGAACAACGCGCAGGGCGGCCCATGCCCGGAGAGAACAACGCGCAGGGCGGCCCATGCCCGGAGAGAACAACGCGCAGGGCGGCCCATGCCCGGAGAGAACAACGCGCAGGGCGGCCCATGCCCGGAGAGAACAACGCGCAGGGCGGCCCATGCCCGGAGAGAACAACGCGCAGGGCGGCCCATGCCCGGAGAGAACAACGCGCAGGGCGGCCCATGCCCGGAGAGAACAACGCGCAGGGCGGCCCATGCCCGGAGAGAACAACGCGCAGGGCGGCCCATGCCCGGAGAGAACAACGCGCAGGGCGGCCCATGCCCGGAGAGAACAACGCGCAGGGCGGCCCATGCCCGGAGAGAACAACGCGCAGGGCGGCCCATGCCCGGAGAGAACAACGCGCAGGGCGGCCCATGCCCGGAGAGAACAACGCGCAGGGCGGCCCATGCCCGGAGAGAACAACGCGCAGGGCGGCCCATGCCCGGAGAGAACAACGCGCAGGGCGGCCCATGCCCGGAGAGAACAACGCGCAGGGCGGCCCATGCCCGGAGAGAACAACGCGCAGGGCGGCCCATGCCCGGAGAGAACAACGCGCAGGGCGGCCCATGCCCGGAGAGAACAACGCGCAGGGCGGCCCATGCCCGGAGAGAACAACGCGCAGGGCGGCCCATGCCCGGAGAGAACAACGCGCAGGGCGGCCCATGCCCGGAGAGAACAACGCGCAGGGCGGCCCATGCCCGGAGAGAACAACGCGCAGGGCGGCCCATGCCCGGAGAGAACAACGCGCAGGGCGGCCCATGCCCGGAGAGAACAACGCGCAGGGCGGCCCATGCCCGGAGAGAACAACGCGCAGGGCGGCCCATGCCCGGAGAGAACAACGCGCAGGGCGGCCCATGCCCGGAGAGAACAACGCGCAGGGCGGCCCATGCCCGGAGAGAACAACGCGCAGGGCGGCCCATGCCCGGAGAGAACAACGCACAGGGGGGCCCATGCCCGGAGAGAACAACGCACAGGGCGGCCAATGCCCGGAGAGAACAACACGCAGGGGGGCCAGAGCAGAGACACAAACCCACAGCGGGGCCTGGCCCTCAGCAGCTCCATAGCTGTGGCGCTGGGCTGCTGGGGGCCAAAGCAGAGACACAAACCCACAGGGGGGTGCGGCGCACCAGCAGTCCTGCCTCTGTTTGGGAGCTGCAGAGGAAACACCTTTTCTGACCACTCATTTGCTAAGCTTGTAATATGCCACTTGCTTGGGTAATAAGAATCCAAGAAGGTGATCTAGGGTTTTCCACCTCACTCCTAGAGGGAAAAACGAAGGTCCACTGCTAGAGGGGCTAAGAAATGTCATATCCTGCCCCAGCCGGTTTGGCTCAGTGGATAGAGCCTCGGCCTGCAGACCACAGGGTCCAGGTTCAATTCTGATCAAGGGCATGTACCTAGGTTGCAGGCTCCTCCCTGGGCGGGGACCAGGTCAGGGCTCATGCAGGAGGCAACCAATCGAAGTGTGCCTCTCACATTGATGTTTCTCTCTGTCTTTCCCTCTCTCTTTCACGCTCTCTAAAAATCAATGGAAAAATATCCTCAGGTGAGGTTAAAAAAAAAAAAAAAAAAAATGTCATATCCTATGAAAGAGACATCTTGAAAATGCCTAAAGAAAGTTGTCATTTTTTCGTGAAGGGACTGGGTCCGTGTTGATGAAAACACCTTAGCAGCTGCAGAGGCCAGCAATGGCAGCAGCAGTGGAGTGATGCGGGTGGCACCTTCTCCTGATCAGCCTGGTCGCCTCCCTGAGGGTTCCCAGACTGTGAGAGGGGGCAGGCTGGGCTGAGGGACGCCCCTCCCCACCCAGTGCATGAATTTCATGCACCGGGCCTCTAGTATGAAAAATAATTTCAGTTCTAAAATAAAACATGCAATTATATATTATACTTTACAACTCTAGTCATAATTTTAAGTAAAAAAAATTAAGTGCTAAATTTCATTATTCAAGATGTATAACTTGAAAGTCATTTGAACTATCATTCCTGAACCTCAGATTAATTCTTCACCTATGTTCCACGTTTAACTAACTGAAACTTACATATATTATTCTGATCTGTTGCTAATCGTCTCTAACTTAGCTCCATTATTCTCTGAGGAGTATATATAGAGTCAGAATAATTTGCTAAAGAGGAAACAATTACAGACAGAAGTAAAATGAACTGCCAGCTCAACAAACTAAGACAGAAGGAAGTGTGTCAACATGGGGACAATGGAGAGGATGGGAAGATGGAATGGATTAGTGAGTGAGGACAATTAGTCTTTGCTATTTGTTTCAAGGCACACACTTGGAATCTGACCAAGTTGCTAGGGAAAAAATTAGGTCATTACTTTGTTGTTTCTCTGTTAGATTTTTAATTCAATAGAATGTAATCACATGCATTGTGACTAAAAATATGGGCAAGGCATTAGAGCCCATTTTGGAATTAAAGTTATAAAATTCTTAAAAACTGAAAAATACTTTCAATTAAGATGAAAAAATAAAATCTGCAGTTGAAAGTGCACTACTCTACTGTAAAATGCCCTGCACTGGAACATAGTAGTGCTAATTCTGGGTTACTTTATTTTGAGGTCAACAGTATGTATGACAAGAAAACAAATTTTTTTAAAAATATTTTATTGATGTTTTACAGAGAGGAAGGGAGAGGTATAGAGAGTCAGAAACATCGATGCAAGAGAAACATCGATCAGCTGCCTCCTACACACTCCCTACTGGGGATGTGCCCGCAACCAAGGTACATGCCCTTGACCGGAATCGAACCTGGGACCCTTGAGTCCGCAGGCCGATGCTCTATCCACTGAGCCAAACCGGTTAGGGCAAGAAAACAAATTCTTATAGCAGGCTCATGGGTTGTTAAAGTTTATAAGAAAACCTATAATTCTTCTAAAGAATGGATTTTTACTTAAAAAATTATAAATCCATAGTATAGTCTCACATTTTCAGAGCTATTTACTCAATGTATGCTAAGGTCATTGTGAAAAGTCAGCAATCAAACACATGATCCTTCATTTGAGGCTCTTCCAATCTAGTCATCTATTTTGGGATTTTATACATTAGTCCTTTTAATATAGGTACTGTTGTCAACCAGGCTTCTAAGTTGCAACTGCAGAAAACAACTCTAGTTGGCTTAAACAGAAAACGAATTTATTTGAAAGGATATTGTTAGCCCAAAGTTGCTAGGAAAGCTGGAGACCAGGCTCAGAAAACAAAAGAGAGCAAAGGAAGGCTGAAGAGTGAGGATTACATCCACAGAAACAGCCCAGCAAGTATCTGTGCTGCCCTGGCCCTACTGTGCTTGGACAGTGAATGCCATCACGGGTGCCACTGACTTCTCTTTTTCCACTAGAAGCATCTGCCTGACCACTTCAAGAAAAAATTATCTATAGTCCTTACTTTCAGCTCCAGATTCAAAAAGTCTAGGTCATGTACTTAATCCAGAGAAGGCTGAAAAAGCAAGTATGTGACCTTTTAGATTTTTATATTGGGAGTTGAGCTCTGCCTTCTATTAAGACCTATATACAGTGAGAAATTAAAACTAGGAAGAAGGTCCTTGGGCTGGGCAGCCAAAAAAGTCATATAACCAATTCAGGAACACTGGCCTATTTAGGAAAGAATGGCCTACTCAGTAAACAGCCCTCTGTTCTCCGGCTAAGTGCTCTGAAGCAAAGTCTGCATGGTGACCTACTCAGGCTGCTGCCCTGTTTTTAAACCTCCTAGCTGGACTTGCATTTCCCTTCTGGAAGTGCTTAGCCCCACCTCAAGTGGTTCAGCACCAGTCAGGCTTCTGGATGAGATTCCTCAGTTGATGCTTCAATCACTAGCCTGCTGTTTTGTTCCTACAACTAGGCCACAGTGGCCTCCCACCCTCATCCCTGGAAACTGGTTCTCATACTGTTCCCCTCTCTCCCTTTGCCTCAATTCCTGGGCTCGGGATCACAAGAGCTGGTATGAGTCACAACTTCATTACTTACAAACTAGGAAAAAGGCTAGTTATTAATCTCTGAGCTCTACTATACTCACAGGTTGTCAGGATGACCAAATGAGAGAAAGTAAAAGCCCTTTGTAAACGAAAATTATAAGCATGATCTCGTAAGTTAACATTCCTGATAGATATGATAAATTCCCTAGTTCTTTAGGACTCTGGCCTATGTAGGTCTCTCTGGTTCTTCTGAACCCCAATTCCTGGGTTTATTATAAAAATTAATTTGTCGCCCTAACCGGTTTGGCTCAGTGGATAGAGCATCGGCCTGCGTACTGAAGGGTCCCAGGTTCGATTCCAGTCAAGGGCATGTACCTTGGTTGCGGACACATCCCCAGTTGGGGGTGTGCAGGAGGCAGCTGATAGATGTTTCTCTCTCATCGATGTTTCTAACTATCCCTCTCCCTTCCTCTCTATAAAAAATCAATAAAATATATTTAAAAAAATTAATTTGTCATCAAAGCGGTATGATTCATAATTTTATAAGTCCTGTACCTTAGTAGTAATAAAAAGCTTATCCTAAAAACAAAACCCTCTGCCCTATCTCTTTTACAGTCCCAGTCCTGCTCCCTAGAGGCAACTGCTCAATTTTTTATCTCTTTCTTTTGGTATTTATCTCTCTGAATTGCAATTTTTGTTAAATCAATATTCAGTATTAACATTATGATGACTATTTAAATACTGCTTACAGCTGAGCCAAGCAGTTTACTAGAATTATATTATCTTTCATAAGTAATTTAATTTTTTTCTTGGAGCTATTAATTTCCTCTTTTCCCACTTTGCTTTCTATACATCTATTGCTAATTCTTCATAAAGTCACCAAAAATGCATACAATCTTTCAATGTCACTTGTCACTCAGTGTTCAAACAACATTCAGGTAATTGATTTCTCCCAGAGGGAGCCTTTCAAGCACCTCCCCCTGACCTCCTCCCCAGACAAGTCTAGACTGGATACCCACTAGATCAATGGTTCCCAACATGGTGCACATGGCCCATAGGGGGGCAATTTGATTTTTAAGGGGGCAATTCGGGAATGAGTTATTAGTGAGTTTTTTGCATTTCTTATGGTTCTAGGAGCCTCATATACAGTATATAAATATATATTGTGACGTATTTATGCATTACAGTTCTGTTACATATTTTGAAACTTTATTTGCTATTTTTTTCATATCACTTTACATTATTATTTTTTAAACAATTTCTTAGTGATTTCTTCTTCAGTACTTCAACTGTGCTTTTATTCTTTTACTAGGGACCCAGTGCATGAAGATCCATGCACTGGGGGGGGGGGGGGGGGGGGGGCAACCTGCACCCTCTTCAATCTGGGAGCCCTCAGGGGAGCCCTCTCCAATCTGGGAGTTTCTGTCTGTCTTTGCAATCATATGAGTGAATTGTCTGAGACCCCCAACCCAGTTTGGTTTGTTGCTCACAGAATAATAGAGGCATTATTTTTTCTTTGCTCCATTGGTGGAGATTTCCTGGAAGTTTTAGGATATCTTCCCTCTAATTTTTCCTAGACACTCTGATTTTACTTAAGTCTCTCACCTTTGCTTTCCCTCCATCCCCAACCACAACAGTAACTTGCTCCAGGATCACTTTGCTCTACTGTCCAGGAGAGCCATCAGCCACCAGAACTACAATTCCCAGCATTCCTGGTGCTCCCCACACTCTGGGCTTCCGCTTCCAGTCCTGGGGCTGCCATTAAAACTACTATTCCCAGAATTCCTGGTGCTCCCCAAGCTCTGGGTTTTCCCCAACCAAGGGAGCCACGTCCCCCTAAGCCTCCGGCTCTCCTGCTCTACTCTCCATCCGGTGACTGAGGGAGCCATGTAAACCCCAAGGGAGCGACCGAGGGAGCTATGTCCCCCGCAAACTGCCGGCTCTCCCACTCTGCTCTGTGTATGCAAATAAGTGCCATTTTTGTTGGGTTAATTTGCATACTCACTCCTCATTGGCTGGTGGACGTGGCTTAAGCGTAGCAGAGGGATGGCTAATTTGCATGTTTCTCTTTTATTATATAGGATTTTTCTCTTTCATGGATGCCATGTTTTTAGAAGCTTGTTTAGAACAAGTTAATGGCCTTTTAGGCTTCCTCCACGTGAATAGTTCACTTTTTGAATAATAAAAATTATATGTCACTAGGGGGCATCAGGATTTTAGAGATGCTTAGGTGGAGCATGGCCAAAAAAAGGTTGGGAACCACTGCACTAGACCTACTGCACAGCATAGCTAGTAACTAAGATTTCCCTTTCTTTTTTCCTGTGTTAGACCCATTTTTTGGATCCATACCTCCTTTTTCTTGGTTTATTTCATCGCTAGTGGAACATATCCTTATTTCCAAGATGACCTGTTTTTACCTTTATAGCATTCTATTTATGCCTCACGTCAATAAAATATTCTTTTATATAAAGGTATTTTTATTCTGTTAAAGATTTTTCCTGCTTCTTTCGCTGCTGTTTCTTAGTTCTAGTACTTTGTTCTTTTTGTTCTAATCTGTCTCAATTGGGAAGTTTTTCTCAAATGTCCAGTGAGCCTTAGATGGGTTTTCGTATTTAAGAATGAGGCAGTAAACAATTGTTTGGAAGCCCTGTTGCACAAACAGGCTTGCTGACTACAGTAGTCCCTCCTTATGCACCAGGTTTTCCTCCAATAGATGTCTGAAACCACGGACAGTACCAAACACTATGTATACTATGTTTTTTCTGCACATACATCCCTGTGATAAAATTTAATTTATAAATTGGGCACAGCAAGAGATTAACAACAATAACATAATAATATAGAACAATTATAATAATATACTGTAATAAAAGTTATGTGAACATGGTCTCTCTCAAAATAGTTGTTATACTATATTCACCTTTTTTGTGATGTGAAATGATATACAATGCCTATGTGATGAGATGAAGTGAGGTGAGTAACACAGGCATTGTGAAGTAGCACATGACTCCTATAAGGGTTACTTGAATATAAGCACTGTGTACGGAGACAGTCAATTTGATAACCCAGGTGGCTACTGACTAACGGATGACTAGCATATACAGTGTGGAGATACTGGAAAAAGGAATGACTCATGTCCTGGAAAGGATTCAGAGCAGGATGGCACAAGACTTCATCATACTACTCAGAATGGCACCAAAATGGCAAATAAGGGAGGATTGCTGTATTCGTCTTTGTTAAACAACAGAAGGCTAACTGGCTTTTTCATTGTATAATTCCTGAACATAACTATAGTGGAGCTCCAAAACACCACTACATGTTGGCTATTACATTTCTAGAGCTCTAATTTATTGTCTTACTAGAGGCCTGTTGCACTTAGAGATTCGTGCAACAGGCCTTCCTTCCCCTGGCTGCCAGCACCCGGGACCCAGGCCTTTGCTGCTCCAGCTGGAGCCTTCAGTCCTCACTGCTCCAGCCAGAGCCTTCAGTCCTCACTCCGCGCCTGCGTATGCAAATTAACTGCCATCTTTGTTGAGTTAATTTGCACACTCTCCTGACTGACTGGTGAGCATAGCGGAGACGTGGTCAATTTACATGTTTGTCTATTATTAGGTAAAAAATATCCACTTGGCTTGAACTCTGCAGGGGAAGGCAAGGGGGTGATTTCACCATTTAGTTTGTAGGTGTTCACATAATTCCAGATTTCAGCCTGTACCTTACCACCCCACCCCACCCCTTTGTAACTATTTCCAGATTTGGAATCTTTCTACTTCGATTTCTTTAGAAAACAAATCTCAGGTCTCTTATGTTTAGATGGGGGTTTGAGGTGGAGAATTGAAGGGGAAGGTCAGGATTTGCCCACCTGGGCAAGTGATATTCGTTAAGAACAAAGAAATTAACCACTAAAACAAAATGAAAGTACTGATATCTCTATATATAAAAGCATAAGCAACCATTCCACTGTTCGCTGACACGCAATGACCACCAGGGGGCAGACACTCAATGCACAGGCATGGAAACATGGCCAGACTGATGAATCTCAGAGGGAAGGGGGGACAGGAGAGGGGGGGAAGAGATTAGTCAAATATCTTACACGCATATTAGAGGCCCGGTGCATGGATTCGTGCACCAGTTGGGTCCCTCAGCCTGGCCTGCGGGGATCAGGCAGAAACTAGCAGTCCAATATCCCCTGAGGGGTCCCGGATTGTGAGAGGGCGCAGGCCAGGCCGAGGGACCCCACCAGTGCAGAAATCCGTGCACCAGGCCTCTAGCATAAACATATATATACATATAATGAACTTAATAAAAGGTGGTACAAACTAGGGAGGGGAAATGGATTGTTTAATAGAGGGGTGCTCAGAAACCACATCATTATATGGAGTAAAACAAAACCCCATCCCTTTCTAACACCATATATAAAGGTGACTTAAGGCTATAGAGCAGTGGTTCTCAACCTGTGGGTCGAGACCCCTTTGGGGGTCGAATGACCCTTTCACAGGGGTCGCCTAAGACCATCGGAAAACACATACATAATTACATATTGTTTTTGTGATTAATCACTATGCTTTCATTATGTTCAATTTGTAACAATGAAAATACATCCTGCTTATCAGATATTTACATTACGATTCATAACAGTAGCAACATTACAGTTATGAAGTAGCAACGAAAATAATTTTATGGTTGGGGGTCACCACAACATGAGGAACTGTATTAAAGGGTTGCGGCATTAGGAAGGTTGAGAACCACTGCTATAGAGCTATAGACCTCTCTTCTTTGTTAAGCCAGTAATTAGTTCTTTATCTGCTTTCCAGCTTCCCAAAATTTCAATACCCCTTTTTCCACTATTGTTTTCTTCTCAGGTATCTTTGTCCTTAAGGGTTTATACTTTTTTTATTCATGTACTATAATATTAGGGCTTTGAAAAAAAAGAAATGTATATACCATCTGTTATGAAAGAAATCAAATGAAGTTAAACCTAGTCTGAAAATGCCAGCCCCATTATCTGTTTAATTACTTCCCTAATAGTGACTGTCTACTTGTCTGAATAAAATGCATTCTTGGTGTAGGCCAGGTTCTCCTTTTTATCCACTTGCCAAACCACTCTGCTGTCTGCCTATAAATGCCTCTTTTTATGATGCTCTTGAAACTATTAAATCACCTCTCTACCTTGAAGGGCTTATCTTGTTTTAAGGTCCCAGCCTCCCTTAATAAAATTTGTCTTCCTTTTAAAACCGGGTTTAACTTTCATTAACTTATTCGACCCACTTACTGAGTACCTACTATGTGCCAAGTATTGGGGATGCAAAGATGAGGATATGGTCATACCCTCAAGTTGCCCAACAGGCTAGTCTTACAGCCTTTCTTAACTGGGAGACTGTCTGAATCACAGAAAATGATTTTGGTGACTATTTTCTTAATTCTCACCAAAAGGGTACATAAGTAGTATCATGTTGGATGCATGGGAGAGAAGCTAATTAATTACACACAACAGATGCCTCAGAGCATTATACAAGTTAAAACATGGTACTGAAATATTGAAATCCAGTTTGTCTAGTTCAAGAACCTAAGCTTTTAAGTTTTATGGTATAAAATCCCTTTTCAAGTGACCAAATATTCTCCTTCCCATGGGAATGAGGTAAAAATTATGCTGCAAGTATGGTCTGTTATAAACCTTAACATGAATAGTACCATGGGTATGGAGAATAGATAAGGACTACATTGAGTGCAAAAGACAAAAGGCCAAGTAACCAAAACTCTGAATTTTGAAAAAAGAAAGGAAACAGGGAGCCATATGCAGCCAAATTTAAGGGATTTTAAGTAACCAAGATTAAGGAAATAAAAGGAATGTTTTATATCATAAATATACAAAAAAAAAGTTTCTAGCTAAATGATTAAGAAATTATCTCATGCCCTGGTTGGTATGGCTAAATGGTTGGAGTGTCATCCCTTGGACCAAAGGGTCTCTGGTTTGATCCCCAGTCAAGGGCACATACCTGTGTTGCAGGTTCGATCCCTGGCCCTGGTGGGGATACATGCAGGAGGCAACCAATCGGTATGTCTCTCTCACATCGATGTCTTTCTCTCTCTCACACCCCCTCCCTTCCACTCTCTCTAAAAAATATCCTTAGGTGAGGATTAACAACAAAAATTATCCTAATATATATTTAAAGAGTTAGGTGCCGTCACGACCAAACAGGCAACCGGTCACCATGAAGTGCATGGAGCACCTTTCGGAAATGTGGGGCGGGGCTGGTGGCGGGGCGGGACTGGGGACTGTTGAGCGGCAGCAGGGATGGCCATGAGCTTAGCAGAGCAATCACCCGGGCAGCAGAGAGTTTCACAAAGCAGTGGCGGGACAGGGGAGTTTCGCTGACCGTGTAGTGGCGAGCTTCGCGGAGCAGTTGAGGGGCCCCGAGCATCGTGGAGCGTCCCAGGGCGGGGAGTTTCATGTAGCATCGCAGGGCGGCAGACGCCATGCAAGGGAGGCCAGGCTAGGCCTAGGGACCCTAACTGCACATGATTTCGTGCGCGCTGGGCCTCTAGTCTCAATATAAAAGAACTCTAGATCAAGTATTACCTAAGATGTAAGAGTTGGTTCATTAATTTTACCTTTCATTGAAAAATTAAAATAACAAATATCTATATTAAGGAATGCCTTCCCATTTTTTAAAACAGTAAAGTATATACAATAAGTTCTTATATTTTAAACATGTCAAATATAAAACCAATTCGAGAAGAGAGAGATTATTATACCTTTTTGGTAATGTTGCACCCTTCAAAATTTTCTGACAAATATGTTTTTATAGAATAAAAGGTCAAGCTGCTAGGTTATTTATTTACTAGAGGCCTGGTACATGAATTCATGCACGGGTGGGGTTCCTCTGCCTGTCCGTCAATCAGGACCCATCGAGGCCGACCAGGGGGAGGGACCATGGGAAGTTGGCTGGCAGTGGGAGGTTGGCTGTGGGAGCGAACTGACCACCAGGGGGCAGCTCCTGCGTTGAGCGTCTGCCCCCTGTGGTCAGTGCCCATCATAGCGACTGGTCGACTGGTCGTAACGGTCACTTAGGCTTTTATATATATAACTTTATTTTAATCCTCACCCAAGGAGTGAAGATATTTTTCCACTGATTTTTAGAAAGAGTGCAAAGGAGGGAGGAAGGGAAGGAGAGGGAGCGAGGAGGGGGGAAGGAGGGAGAGAGAGAGAAAGGAGAGAAATTTTGATATGAGACATTAATTGGTGGCCTCCCATACTCACCCCTGACTGGGGGCAGCGATCAAACCTGCAACCCAGGAACATGCCCTTGACTGAAAATCGAACCTGTGACCCTCTGGTGTGCAGGCTGACACTCTAACCACTGAGTCATGCTGGCCAGGCCTAGGTTATTTTTTTTTAAATATATTTTATTGATTTTTTACAGAGAGGAAGGGAGAGGGATAGAGAGTTAGAAACATCAATGAGAGAGAAACATCGATCAGCTGCCTCCTGCACACTCCCCACCGGGGATGTGCCCGCAACCAAGGTACATGCCCTTGGCCGGAATCGAGCCTGGGACCCTTGAGTCCGCAGGCTGACGCTCTATCCACTGAGCCAAACTGGTTAGGGCCTAGGTTATTTTTGATAACGTATTTTCCTATCGTCTGACATCTAAACAGTCTACTAATATTAGTATAATAATTAATAGAAAAATATTTTAATGACACTTTGTGTAAACAAAATTAGTACTAGTACTAAAAAGATAATGGTAAAATCAAAATATAAGAAATTTTTTATGTAACAGAAATCTCAACTTTTTCACTCTTATTTATCAATGTTTCCTTCTATATAATTCCTCTCATTTTATTCCTGACATTGTTATCCTTTTTTTTCTCCTGACATTGTTATTTAACAGGGGTTTTCATTTTATTTTTTATTTTTCCAAGTCCTATTAATTTGTTGATTTAGCCATACAATACACATTATTTTCAAGTTAGGAAAATGTGTTGCCCTAACCGGTTTGGCTCAGTGGATAGAGCGTCAGCCTGTGGACTGAAGGGTCCCAGGTTCGATTCCGGTCAAGGGCATGTACCTTTGTTGCGGGCACATCCCCAGTGGGGAGTGTGCACCCTTCCTCTCTGTAAAAAAATCAATAAAATATATTTTAAAAAAGAAAAAAAGAAAAGAAAATGTGCTTAGCTTTCCTTTCTAAATCTGTCTTTTATTCAAACCGTTAACATTCCCTTCTAATTGGCAACTTCTAATGCTCTTTTAGCAAATACTCATTAGCTAAACTTCTCAAGTAATTTCATGTCTTGTAACTTTTCTTTTAATATATGGCCACAGAAAACTAAGAATGCACTCTGTTAGGACAATAATTACCCTTTGCTCTACTGTCGAGGGTCCCTTTTCAGCTTTGAAATGTTAAGATTCTAATATAACTTCCATGTTAATTTGGCTATAACAATAACAACAACAAAAAGTGCTGCCCTAACTTAAAGATTTTAGTTTGAATTAAATTAAGAAGGTATATGAGTCTAACACTAACCGCGCCTGACACCCCTTACATGCCGCAGGTTATTGCTTGATGTGCAAGTTGAGCTTGAAAAAATACAGAATATCTTAAAATTTAAATCAGATTCAAATAAATTTGTTTCCAAATGTGACTATCTTCATTGTTACTATGAAGTTTCATTCTTATTCTAAACACATCAGCATGAATAAAGCATTGAGTGTAAATAAGAGAATCTAAGTTATCCAAGAAGTCCAAGATCAAGTATAATCTTGAAATCTGGGAAATAGGGCTAGTTCAAAGCTTGAGTGCAGACAGGGTGTAGGTGGGTGGTAACTGGGTAATTACATATTCCCTTACCTATAGTCTAACATTAGGAAAGAAAGAGCCTTCAGTCTCATCTACTGCTCTTAGTCACTAGTTTTTAATGCTTGGCTTTAATGCTAAATGAAGTGCCACATTAATACTAACCGTAAATTCTGTCTCAGATGTCATAAGTACACATTCAAAATAAACTGACCCTTTCACATCTCAAACACTGAAATCATGGAATGTACTGCTTGTGTTTTCATGGAGTTTACTGGTTGTGTTTTTCAAATCTGGAAGACAAATGTGTAATTTTAAAAGAAAAATTGAAAATTAGAATTTCATACCTTGTGCAAGCATGTTAAATTCCAAGAACAGTGCTATGTGGTAAAGTTCCATGGCTTCTTCTGCCCTGGTCATGTTTGGTTTCCCTGCGACGAGAGCCTGAACTTCACTGAGACTCCCCACAGAGGGGCTACAGTGCAAAACGGAGAGGTCCACCACATCGGTATACATACAGTGTAATATAACTTTTGCATATTTTTTTGGTATAATGGACTCATCTAATATAATTCTTGTGGGAGTCCTCAAAGTTCGGTCTGTGATTTCTTCACCAGTCCGTATCCTCCTTTGTAATAAATTTCGAAAAAATGGGGACCGTGCCGAAATAACAGCTTTGTGAGCTTTGTGCTCTTCATCTAAACAGTTCTGATTTCCACCAAAAGCTTCAACCAGTTCAGAGTCTGAAGAAAAACTAAGGACGACATCGTAATAACACATGTAATCAAAAAGTCCACGCATATCTACATCAAGGGAATTTGGTGTTCCAAATTCTTCACTAAGCTGAACGAGGATATCGACATTTTGAAACCTTGAGTCCTCCATTCCAAACTCTCCAGTATAAAGGTAGTGTAACAAAGCAGAAAACATAGGCATATCTATACCAGCTGTATTGATGTCCATTATGATCTCTGCCCCATACTCAGGTGAGGAAGAAAGCAGTGTTTTAAAAAATGGACACCTTGCCGCCAAAATGGCACGATGAACAGGAAAACAAGTTTCTTGAAATATTAAGTCTACATCAGTACAATACTTATACTCATAAAGATCGGCCATATCCTTCTGCAATGTCCGGGCTTCTGGTCTAGCCAAACTGGCTTGTAGAGAAAGTTCCTTTAAGGCTGAAGTTCCCTCGTATTCCTCCACTAATGCATTGACATCTCTAACATCCCAACCAGAGAGGAGTTCTCGCATCTGCTTGGCGTGATCAGCAGACCTATTCGATTTTCGACGCTTAATAAACTTCTTTTTGAGGGTGGCAAGGCCAGAGGTTCTCTTTTTTTTGTCTTGTGGTTTCTCATGGCCATGGTCAAGACTATATAATTTTGATTCACAACCATAGCCTTGCTGAGAATAGGATGATGTCCCTAAGAAGGAAATTAAATAAATGAAAATGTGTTTCTTTTTTCTTAAACATTCATTTTCAACATTCACTTTAACACATATTTCATGCTAAAAATTTTTAGACATTCTTAAACCATAAAAAAACACACCCTGATTTTGTTTTTATAAAGATAAAAAGTTCAAATAACTTTTCTTCATATTAAATAAGGACAAAAGAGCAGATTTACATTTGTTGAGGAAAAATCCTGGATGCTGAAAAATTATAACTTTTTCACAGCTCATTTATTTTTTCATCCAAAAAGACCACCGAAAACACGATTCTATTTATATTCACAGAATAAAATGAATTAGAAAAATGAAAACAGTTACCTATAAAAGTCTGTTGGGCTTGAGAATTTCCCCCTACCCTCGGGGAACATGAATGAGGATAGTTAGATGCATTAGCACCCATTTTCTTCAGTCACTCAGGCATTCCATCTGCTGGCTCTTCAGAGTATAATCCCAGAGGCCTTTATGAACTTTCAACCCTGGATCCAGCAGCCTCTTTTCATCCATTTCTTGATATGAAACAAAAATAATTTTATTCATATTTTCAAATGTATCTCAAATTGAATAGTAAAAAAAAAGCAAGCAATTGAAAACTGCTTTTATTTACCAATAATGACATGCTGTCAACTTCACACGTAAAAATTTCAGAAGATGTAAACAGTTAACCTTGAATTATGAATCAGTGTTAGCTGCAATTTTGAGCCATAAAATCTACCAATTATGTACTTTCTATGATAGTAAAAAGCAACAATCAGACTAATGTAAATATATAGTTATAGAAAGAGCAATTCAAATCACAGGGGGAAAAGACACAGGTAAAAAGTATTCAGACTAGAAAAAAGTTTTTTTAATTTTTTTATCTTTAGAAACAGTCACCAGTTATTATAATCTAACACCTAAACAATTTACAAATACTTAGAAGGTTGATACCAGTTCTCACTCTCACCTTATCACATAACACACACACACACACACACACACACACACACGCACACGCACGCACACACGAGCTAGAGAATTAGTTTTATCTGAGAATTTTGTAATATTTGTAGCAACACAAAACACTTTTACATTGGTCCATTTGAGATTCTCATCACAAATGCCTTCAAAAAAGCACTCAATTTTATGATGAATACACTTAGAGAATCTAAAGCAACCATATAAAGGTTATAAGACATCATAAGTCCCACTGGAGATACAGAGCAGCCAGAAAGCATTAGGAAGTCACAGGCTGAGACATTTGCCACCATACTGAGCACCACAGGGACAGCTGGGGTCTCATCATGGAGGGGTGGCTTGAAATAAAAGTATCTCTGGGACTCAGGGACAGAATCTCTTCCCGGTAGCTCCCAGTCAATGGGAATCCCCTTCGGATGAACTGATCTGGGTGACATTCACATCTCCTACTGGAGCTCTAATACCAAAATAAACAAAAGCCTTGCCCTAGCTGATTTGGCTCAGTGGATAGAGTGTCAGCCTGCGGACTGAAAGGTCCTGGGTTTGATTCCGATCAATGGCACAAGCCCTGGGTTGCGGGCTCGATCCCCAGTAGGGGGTGTGCAAGAGGCAGCCAATCAATGATTCTCTCTCATTGTTGATATTTCTATCTTTCTCTCCTTTCCTCTCTGAAATCAATAAAAATGTAAAAAACAAACAAAAACCCCACAAACGCCTTGGAAAAACTGGTGAGAGCGATTTTTCTGGATCAGATGTAACCATTAAGATACCCTCTGTCCCTAGTTCCAAATCCTGGTAACATTGTGCAGTTCTAGTACTAAAGCCGTATTTCTCAAAATTCTCAGGAACCAATTCATTTATTTCTTAGGCAACCAAAACCCTATGCCAAATGGAGCACAGTATTATGTTATTTATTTCTTAATCTAATCTGCTGCCTTTACATGCTGGAAATGAGAGTTAGTCACAGTCTAATCTCTCCAGGGATGTTTTCATTCCAGGCAAGCTTTGTCTGTCTTCTATATGAAGCAGTATAAGAAATCCAATATTTGGATGATATGACAGAAAAGGAAAGGGGAAAAGGGCCTATGGGACTAGGAAAGGCCCACAGGATGCAATGGCCCTAGAAAGCTGGTAATTCCTTTTTTTAGATTCACCATTCTGGGAGCACTCCCTCTGTTAATAGCTGACATGATCAATCTCAATCAGGATGATCTAACTCAGTGGTCGCCAATCAGCAGTCCTCGAGGTCCGAAAGGTTGGGGACCACTGATATAACTGGCTTCAAATAAGTGATTGTAGCTGACCTAACTGAAGGGGGGTGGGGAGGTATCATGAATGCAAGAGAGAATTAACAATCCTATGAAAATTTTCTAAAAAGCAAAAAGCAACCTCTCCCCTCAAAAAGAAACCCTAGATCAGCATTTCCAAAGAGTCTCTCCCAAATCTGAAAAATGCAGGATTAAATAGAGCTTAATAGGTTTCTTTACTTCAGGACAGTTTAGCACAGAGGTCCTCAAACTTTTTAAACAGGGGGCCAGTTCACTGTCCCTCAGACATCCCACACATGCGCACTGCAGGCCCGGGACAAGTCGGCTGCTAAGCAGGACAGGCAGCGGCGGCAAAAACACCCGGCGGGCCGGATAAATGTTTTTGGCGGGCTGCATGTGGCCCGCGGGCCGTAGTTTGAAGACGCCTGGTTAGCATAATATTCCAAGTGCTAAGGTCATTATAAATCTCCAAGTATTCAGCATCATTGCCCCAAATTTCTGATTTTAAATTGTATCATGAGCCTAGCCAGTGTTGCTCAATGGTTGAGCATCAACCCATGAGCCAAGAGGTCCCCAATTTGGTTGTGATCAGGGCACATGCCCGGATTGTGGGCTCAATCTCCAGTAGGGGGCATGCGGGAGGCAGCCGATCGATGTCTCTCATAGATGTTTCTATCTCTCTACCCTTCTCTCTTCTCTCTCTAAAATCAATATGAACATAAATTGTATCATGAAAAATTTCAAAAATACACAAAAGAGAATAGTATACTGAAGCCCTCAAACCTCCAGATTCCAGAACTATCAAAATTGTTTTAGCTTATATATAAATGCTTAAATTTGATATGGAAAGCTTATAGATAGCACTTAAATGTCTGTTATCAGCTTCTCATAGAAATAAAAATCTAGATACATGTATACTGTGATCACAATCATTATTATAACACTCATCAGTTATTGAGTACTCTGAGCCAGCCATTCTTAAGCAATTTATTTACGTGAATTAACTCCTTTAATTTTCTCAATAATGTGAGGTATAGCTCTATTATCATCATCCCCACTTTACTTTTTTGAAGAAAGTCTTCTTTTTTTAATTTATTGATTATAGAGAAACAGAGACAAACATTGATTTATTGTTCCACTTACTTATGCATTCATTGGTCGATTCTTGTATGTGCTCTGACCAGGGATCAAATCCACAACTTTGGCATATTGGAACAATGCTCTAACCAACTAAGCTACCCAATTAGAGCTTATCCCCACTTTACACAAGGAGAGACTAGGAAGTTAGGAAAATGAGGCATGAAAGGCTTAGTTACTTAACCAAGGTCACAGAGCTGGTAAATTGCAAAACCAGGCTTGGCATTCAGGCTCTGATGAACAATATTATCTTTGCCATTTTTTTTCCTCCTAAATGTTTGAAGAAAAAATTTCCAGAGCAGACAAACATAGTTCCATTCCAAAAATGAGAAATGAGATCACACCTGACAGTGTGACTTCTGTTACTTAAAAGGATCTTTCATGGTAAGCAAAAATGACTTAACTGAAAGGATAGCTCATGAAATCAAAGCAACAGTGCCTTTCTGAATATTTACAGCTAGACTCTATGTTCCTTTATGGCAGGATGACACTTTTTAATACTTGATAGTCCACCCCTCCACCCACTCAATCATCCATCCAATTCTGAGCATTTACCATCTGCTAGACACTTACACAGGCCCTGGGATACAGCAGTGATTGCATCCTGAATAGGATCTCTTATGAAATTAAGAAAAAAACTACTGTTCTGACTTCCTAGTTTAGAGCCAGACCTTAAAGAATAGGAGTGCATTAAGTAAAAAAGAAAAGGTCATTTAAGGCATTAGAAACAGGATGAATAGGAATAACTCCTGTCCTAGTCAGCACCCCACTCCCAGTTCTCATAACCCTATACCTTTATTATCTACTAATATTGCAGCATCATTACTTACGTTTCCACCGAACTGTTAAGTTTCCCGAGGGTAGGTACTCAGCCTATTTACCTTAGAATTCTCACCATCACCACGGAACACAAAGTAGACACACATTTGAGTAAATAAATGCTAGCTATTATCATGAATGTTGATAAATAATGTGTCTAAGGCCTGAAGAGTTTTTATGTTTGAATGTATGGGTAGGAGTTGGATCAAAAAGCCTCAAATCTCATACTAAGGTGTTGGGCCTTTATTCAGAACACAATGGAGTGAACACAAAATACAATACATAGATGATGTATTATAGAATTGTACGCTTGAAACCTATATAATTTTATTAATGTCACCCCAATAAATTCAATAAAAAATGAACACATGGAGGAACTACTGGAGCAAAGCATAGAATAAGAGAGAAGCATCATTATATTTATGTTTTAGAAAGATTACTAAATGTCCTCAAGGCAGAAGATATTTGATGCAAGACCTTTCGAAGATTCTATGGTCCAGAAAAGTATTAATAAGCATCTGACTTTTCCTTATCTTTAAAATGAGGATAATATCACCAACTTTGCAAGGTTGTTTTAAGAGTTAAATCCTATCCTATATAATAAAGAGCTAATATGCTAATTAGACCAAACAGCAGAACGACCGTCCGGAGGAAGCCAGGGCTGCGAGGGCCAGTCGGGGCTGCGAGGGCCTGCATAGAATGCGAGGGCTGAGCCCCTTGCACAAATTTTGTGCTTTAAAAGGGCCAATTTTTTTTTTCCAACAGCTAGGGAAAAGGGCCTACAAGCAGAAGGTAGAAATAACTATGAGGCTCTCCAAGAGAGATTGTAGAATCTGCCTAATCAGCAATCTTAAAGGCAACGGTGCCATTTGACTACCTTTATACCAGGCACACAATAGCTGAATGAATAAATGAAATCATTGTTCTAATTGGGGCAACTGTTTCTACTGTTGGCTTAGTGGTGTATAGAAAAGCAACTCTGGGTGTTTTAGAGAAGGCAATGAGAAACCTGAGTCTAAGTTTGCATTTACAGAGGATTTGCAGAGACAAACAGAGCTGAAAGGATTTTCAAAGAAACTGTATTTAAAAGAAAAAAACATGAAATTTCTCATAAACTTCATTCAAAACTAAAAAAAATTACATTTTATGACACAAACCTGTTTAGCAAATGTTAAAAATATATATAAGGGCATATTTCTTGTTGAGTTTATTTTTTTCATATATATATATATATATTTTTTTTTTTTACAGAGAGGAAGGAAGAGGGATAGAGAGTTAGAAACATCGATGAGAGAGAAACATGGATCAGCTGCCTCCTGTACACTCCCCACTGGGGATGTGCCTGCAACCAAGGTACATGCCCTTGACTGGAATCGAACCTGGGACCCTACAGTCTGCAGGCCGACGCTCTATCCACTGAGCCAAACCAGTTAGGGCTCTTGTTGAGTTTTTAAGGGTTCTACAGTCAGAGTTGGAGAGATAAGAAAACATGCTGAGTGAACCTGATAGTAAGGCTGAGACTATGGCTGCACTTGGAGAAGAGAAAAATAAAAGAACAAAACAGCCGAAACCAGTTTGGCTCAGTGGATAGAGCATCGGCCTGCGGACTGAAAGATCCCAGGTTTGATTCCGGTCAAGGGCATGTACCTGGGTTGCGGGCACATCCCCAGTAGAAGATGTGCAGGAGGCGGCTGATCGATGTTTCTAACTCTCTATCTCTCTCCCTTCCTCTCTGTAAAAAATCAATAAAATATATTTTTTTAAAAAAAGAACAAAACAGAACCATGAATACAGTCAACGGTATCCTTATCTAAGGCAGTCTTCATAAAGACATCCACTTATTTATGCAATGTAAGTCTGCATCTCTTAAATCACCATTTTGCATGTGTTGAGGACATCTATAATAAAAAATTAGGATAATCCATATGAAGTCCTTATCATAGAATACCCAGTAAATGTTCAACAAATTAGTGAGGGGATGATGGAGAGGGAGAAGGGTATGATGATGAGATGTCTACCTTGCATGACTGGGTAGTTAGCAATGCTGGGAACCAAGAAGAAACATGGGATGCAATCTGTGGGTAAACTGGGAATAATAAAGATAATGGGTTTGAGGTCTCAGAAAGACATACCAAGGAAGAAATAATGCAAACACAGCATACATAAAGGATGAAGTATAAAAACAAGTTTCCTAATACTAATATTTTCATTTCTGGAGAGATATGTATTACAACACAGCATTTTCTCAATATAATTCATCTACTTCTGATTGAGGATTTTATTTACAAACTAGTGTCCCAGTGCACAGATTCGTGCACATTGAAAGGAAATTAAGTAGAAGAAATATTTTAACATCACTATTCGCCCTTTCTCTATAATAGAAGTGTCAACCAAATTCACAATCGACAATGACAGATGGAAACACGCGTGCGATTGGTACCAGCAAGAGCTTTATATGTATCGTGCATGTGTGAGTCAACTTAGCCTTTCATATATATAGAATAAACTTGCTTAATTAGACCTGCTTTCTGATTTAGCTAAACTCGTCGTATCTATCTTCTCTGAACAGAAAATAAATATCCTTTGGGTTCACTGTGCCAAGAAAAATAACATCGCAGAGGAAGAGGATATGTTCTATGTGGTAATCATTATTGGAATATCGTCTTGTCAGTAGTAATACCTTGCCAGCATCTCCCATCCCACAAATGAATAGATGTATAATATTCTCTAAAATCATTAACAGGCCCTGGCTGGTTTGGCTCAGTGGATAGAGCGTTGGCCTGGGGACTGAAGGGTCCCAGGTTTGATTCCGGTCAAGGGCATGTACCTTGGTTGCGGGCACATCCCCAGTAGGGGGTGTGCAGGAGGCAGCTGATCGATGCTTCTCTCTCATCGATGTTTCTAACTCTCTATCCCTCTCCCTTCCTCTCTGTAAAAAATCAATAAAATATATTTTTTAAAAAATCATTAACAGAATACACAAATAAAATTCCCTAACTTTTTCCATCCTTAGTTTTTCCCTTCTTTTCTTTTTAATGAAATAAACATCCTTATATGGATATTGGGTGCTAGCTGAGATAGATAAATCTTCATTTCACTCTTTTTAAAAAATATATATATTTTATTGATTTTTTACAGAGAGGAAGGGAGAGGGAGAGGGATACAGAGTTAGAAACATCGATGAGAGAGAAACATCGATTCAGCTGCCTCTTGCACACCCCCTACTGGGAATGTGCCTGCAACCCAGGTACATGCCCTTGACAGGAATCGAACCTGGGACCCTTCAGTCCACAGGCCGACGCTCTATTCGCTGAGCCAAACCGGTTAGGGCTTCATTTCACTCTTGCGTTGTCGCCTTAAAAAGCATTTCTGGCTCCTACTTTGGGGCTTGCTATGCCTACTTTTCACAAAGTCTTCACATGGTTCACTCTCTCATTTTATTCACGTATTTCTTTGCTCAAATGTCATACCCTCAGAGAGGCTTTTCCTAATCATCCTTTATTTTAAAAAACACCATCTTATCCTATTCCATCCCATTCACAATCCTCTATTCCCTTTCTTCAGCTAATTTTTATTTACAGCACTTTCAGCACTTAAAATTATATTCCTGTTTACTTGCTAATTGTCTCACACTACAATGTAAGCGCTATGAGAGCCAGAATTTCATTTATCCAACAACTAAATCCTCAGAACATAGAACAGTGCCTGGCATACAGGAAGCATTGAGTTAAAAACTGCTGAATGAAATTAGTTTTTAAAAAATAAACATTTTAAGGAAAGCCTTGTTTGTAATCATTCTTTAAACTTTTCAGTCTAAAAACGGTTTCAGTAAAAAAAAGGATCCGTATTCCTTGTATATTCCCTATACCTCTTAGAAGAATGCGATTTAAAAATTGCACTAATACTTGGGGTGGGGGGAACATTTACTAAGGGGGAAAAAAGAAGAAAAAAAAAGAAAGAAAAGATTCATGGATCACAGCCTCAAACATGATTCTGTTGAGATATTTTAAAATACATAAGCAATAGCCCTGGCTGGTGTGGCTCAGTTGGTTGGAGCACTGTCCCATAAACCGAAAGGTTGTGGATTCGATTCCTGATCAGGGCACATAGTCAGGTGTAGTTTCAATCTCCAATCAGGTGAGTACAGAAAGCAGCTGATCTATGTTTCTCTCTCACAATGATGTTTCACTCTCCTCTCCCTTCCCCTCTCTCTAAAATCAACAATAGAAATGCCCAGCTGGTGTAGCTCAGTGGTTGAGCATCGACCTATGAACCAGGAGGTCACAGTTCAATTCCCAGTCAGGGCACATGCCTGGGTTGCAGGCTCGATCCCCAGTGCGGGGCATGCAGGCGGCAGCCGATCAATTATTCTCTCTCATCCTTGATGTTTCTATCTCTCTCTCCCTTTCTCTCTGAAATCAATAAAAATATATTTAAAAAATAATAGAAATAAAAATACATAAACAATGAAGTAATTATTTTAAAAATGCACACTAATTCCTCAAAAAATTAAACACAGGATTATCACACAATCCAGCAATTCCACTTCTGGCTATATATCCCCCCAAAATAAAAACAAGGACTTGAACAGATATTTCTACACACATGTTTATAGCAGCATTATTCACAATAGCCAAAAAGTGGAAACAAACTAAGTGTCCATCAACAGATAAATGGATGAACAAAATGTTTACATAGTGGAATATTTTTAGGCCTTTAAAAGGAAGGAAATTCTGACACATGCTACAACATGGATAAGTCTTGAGGGCATTATGTTAAGTGAAAAAAGCAAGTCACAGAAAGACAAATATATGATTTTATGTATGTGAGGTACCTATAGTAGTCAGAATCGGAGAAAGAAAGTAAAATGACAGTTGCTGGGGGCTGGGGAGTTAGTATGTAATGGGCACAGAGCTTCAGTTGGGGAAAATAAAAAAGTTTTGGGGATAGATGGTTGTTATGATTGCACAATATGGACATACGTAAAGCCTTAGAACTATATGCTTAAAACTGGTTAAAGTGGTAAATTTTATGTTGTATATTTTAAACCATAATTTAAAAATCCCACTAATATAGGTTTAAAAACAATGACATTTTCCCTTTTTTACATTCTTTTTAATGATTATAGGGCAAGTATCTTATAAAAGGGATATATAGTTTACAAGTGCTTTTTCACACATTAAGTGAGTCATTTTATTCTCACATTAAGTCTTCAATGTAGACAGGACAGGCTTCGTTTTCTTATTTCCGAATGAGGTAGTAAAGGTAGAATGTGAAGTAACTTATCCAAAGTAAAATATATATGGTAAAATGGCAAAACTAAATCCCAGGCATTTTGATCCCTAATTTAGTGTTTTCTTCCCTAAACAAGAAAGCATCTCAAAAGTATCCAGTCCTATACCAACCTTTCTGAAGAGAACAGCCATGCCTTCCTACCGCTACTCTATGCCTCCCGCACTGCTGCTTTTGTTACTGGTCTTAAACTGCTAATGTTTCCACTCTATCACCCCCATCTAAAGTAAAGAAACAGATCTTAAATTAATCTCCAATGCTCTGCATTATTGGTGAACAATAAAAAGTTTCTAGATTGTGGATTATATTCAACCTCCTAGCATTCAAACAGCAAAGACAATTATGACTACGCTTCTCTATTTTCACTCCTTCCTATTACTTGTGTTTACCTCTTCTACAGGAGAAACTTTTGTAATTTCTGTAATAAAGAAAAAATATATAAAAAAGTAGAGAGAACAGTAAAACAAACCTCCAACCATCACCAAATTTCAACAATTACCAATTTGTGGTAGTATTTTAACCCTATATCCCAATCCACTCTCTACCAATCCCTGTGGATTATTTTGAAGCCAAGTCCCAGATCTATTTCCTTATTCGTCTCTAAAAGAAAGGATGTAAAAGAACAACTACAATACCAGTATCACATCTAAAATAATGAAGGATAATATCTTATTAAGAACTTTCCAGGCAGTGTTTTTTTTTTTTCCTTAGTTTTTTTGAATCAGAACCCAAATAGGGTTCATACATTGTGAATGGATGACTATGTCTCTTAAATCTTTTTTATTTTTCTTGTTAATCCTCACCCAAGGATATTTTCTCCATTGATTATTTTAGAGAGTGGAAGGGAGGGAGGGGGAGAGAGGAGGAGAGAGAGACAGAAACAGAGAGAGAGAAAGAGGCACATTGGTGTGGGAGAGACAGTGATTGGTTGCCTCCCACACACACCCAACTGGGGCCAGGGATTGAACCTGCAACTCAGGTAAGTGCCATTGACTGGAAATCGAACCTGTGATCCTGTGTGCAGAACGATGCCCTAACCACTGAGACACACCGGCAGGGCTCTTAAATCTTTAACAGGTTCCTCCCTGCGCCCCTCCTTTTCCTCTGGTAATTTTTTTTTGTTAAAGAAACCAGGTTATCTGGTAGTTTCTCATAGTCTGGATTTTGCCAAATACATCACCATGATGTAGTTTAATATGTTCCTCTGACCCCTGTATTTTCTGTAATTGATAATTAGACCTAGTGACTTTATTAGATTCAGGATCATTGTTGTATTTTTAAGTTTATTTTGCCAAGACTGTTTCACAGGTGGTAGTGTGTTCTTCCAATAGGTACAAAATGTCTACTTCTCAATCTGTGATATTAACAATTTTCAATGATCACCAACTACAGTCATTATTAATTCATTAGGGTTGCAACATGGAAATATTCTGTTATTCCTTCTTTAAGCATTCGTTGGAATACTTCTCTGTGAGAAAACTCAACTATTCAATTGTTTGATGTAAGATTTGCACAGAAAAGGCAGAATAAATTTTTTACTTTATTTACCAATTTTTAAAACAATTAACTCTCCACCATCCTCTAAATATAATCAGCAAGCTTTTAAAAAAAATATTTTTTTTTATTCATTTCAGAGAGGAAGGGAAAGAGAGAGATAAAGCATCAATGATGAGAGAGAATCACTGATCAGCTGCCTCCTGCAGAAACCTGGGGGTCAACCATCTGTTTCATAGGTCAATGCTCAACCACTGAGCCACACTGGCCAGGCAATTAGTGAGCTTTTTAAAAACAATTATATGCATTCGTGGATTTAACCATATTGATGGGTTTCAATTCTTTGACCTGGGAATTTTAACTCTTGTCAGACTTTATTGTTGAAGGATGTGCCAGAACTCTGACTTAGTAATTAAGGTTTAAATGAGATTTCTCTATCATAAGCTATTACTAACATTTGCTACAAACTCATCTTGTTCTGCCACAAAGCTTTTTTGCTTACCAGAAAATTCTCATGTCTAGTCTCAAGCAAGCAAAAAGTATTTTGGGAAAGTCTGAAGACGAGAATAACTAGGTCTTATGAAGCAAATTATGGATTTTTTCTCTAAAAAACAATTCACAAGTTAATCCCAGGTAAAACAGGCTTAATATAATTTCAAAATATAGAGGGAAAAGACATATATTGTACTTGAAGTTACTACTGGCATTCAAGTCTCCTTCTAAAGAAAGAAAGAAGGGACCTAGCCGGTTTGGCTCAGTGGATAGAGCGTCGGTCAAGGGCACATGCCTGGGTTGTGGGCTCGATCCCCAGTAGGGGGCATGCAGGAGGCAGCCAGTCAATGATTCTCTCTAATCATTGATGTTTCCATCTCTCTCTCCCTCTCCCTTCCTTTCTGAAATCAATAAAAATATACTGAAAAGAAGGGAGGAAGGGAGGGAGGGAGGAAGGGAGGGAAGGAGGAAGAAGGAATTTCAGTAACAATACATTTCATGTATTGCTCCTTCCAGAATTTCTCTTTAGTAGGTAGGGTGTTTTTTTCATAACATTTAAGGGACTGTCAAACTTTTTATCTAAGTGAACACTTTCAGGAAATAATTAAGGGCAAGCTAAAACCATTTTGCATGTCTGGTCTAATTGCTTTTTCCATTTCATTTTAGTTTAAAGATAATACCATATCTTATGTTTATTTTAAAAATTATTTACAAAGCACTTTTTAATGTTATTATTTCATCCTAACAACTCACTTACTGAGTATCTATAATGTACCAGACACTGTGCTACATACTGTAGGCTTTGGCTCAAAGTACACAGAGTGTGTGTGTATATACAAAAATATATATATGTATACACATACTAGAGGCCCAGTGCAGTGCACTGGTAAGAGTCCCTAGTGGCTGCCGGCTGCGTACTCCCTCCCTTCCCCTGGCCACCTGCCACCGCTGGGGCTTCCCTCCCTTCCCCTGGTTGCCTGCCACCCCTGCCGCCAGCCAGGGCCTCCCTCCCTTCCCCCGGCCAGCCACGCCCCCTAGTCAAACTCCCAGACAAACTCCTGGTTGAGGGGACAATTTGCATACTATGCTTTTATTATATAGGATATGTGTATACACACACACACACACACACACACACATTATTGATTTCAGAGAGGAAGGGGGAGGGAGAGATAGAAACATCAATGATGAGAGAGAATCATTGATCGGCTGCCTCCTACACGCTCCACACTGGGGATCGAGCCCGCAACCCAGAAATGTGCCCTGATCAGGAATCGAACCAGGATTTCTTGGTTCATAGGTTGACACTCAACCACTGAGCCACGCTGGCCAGCAAAGTATACAGAGTTTTGTGGAGAAGTCAGACATACAAGCAAGTGATTACAGTACAGTGCAGTAAGGGCTGGAAGAGAGGTCCAAAGTACTAAGAGAGTGAGAGTATAACTACTGGTAAAGGTAATGTTTGAATTGGGTCTAGAAGAAGAGAGAGGATTGTATCAATCAGGTTTTTTTTATGGCAAATAACTCCAAAGAATTGGCTTAAACAATAAAAAATTTATCTGTCCTGAGGAGAAATTCTGGGGTAGGGAACACCCCAGGCCCAATATAATATATGTCTAAAATAATGTTATCTGGACCCAAGTACATGCTACCTCACTGCTCTGACATCCTCAGGGCATGCTTCACCAGTGGCAATTTGGGTCACATGTTCTCTTGTTCATATACAAAAAGGGAAAAATCCTCTCCCCCAGAAATAGAATGTCTCTTTCCCTTCAATCTGACTAGTACAAATAATAGTTTATAGGGAAATGCCTTGAGTTGACTGGCTTGGAGTAATCAAAATCTAGCCCTGGAGTGGGTGATGAATCATCATCTCAGTCTCCTGGATGACAAAGAATAAGAACTCTAAGCATTGGGATAAACACATGAAAAACAGAAAATAAGCAGCAGCTTGGTATGGCTGGAGTGATGGGAAATCTAAGGTTGAAAACAGTCTCAAACTCTTGTGAATCTGGTCTTTATCCCATACCAGTGGTTCTCAACCTTTTGGCCCTTTAAATACAGTTCCTCACGTTGTGACCCAACCATAAAATTATTTTCGTTGCTACTTCATAACTGTAATGTTGCCGCTGTTATGAATCGTCATGTAAATATCTGATATGCAGGATGGTCTTAGGCGACCCCTGTGAAAGGGTCGTTCGACCGCCAAAGGGGTCGCGACCCACAGTTGAGAACCGCTGCCATAGACAATAGAAAGTTAACACAGATTTAGGTAGGGAAGTAACATGCTCCAATAGGATTTTTTAGAAACTTAAGATTGGTAGCATATAGAGAATAGCCAGAGAAAAAGAGGGAGAGTAAGAGAATAACTGGCAGAGACTTGGTTGGTAGGCTATTCAATAAATAGTCCAGACTAGTAAGAATTGGTAACAGGGAGGTAAAGGATTGAATAAATACTTACAAGGTGGCAAAGCAGCTATGTAAGATACTGCTTATACATAACATATATAACACATACATATATATATTTTTGTTTTAAAGATGAGGAAAATTAAACCTCAGGCAGGTTAAGGGGCTTGCTTAAAATCACATAAACAATAGTCAGAATCTGAATGGCGGTTTGAATTCCAGTCCAGTGTTCTATCACAACTATATCTAAACACTCCAACAATGCTCAAAAAAGGGGACTTTTAAACATTTATTTTAGAGAGAGAGGGTGGGAGAGAGAAACATCAATCGGCCAGCTCTGGCCAGGAATTGAACAGGCTACCTTTCAGTGCAGGAACGACACTAAACCAAGTGAGCCACATTGGCCAAGGCCTGAATTCTATGACTTAAAGGATATGGTGTGTATTGGATTGTGATGATTCCTGTTTATTCCAACCTTAACATAATATTCCCTACATAGGTTTAATGTCCACTATAAAACTTAGTACATTATATGTTTTTGTGTTTTTTAAAAATATATATTTTTATTGATTTCAGCTAGGAAGGGGGAGAGAGAAACATCAATGATGAGAGAGAATCATTGATTGGCTGCCTCCTGCACGCCTCCTACTGGGGATTGGGCCCACAACCCGAGCATATGCCCTTGACTGGAATCGAACCTGGGACTCCTCAGTCCACAGGCTGACGCTCTATCCACTGAGCCAAACCAGTTAGGGCCATTATATGTTTTTGAAATCTCTTTATTATTAAAGACTAGTGGCCCAGTGCATGAAATTCGTGCACATTAAAAGGGAATTAGAGGAAATATTTTAATATTGCTACTTACTCTTTCTCTATAATAGAAGCGTCAGAGATTTAAAGAAAATTAGTAAAATATATATGAAAATCTCCCTCCTGTCAGAGTCTGGGGCGCGCAGCGTGACCCAGAGTCAAGTCCCTGCCCACCCATGTGCACCTCAAAATCAAGTGAGAACCAGACCCAGCTGACCCCACCCTCGTCAAGCCCTGCTTGGGAGGGGGGGCGGGGGGAGGCCGCACAGCCTCAGATCCCCTGTCAAGCCCTGCTGGGTGAGGGGTGTGGCCTCAGGTCCCCCGTCAAGCCCCGCCGCGTGGGGGGCACAGCCTCAGGTCCCCCATCAAGCCCAGCCGGGTGGGGGGCACTGCCACAGGTCCCCTGGCCCCGCAAGAGGGCGCAAAGACCATTTGCATATTAGCTCTTTATTACATAGGATAGTGAGGCTCTAACCAGTGTGGCTCAGTGGATAGAGTGTCAGCCTGCGGACTGAAGGGTCCCAGGTTCAATTCCGGTCGAGGGCATGTACCTTGGTTGCAGGCACATCCCCAGTAGGGGGTGTGCAGGAGGCAGCTGATCGATGTTTCTCTCTCATCAATGTTTCTAACTCTCTATCCCTCGCCCTTCCTCTGTAAAAAATCAATAAAATATATTTTTAAAAAGATAGTAAGGATGTGAAAGACTCATTTGTAATGCCAAATTTATATATTGTCAATATTTTAATAATTAAAAAAAAATTAAAAACCACTGCAGCCTTGGCCACTGTGGCTCAATTGGTTGAAGAGTCTTCCCACGCATTGGAAGGTTGCTGGTTTGATTTCCAGTCAGGTCACCTGTTTGGATTTCAGGTTCCATTCCTGGTTGGGGCACATGTGAGAAGCAGCCGATCAATGATTCCCTGTCATCATTGATGTTTCTATCTCTCTCCCCCTCTCCCTTCCACTCTGAAATCAATAAAAACATATATATTTTTTATATGAGCAAATAATTTAAATTGATATCTCTTCAAAGAAGATATGCAAATCAAAATCACAATGAGATGTCATTCACACCCATTAGTATGACTATCAAAATAAAAAAGCAAGTTGTTGAGGATGTGGAGAAATTGGAACGCTTATACAGTGATAGTGGGAAGGTAAAATTTTCTGGGTATACATCAAAAAGAAATGAAAGTACACACTCAGATATTTATACACCCATGCTCATAGCAACATTATTCACAACAGCCAAAAAATGGGAGCAAACCAACTATCCATTGACAGATAAATGCATGAATAAAATGTAGTATACTATATACATACAATGGAATATTATTCAGCCTAACGATTTGTACGCCATAAGCGTCTATAGACGATGCAGCAGACCTTTTTTAGTTAAATTCAAAATTGTGGCAGTTAACTGGTTAAAAATGAAGGAAATTCTGACAAAAGCTATAAGATAGATGAACTTTGAAGATATTATGCTAAGTGAAATAAGCCAGTCACATAAGGATAAATATTGTAAGATTCCACTTATATGAGGTTTCCAGAGTAGTCAAATTCAGAGACAGAAAGTAGAATGGTTGTTGCCAGAGACTGCAGATAAAGGGAAATGGAGAGTTGGTGTTTCATAGGCAGAAAATTTCACTTGGGGAAGATGAAGAGAGTTTTCGAGATGGATAGTGGTGATGGTTGCACAATCTTTTTTTAAAAAAGAATAGTTTATTGATTTCTTAAAAATATATATTTTTATTGACTTCAGAGTGGAAGGGAGAGGGAGAGAGAGAGAAATATCAACGATGAAAGAGAATCATTGATCCGCTGCCTACTGCACACCCCACTAGGGATTGAGTCACAACCCAGGCATGTGCCCTGAAGAGGAATCGAGCCGTGACCTCCTGGTTCATAGGTCAACACTCAACCACTGAGCCACACGGGCAGCGCAAGAATAATTTATTGACTTTTAGAGAGAGAGGAAGGGATAGGGAGAGAAAGAGAGAAACATCAATGATGTGAGAGAATCATTGATCGGCTGCCTTCTGCACGCCCCTTACAAGGATTGAACCTGCAACCTGGGCATGTGCCCTTGACTGGAAATGGAACCGGCAACCTCCTGGTTCATGGGATGACACCCAAACAACTGAGCCACATTGGCCAGGGCAGTTGCACAACAATCTTAATGCCATAGAACTAGAGACTTTAAAGAAATTAAAATGGAATTTCATGTTATATATTTTCACCACAATAAAAACAAAAACAACACCAGCTATGTATCCTTCCTATTGACTATCCTAGTCTAAGATCTTATCTCTTCATATGCAGGTAACTGCAATAGCGACTGTTGTCCCTGGTTCAGTCCAGTCGCTTCTCATTCTAGCTCAATCTGTACATAACTGATAGGTCCAGCTTACTGGTGTAACACATTAATGTCTGGCCTCCAAACTTTCAAAAGCTTCCCATATCTTGCAAAAGAGGATAAAAATCTAAATCTCTTCAATCCAATACTCAAACTCTTCCAAAATCTTCCAACTATCTCATGTTTTCCTTTTAGTCCCTCAAAGAAATTTAGTCAGCTCAGCCTAGCTTCCCTCCATTCCCCTCCCCCAAAGCTAATCTCCACATTATACTCTTGCTTTTATCTCAAGAAGTAACTGCTCCAATCTCTCTGTAAATCTAAACCCTCATAAGCTAGTTCAAGTCCCAAGTGTTCCAGGAAGTTCTTTAGACTCCTGACACCTCATCATCTCCCCCTGACCTGAACACCTACAGCATTCTTTGTATTGGTAGAACTTACTAGATTGTCTTCTAGACTCACAGAGGTACATCTTATCTTTCCTGAGGGTAAAGTCTATATATTACACTTTTTTCTTTCTTCCTGTAGTATATAACACAAAGCACAAAGTAGATAACAGGTTTAATTTAACACAAGGTATAATTTTGGATGTCTGCATTTCGTTAACTAAGCTATGAAATCAGAATCATTAGACATTATTTCTGAAAGTTAGCCTCTGGCACAACAAAGAAATTTCTGTGACTTAACAAGACACATGGAAACTGGGTGATATAGATGGGGTCAATGGGGGTAAAAAGGGGACATATGTAATGCTTTCAACAATAAAGATTTTTTAAAAATTTTTTAAAAAGAAACTACTAGGTGGTATAACGCAGCAAACATAAAACAGGTGTTTTAAATCCTAAAATTAGAGTCTGATACAAAAAACCTGTTTAAATGCTGATGCTGGGGCACAGAACAATACAGTAGTTAGGTTGTGGGACAGAATATTCACCTTTGGGTTTTACTGAATGCATGCAAGAATGAGCCATGAATGCTGTAAGTGGGCACAATGCAGCCACAGGCTATGAAAACTCTAAATGAAATGTCAGTCCATTTTTATTAAATTCAGGTTAGAAAAAGAAATCATCAATTACTTATGGTAACGGATAGTAGCTGTCAGAATCACAGCAAAGTTCTTTCGTTTCTGTTTTCAACTTTACTGCACGAAGACCTAGGGATGGGTACTGGTGGCGACAGATGCAATCAATGAACAAGAAGCTCAGGAAGGTAGTGAAAAGAGTTGTCTAAAGGGAGCCTAGATCCTAGTTTAGGTCCAACCCTGAGCAGCTGTAGCGCCCACACTAAGTCACTCACTCACTCACCTCCCTGTGCCTGCCCCTAGTGTCCCGGCTCCAAAACAAGTCCCACCAGATCTCTCAAGGTTTTTCTGACTCCGAAATCCCACGACAAGTTTAACCACAGCTGCCATTAAAGGTGTGATTCTTACAATTTCAAGTCTTTCTTCCACATCTCCGGAAGAAAGGAATTTATGTCAGCAACCTAAAAGAAATAGATACTACTCAAAGACACACACACACACACACACACACAAAAAAAAATCTGTTAGTTGAAAAAACTAAGTAATTGTGGGGGGAAAAAAAAGCTTATGTCCTCATTACAGCAAGATGTTTTAGCAGAGGGAACAGTGCTCTGGTAAAGATAAGCAAGACGCTTCTGTAAACTGGGCCTAAAGCAGAGGACTTGTTATCTGTGCTGGTATGTGAAGACCTGCTATTGTAACTCAAAGCAGAAGCAACACTCAAAGCTTCTAAAAAAATTCTTAAAAAGGAAAATAAAAAAAAGAAAAGCTTCTCAAAAAAAGAAAACATAGACAAATAAAACAACGGCGACAAAGTTCTCACCCTCGGTGTAAGGACAATAAGCCGCCGTGCGAAGGAGAACACACGGGAAAGGCTCGCTTTCGGGTCCTCCGGGCGCAGACGCCCCGATCAACAATGTCTCCCTTCCAACCTGTCAAAGCGCAGTTCCGGCTGCAGCCCCACAACAGAAACTTACCGCACAGCCCAACTTCTCCCCCCGGGAGCGGCCTGCTCCCTCTGCCCTGCCGGC
>NW_005369964.1:479418-494692 GCF_000412655.1 Myotis brandtii
GAGCCCAGCCGCCGGGGGAGCTGGGTGCGTGCGCATTCTCCCGCTCCTCGTCGGGGTTGGACCTGGGCCCTCTGACTTTGAAGTTGGTTGTCCTGTCCTGCTTCTTCCTGGGAATGGTGACACCTCACCACAGGTACTGGAATGGAATTCCCAGAACGACGGTGTTGGACCTCCAGGTCTCCCCATTCACGTTTCCGTTCTGCGGACCGCGTCCTGATGGACCCCACACAATGCACCAGCCTCCAAGAGGGCATTCTTGGCGCCTGGCAGTTTATCTTCAGCCCTGTCTGCGCGGTGCTTTTACAGGCACCACCTTGCTAGTTGTGTAGCAGGTTAAAAAAAAATCCGTTAAAGACGCTGAAAAGTTGTTCTCAACAAGACACGCTCATAAACGAGGGACAAGAATTGATGAAAGCGGTGCAACGGTTGCCACGTGGAGGCGTCAAATCGCTCTAACTTACATGTCCCTTGTTTGAAAGTTTGCAAAAATGTCAGTGATGCAATAGCAAAAAACACACACAAAAAAACACACCGTATTTATGGAGCACCAGGCAGTTCTCAAAACACCGGGAAATACAAGACTTCGTTTGAACACCGAAACTATCCTTTGAGGTAGCCTGGACAGGTATTATTATCGTCTTTTACAGCTGAAGGGACTTTGAAATACCAAGTCCTTTGCCCAGGGGCACACATGTAGCATTAGCAAGTAGGCAAGCCAAGACTAGAACCCAGACATTTCTGACCCTAGTCACCAGGTCCTAACCCCTCACAGTTCTCGGATAGGCCTTAGGAAAACAAGATGTATTTGTTCTCTGGGAATTAACTTAAAATCCTTTTTAAAGTGTTTGCATTTTCAACTTTACTCACCCTTTGAGAAACAAGATTTTTAAGTCATGCCGAGTATTTTTGTTGTTCTCAGATCACCTCTACACTTCAGAAGATAAGAGCAATTTCAAAATTTTGTGATGTGTTTTTAACCATCTCTGATATATTTAAATATGCTTCATATCCAGTTGGAAGATTTAAGTTTTTGACATCCTTTAATGGAACTACTTTATCTCTTTGAATAGGATCATTGCTTTTGTCTGTACTTTTTTCAAATTTGTTCTTTCTTTTGCTCATTCTTCACCTTTTACTTCCTAGGGATACCTCTTCCCAATTTGTATTCATTTTAACCCCCTTCACCCCATGCATTTCCCCCTACACTAATCCTTGAAAGTTTGGAGATTGTTTAAACAGAGACTATAGTATTTCCTTGTCTGAAAAAGAATCCCCTCTGGCTGTGTACTCTTCAACTGAGTACAGAGATGTGGACCATAGACAGGAAGTGCATAAAGTGAGAAAATACAAGGGAAATTGGCCCATCTACTTGGAGCAAAGAATTGGCTCTAGATACCCACCTCCTATTGCCCTGTATTGTTTTACTTCCCCTTAATATATAATGAAATATTATCTAAATTACAGCCACCTACTGTTATTTTCCATTATTTTGCCTTTGTCTTCAGCTAAATATTGCATTAATTAAAGAGCTATTATTTGAAAACTAAAAAGTCCATTGTCCATACCACCTCTTGACAACTTATTAAAAGTTAAATAAGATCGGTCTCCACTAGTTACACTTTCTCATTTATTTCTAACATTCATTGCTTGACTTTGGTTCTCCTTCCTAGAAACAACTTTAAAAACAAAATTAAAACAATACTGACAATGATAGCATTCTAAATAAGTCCGGGGGGGGGGGGGGATAATAAAATAAATAAATAAATAAGTCCAGGATTATACCATTTTTCTAAAAGCCTTTGATGCAGAAATCTATCAGAGGCTTTTTGAAAAACTGAATAAGATCTCTGGGTTCACCCTGGCTGGTTTGGCTCAGTGGATAGAGCATTGGCCTGGGGACTGAAGAGTCCAGGGTTCAATTCTGATCAGGGGCACATGCCCAGGTTGTGGGCTCCATCCTCAGTAGGGGGCATGCAGGAGGCAGCCAATCAGTGATTCTCTCTCATTGATGTTTCTATCTCTCTCCCCCTTCCTCTCTGAAATCAATAAAAATATATTTAAAAAAAAAAAGATCTCTTGGTTCCACAATGTCTTTTTGTCTACTTTATGGATCTGATTTGCCTTCACAGAAACCATGCATAAGTTTTCTGTGACTTTTCCCACCAGCTACTTCATCCACCCTGTTTTTAGTGCACCTTTGAGATATTGAATTAACTCAGTTTACAAGTTCATCAGAATTTAGATTTGTCAGTTCACTTCAGATTTTTTTTTTTTAAATCCTCACTCAAGGATATTTTTCCATTGATTTTCAGAGAGAGGGAAAGACAGAGAGAATATCAATGTGAGGGAAACACATCAATTGGTCACCTCCTGCACATGCCCTGACCAAGGCCCGGGGCCAGGGAGGATCCTGCAAAAGAAGTAGTGCCCTTGACCGGAATCGAACCTGGAACCCTTTGGTCCACAGGCCAACGCTGTATTCACTGAGCCAAACCCGCTAAGGCCAACACACATTTTTTTTAAAGCATCCAATACAATGTGTGTAACACAGTGCTAGATGCTCTGGGTAAAAAATAAATGATTCTTTGCCATTGAGAAGCTTAGAAACTAAATATGTAGACTGGAAATAATTTTACATAGTAATACTTTTAAAAGGCTAGTACACGTGATAGTACAGTTGACCCTTGAACAACACAGGAGTTAGAAGCACTGACTGCTCACACAATCTGAAATTCCATGTATAACTTTTCACTCTCCCAAAACATAACTACCCTTGGTATCCATGGAGGGTTGGCTTTGGGACCCCAGCAGATACCTAAATCAGAGGATGCTCAAGTCCCATATATAAAATGGCATAGATCTGTGGACTTCCAACTATGGATCGAAAACAGTGCAGGCATTGATTGAAAAAAATCTGCCTATAAGTGGACCCTTGCAGTTCAAACCTGTATTATTCAAGGGTCAACTATATCCAGTAAGGGTGAAGAGTATGGGTTCTAAAGAATCTTTTCTAGAAATTTCAGAAAAGAACAATCCATCCCTGGTTTTTCAGTTGTATAACTCACCCCACTTTAAAAAAAAAAATCTTAAGCTAATTAGAAGTGAGCAAAAACAGTTTCTGTCACTTGTGATCAAGAGTCCTGAATTGTGTTGTGTTCCTCTCCCTGCTCCCTCCATCAGTGAATGGCACCCCCATCCACCTGGTCACTTAAGTTGAAAACCTGAGTTATTTTCTACATTAACTGTGTATTCCATTTTCTGTTACTCCAATCTGTCCCTCCCCCCCCCCTTTTTTTTACTGTACATAACCATCCACCAAAGCCCTTCCCTAGGCTTATCTTTATGGAAATACAATATGGAAGCTGGGTTTTTTAAATCATGAAAAAAGGGATCATTTAATTTCATTGTGTGCTTCGCATATAATGATACTGTTTCCAAGCATTTTGGGAGAAAAAGGTCCCATCTCTGTCTGTCCCACCGTGGAACAAGTCCAATCTTGTCTCAGCAGGGCCAGAATTAAGGCCACTACCCAGAGTTTTGCTCCATATTAAAGTCCAATCCAGTCCAGCACCTGCTAGCTTAGCTTGTGTTCCCAGCTATAGTCCATTTCATATGGAGTCCCCATGGGCATGGACCATGTGGCTGCTTAGGGCGACATGGCTCTGGAGAGCGAACAGGTGAGCGCAGAGCAAGCATGGGTGACGGAGCAAGAGAGAGCAAGAGGACCATGGTGAATAAGAGAGAGGGCATTCTTTGGAGATTTTAACCAGGAACTTTCCAAGATTTTGGGTGCTTCTGATGGGGTCCACCCCCTACCAGTGGTCAGCAAACTGCGGCTCGTCAAACCACAGCTCTCGAGCTACATGTGGCCCTTTGGCCCCTTGAGTGTGGCTCTTCCACAAAATACCAGCTCTTCCACAAAATACTGACTTCTGCGCATGGGCCACGAAGTTTCAATCGCACTGTACGAGTGCGCCCGCACGTGGTATTTTGTGGAAGAGCCACACTCAAGGGACCAAAGAGCCGCATGTGGCTCGAGAGCCGCGGTTTGCTGACCACGGGCCTAGGTAATATCCATTGTTTGCCAGGCTAGACTGACAAGCAAGTGCCTCCCCTGTGCCACCCAGATTTCTGCTGCACATGTGCCTATCTCCCTCTTTGTTTGATTTCTTCCCCCAGTGATCTGCTGGGAATGGACCTATGGTCTCCTGGGGAGCTCGAAGCTATAGCTTACAATGTCTGCCTTCCCTTTGCTTTCTTTATATTAATAACTAGCTACTAATTCCAATGATAACATTTCCACTTTCCTTCTTCCTCATAACCCCTCACTTTCCCCAATTAAGTGGTCTGAGTGGGATTGATCCTATATTTTATACCTGGTTTCCCGATTTAAGATTTTCAGCAAATGCTACTTCCCTGGCTTTAAAGATGGGTTCAGGGGAGGAAATGTAACCCCATCAAGAGCCCGGATGTGGTGAAATGTTTGCTAGGACTTCTGGAAAAGAACATCTGTCCTTGGACAGAATTTGCTGGACTACCCTCCTTTTCTGTTGAACATGGCTGAAAAGGGATGTAGCCCCGGGAGCTCTTGGCAACCATCTTTCTACCTGAGGGGAGCCTACTTCAGGATACAGCTAACTTGTACCCTAAAAAAAAACGGTGTCCCTGGTGACATGATTAGAGATGTGATAGCAGAGCAAGGAGGATGGGTCAAGTACAAAAACTCACCAGGGCAGAAAGCCCAGGATGCCTAGCAAGGGGCAAAACTGGGAAAACAAGAACCTTGCCCCTAGGGTAACCTATCCTCCCCTAGCTGCTAGCATATCACTGGTCATGAGGTTTAAACACCCTGACCTTTTCTCCCTAAAAATAACATCTGGGCCTCCTTTGTATTTTAGCTCCAGGCCCAGAAAAGCAGCAAAACCAGACAAGTGACTCTGTGGCTGCCTCAAGACCAGCTGTATTGACTAATGAGCCCCTCCCTGGCACCAACCAATCAGTGGAGACCAGGACCCTGAGGAGCTCTCACCCAATGGAGCTCACCCAAGCCATTCCCTTTCCTCCTTCTTTCCTCTAAGCCAGCGGTTCTTAACCTGTGGGTCGCAACCCCTTTGGCGGTTGAACGACCCTTTCACAGGGGTCGCTGAAGACCATCCTGCATATCAGATATTTACATTATGATTCATAACCATAGCAGCATTAGAGTTACGAAGTAGCAACGAAAATAATTTTATGGTTGGGTCACAACATGAGGAACTGTATGTAAAGGGCCAGAAGGTTGAGAACCACTGCAAGCCTTAGAGACTCAGGGACCCCATGAGACTTGCAACCAGGGGAGCATTGAGCAGTGGCAGCTCATCCTGGGCTAACCCCCTGGACCTGTCTCCAAAGACCCCTTTTTTCTGACTTTTCAATGAGCCAAAACAGCCCAGCCTGGGCTCTACTGTTGCTTCTTCTGTGCTCTTCTTTGTTTCACTATCCTAAGTGTGTTTTTGCTGTGGCCAATAAATTCTTTCTTGCTTTACTAAGGTTTGTCTTTTGATTGAAATCTTTCCTTTAAAGAAGACAAGAACTGAGGTCTCGTCATCTTGCCAGTAACAGAGATGCTGTTATGCACAAAAACTTTAACTTCCACAGTTGAAAGTCTTTTTATAAGCAAGATTTTATTGAACCAAAAAAGCTAGCCAAAAAGACTGGTCTTGGGGCATGGAGTTAAACCACCAGCAATATGGCTAGATAGAAAAGTCAGCATATCTGTCATCCAGGAGTTTTGCAAGCATTTTTATACATCAAATAGGGGAGCTGGGGAAGGAAAGAGGTAGTCTTGAAAGAATTTACATGAGCTATAGGCAAAGGAGAGGGGAAGGTGAAGCAGGGCCAGTTCTGGGGTAGCAATCTGCCTCAAGAAATGTCCACTCTTCTATTCTGGTCAAGGGCACATGTCTGGGTTGCGGGCTCGATCCCCAGTGGGGGGTGTGCAGGAGGCAACCAATCAATGATTCTCTCTCATCATTGTTTCTATCTCTCTTTCCCTCTCCCTTCCTCTCTGAAATCAATAAAAAAGAAAGAAAGAAAGAAAGAAAGAAAGAAAGAAAGAAAGAAAGAAAAATGTCCACTCTTGTGGACTGGATGGGGCAGCAGTCTGGAAACCCCACAGGTAAATAAGTGGAAGTTGCTGGATGCTGCTGGTGCCTGGCTAAAATAATCCATGGGCCCTGGCCAGTATTGTTCAGTGGTTAAAGCCTAAGCCTGCACACTGAAAGGCTGTGGGTTTGATTCCCAGTCAAGACCATGTACCTGGGTTTCAGGTTCGCTCCCCACCCCTGATTGGGGAGCATGCAGGACGCAACCAGTTGATGTATCTCTCCCACATTGATGTTTCTCTTTCTCTCTCTCTCTTCCCTCCCTCCCTTCTACTCTTTCTGAAAAGCAATGGAAAAAATACCCTCAGGTGAGGCTTAACCAATCATCATCATCATCATCATCATCATCTGCGGAAATAGCCACCTGTAAATTAATCCAAAATGCCAGCAGGCAAAACAGGAATATGAGAAGTCTTTTGTTAGTTGGTCAGCATCTATGAACAGACTAACAGATCTCTTTCTTTCACTCTCTGGCCACTGTAATTTAATGTAGAACAGTTTAGAGTTTTTAAAAAGTCGATGCTTAATTAAGCTGCCCTGAAATTAGTCTTACCTTTGGCCTTTCCAATTATGCGAGCCAATCAATTTAATTTATCTCTATGTTTTCCTTAACATTTACCCAAGTAATCTTAACTGATACATATACTATCTCATTTCCATATTCCCATTCAAAGAGTGAAAGGTTAACATCAGTGGTGCCTGGGCAAGCTAAATAGCCATGCCATCTAAGAGGATGAATAATGAAAAATTGAATTTATTTAAGGAATAAGGGATGGGAGGTGGCTATCCAAAGGGATATCCAAAGGGAAGGGCTACACCAAGCATATCAAACTCGCAGCCCACGGACCACATGTGGCCCACAATGAATATTTTTGCAGCCCAGCCAATATAATGGTATGTAAGAAACATCTTAATAAAAATTTCGTAACTTGCCCTAACCGGTTTGGCTCAGTGGATAGAACGTTGGCCTGCGGACTGAAGGGTCCTAGGTTCGATTCTGGTCAAGGGCATGTACCTTGGTTGCAGGCACATCCCCAGTAGGGGGCGTGCAGGAGGCAGCTGATCGATGCTTCTCTCTTATCGATGTTTCTAACTCTCTATCCCTCTCCCTTCCTCTCTGTAAAAAATCAATAAAATATATTTTAAAAAATTTCATAACTTAATTTTTACAATATCCTGTTATACATAACTGGAGGGGCCCAGTGCGAATTTGTGCACCAGTGGGGTCCCTTCGCCTGGCCTGCGGGATCAGGCTGAAACCAGCTCTCCAACATCCCCTGAAGGGTTCCAGATTGCAAGAGGGTGCAAGCCAGCCAGAGGAACCCCACTGGTGCACACTCGAGGCCGGGGAGGGACGCAGGAAATTGGCCAGCCGGGAAGAACTGCAGGAGGGCTCCAAGGCATGTCTGGCCCGTTTCGCTCAGTCCTAATTTGCCGGACCCCAGCAGCAAGCTAACTTACCAGTCTGAGCGTCTGCCCCCTGGTGGTCAGTGCACATCATAGTGAGCTGTTGAGCAGCCTTAGCATGTCATTAGCATATTACACTTTGATTGGTTGAAAGGCAACCAGTCGACCAGACACTTAGCATATCAGGCTTTTATTATACAGGATTATTAATAATAAACTACAACGTTCGCTAATGACTGATAACTATAATCGTGTTGCACGGGTGCACCATTTCTCTCCACTAATACTAGCAGTGAATATTTTAGCAGCCAATTGCCACATCATCAGTCTTATACTGATTTGTTTGGTGTGCGCAACAGGAAATATTTCGCTTTTGGAGAACAAGAAAAATAGGTTTATTTGCATTATGCTTATTAATTTGTGCAGTTATTCAGTGTCTGGTAAGTTAATGTTCAAGAAAAAATATTTTTAATATATTTTATTGATTTTTTACAGAGAAGAAGGGAGAGGGATAGAGAGTTAGAAACATTGATGAGAGAGAAACATCAATCGGCTGCCTCCTACTGGGGATGTGCCCACAACCAAGGTACATGCCCTTGACCAGAATTGAACCTGGGACCCTTGAGTCCTCAGGCCAACGCTCTATCCACTGAGCCAAACCAGTTAGGGCTCGAGAAAAAATATTAATTTTTATTGAAATGTTCCATTATTTTATGTTAACGATTACTCATTTATTTCAGCCCTTTGTATTCAGCATGTCTCTATAGGAATACACCTACGTTTCTATTAAAATTGAAGCTTTTATTTTTTTTGTGGCCCACATAAACTTAAACTTGTTTATTTGGCCCGTGTTAGCCTTTGAGTTTGACATTCTTGGGCTACACAGCACTGAGCCAAAGGGTATTGGGTCCATGATGGCAGCAAAAATATAGTTAGGACAACGAAAGGGCATAGAAGAAGCAACAGGAAAGCCTAGGCTGGGCTGCTTTGGCTCACTGAGAAGTCAGAGAAAAGGGGGCCTTGGAGACAGGTTCAGGGGGTTTGCCCAGGATGAGCTGCCGCTGCCCATTGCTCTCCTGGTTGCAAGTCTCATGGGGTCTCTTAGAGGTGGGTCGATACATGCCTGTGGGGGAATGGCACAGGCGTGCTCCTTGAAGTGAGAGCGCGAACTAGGTCCTTTGTCCTGAGTGTGTTTATTGCTTTCTTACAGGTGGAAATCTTAGGGGAGGTTTCAGGGGAGGGTCTTAATAGAATATTTGTAACTGGATAATCAAGGGGTCCAGGCTGCCTGTCACTACTTGAGTCAATTAAGGAGAGAGAGAGGATTGAATGATATATGAGTGTCTATTCCAATAATGCTAGCAGTATGGGAGAGCAGCAGGTCACCCACAAAAATCTGCTCTGCACCCCACCATGTAAGCCAGCTGCTTGTATTGGGTAGAAAGACAAAGATTATGTGGGAAAGTAGGAATTACAGGCATGGGGAAGCAGGCACAGGATACTTATCACAGGTTGCATCTCAGAAGTCATGCGGAGTGGGGGTGGGGGGGAGGGCGTGTTGCAGAGGGTGGTCTCCAGGACGATTACAGGCAACAGGGGCCTGTAAAGAGTGGGTGCCTCCGGGACTAGATTGTTTCAGCCACGTTGTTGTAAATCTTCCCATCATGATAGGCAGTTCTCAGGAAAGGAGGATGGACTGCATTCCGATGTTAGCTCCCATGTCCCAGGTGTACAAACTTCCAGCCAGGTTAGAATGTGCTTTCTTTAATCAGAACAAAACCATCATGGTTAACAGAGCATGATTAATATTCCTTATAATTGTACTAGTAGCTGGTCCCCGATATTCTATTTCTGCCACTAACGTGTTCATCAGTTTTCCAGGTGTATTCTTTCAGGGTTGTGGTCTCTACTGATTGGTCGGTGTCAGGGCAGGGGGTCATTAGTCAATGTAGCTGGTCCTGAGGCAGCCAAGGTGCCACTTGTCTGGCTTCGCTGCTGTTCTGGGCCTGGAGCTGAAATACAACTGAGGCCTAGATGTTATCTTCAGGGAGGAAAAGGTCTGGGGGTCTAAACCACCTGACCAGCGATATGAAAGATCTGGGGTCCAAACCACATGACCAGTGATATGCTAGGGGAGGATAGGTTACCCTGGGGGTGAGGTTCTTGTTTTCCCAGTTTTGCCCCTTGCCGGAGCTTTTAGCCCTGGTGAGTTTCTGTACCTGGTCCATCGTCCTTGCTCTGGTGGTGGTGGTGGTGGTGGGGGGTGTCTAACAAAGAGAAAAATTATTATACTTACTTTGTTATTCTGAGCCTCTGTAGCTAGTAAATGATAATGCTGAGGCCTGACCTTTGACCTTTTTGCTCCAACTGTCAATCTCTTTTTACTCCAGCATAACAGAAATACATCAAAGAATTTCTGGGTGTCGTTCAGGAGAGGAAGAGGAATGTCCAATTTCATAACAAAAAAATGATGTAAGAAAACTAAAATTGCCCTGACCGGTTTGGCTCAGTGGATAGAGCATCGGCCTGCGGACTGAAAGGTCCCAGGTTCGATTCCAGTCAAGGCCACATCCCTAGCAGGGGGTGTGCAGGAGGCAGCTGATTGATGTTTCTCTCTCATAGATGTTTCTAACTCTCTATCCCTCTCCCTTCCTCTCTGTAAAATAAAATCAAGAAAAATATATTAAAAACTAAAACTGTTCTCAGTTTTAATCGTGAAGAGACTAAAATTCTGCCACCTTGAAACTGCTTTCGGGGATACTGATTTAAAGCTGTTTATTAAGAAACAAGAGACTCAGAAAGAACCTTTGACCCTCCCCCCCTTTTTTACCCAAGAGATTCAGACAGAGAAACCTGCTTCAGGAAGGGGATTTTAGGATGCTGCCTTAGCCTAATTTGAATTAAGTGTGGTAAACAAGAGGGTTTTAGGCAGGTGTCTGTTAGCTACATAACCCCTGTTGTCACATTGTTTCTGAGTCACCAAGCAAGAATTTTCCTGCCATGTGTGTTTCCCTCTTCCTCAACTGCTGGTAAACTGCCCATTCTCACTTCTTGAAATCTAATACCCCTTTTACCCACCTTCCTCCTTTGTCCAGACTCTCTTCTATACCCAGTGTTACCTCACTGTCTTGAGAATTTTCACGGGCTTATCATGTCTGTGTGAATTCCCCATGCGCATTGATTTTCTCCTGTTAATCTGTTTCCGTTAGTTTGGTTATTGGCCTGGCCAGAAAAACGTAGAAAGTGGGAGGAAAAGTATTAATATATTATTTTAGCTCCCACAATAGTATTTTTGTTTCAAGTGATGTAATTTTTGATAAAAGAATCAACTTAAAGAAAATTTTGCACAATAACGAACTTGGAACACCAAGATTATGTTATGAACTGCCTGAAGACAGTCCTTTCTCAGGATTCTTTGTAATCATGGACAGCAGCTTTTGCTGGATCTTATATTACCATTGTGCTTTCAATTCAAAAGTGTTACTGATGTTACCAGTTGCATAACTCGGAATGTTTTTCCCACCTTGGCAGCCCTTCTGCTCTTGCTGCTTGCTTCTCTGAGTTTCTATCTCAGAGGTCCTGCAATTGTAAAGGCAGCCACAAATAGACCCAGAGAGAGGCACTGCTTTCCTCAAAGACCTTTGGCCCTTGAATAGCAATTAGATGTGTGTTTCTAGAGAGGAGAAAATTCAGGATGTTTGAGCCTGGGGGAGTGCAGTCAATACATTATATAATCGCCTAGAACTCTAATGCCAGTTTATTTAGAACATGAACATTTATAAAAGCCACATGAAGAAAACTAAGTAGGCGAGTGTGCCTTTCATTTTCATTGTACACACAGAGCTAAAAAAAACACACCAAACTTGATCTCTAGGCTGTAGCTCTAATTATGTTCTTTTACATAACTGCAGCAGGAAGGTCCTGCATGGTAGGTCACGGAGAATATATTGAATGCAGGGCACACTAAGCCCTTTATTGAATATTGCAGAGGTTTGAGTGAATAGTGCTAGTCTTTTGTGACTTGAAGAAGGTTGGATTGTAATTTGAGAAGCTAAAAGTGCTACCTCTTGGGATAGGAGTGGGTGGCTAGGAGTTGGTGTTGTGTGGCTGAATTCGGGGTTAGTTTTACTGACACTGTCAAAAATAGCTTAAGGGTTTTGTCCCAGAGAAATACCTAAAGTGCTCAATTCTCACATCAGCTGCACTCCAGTCAAAACTTTTTTGAGCCGAAATCGGTTTGGCTCAGTGGGTAGAGCATTGGCCTGCGGACTGAAAGGTCCCGGGTTCGATTCCGGTCAAGGGCATGTACCTGGGTTGCAGGCACATCCCCAGTAGGAGATGTGCAGGAGGTAGCTGATCGATGTTTCTCTCATCGATGTTTCTGGCTCTCTATCTCTCTCCCTTCCTCTCTGTAAAAAATCAATAAAATATATAAAAAAAACTTTTTTGAATTTTGATTAGTCTAGTTGGCGTGTCTCTTACTGAGCTCTTTCTTGGCTTACTTTAGCAGTCCTTGCTAACATTTTTTTTTTAGTTTAAAAAGCAAGGGAGGGCCCTGGCCAGTTTAGCTCAGTTGGTTGAGCATCCTCTCCTGCACTGAGAGGTCACCTGTTCGATTTCAGGTCAGGGCACATGCCAGGTTGCAGCTGGATTCTCAGTAGAGGGCATGTCGGAGGCAATCTATGTTTCTCTCTCATTTAAAAAATATATATTTTTAATTGATTTCAGAGAGGAAGGGAGGAGAGAGAAATAGAAACATCAATGATGAGAGAGAATCACAGGTCAGTTGCCTTGAGTCCACAACCCAGGCATGTGCCCTTGACCGGAATCAAACTCGGGATCCTTCAGTCCGCAGGCCAACGTTCCATCCGCTGAGCCAAACCGGCTAGGGCATCTGTTTCTCTCTCAACAGTGTTTCTCTCTCATCCTCCTCCTCTTCTCTCTCCAAAATATCAATAAAAAACATTAAAAAAATGTTGGGGAGGTCCTGGCCAGGTAGCTAGTTGGTTAGAGTGTTGTCCGATATGCCAAGGTTTTGGGTTGAGATCCCCCTTCAGGGCACATACAAGATACACCTCTCTCTCGCTCTCTCTCTCTCTCTCTCTCTCAAAAACAGAAACAAATCTTTAAAAACAAGAAATTCAAAGTAATATTTTTGGAGAAATTTGAGGTGACAATGCATCTATAAAATATGAATAGGTGACTCTTTTAAAAAAACCAAATTATTAATAAGTTTTAGAAATAGAATTCTAAATGAAGAACTCAACAGAAGGGCTAGAGGAAAAAGTCAAAGGAATCTTCCAGAATGTAGAAAAAAGGGACACAAAGAGAAAATTGAAACACATAGATGACCCACCAAGAAGGGCCAATATCCATCTAATAGTAGTTACTTTTAAAAAAAATCCTCACCTGAGGGTATTTTTTCCATTGCTTTTTAGAGAGAGTGGAAGGAAGAGAGACAGGGGGTGGGTGGAGGGGGGAGAGAGAGAGAAACATCCAAGTGAAATGGATTGGTTGCCTCCTGCTCAAGCCCCGACTGGGGCTGGTATTGAACCTGCTAGAGCCAACTCTCTAATCACTGAGCCAAAATTGCTAGGGCAGGTTGATTCTTTTCTGTGCTCTGACTGGGGATGGAACCCACAATCTTGGTGTATCAGGATGTTGCTCTAACCAATTCAGCTACCTGGCCAGGGCTAGCAGTAGTTTCAGACTGGGAATAGAGAAACTAGAGAGAAGGAAATAAATACTAGAAATCTCCCAGCGCTAAAGAAACATCCCAGTCTTCAAGTTGAGAGGTCTCTCCCACTGCGAATTCATATGAATGAAGACAGACCCATATCTAGCCATATCTTGAAGAAACTTCACAAGTCCAAAGACAAACAGAAATTCCTAAAAGATTCCATACAGAAAAAAAAGAGGCTACATCAAAAGTTGAGAATTATATTGGCATCACACTCATCAGTACACCAGATATTAGAATACAAGGAAATACTATTTGTCAAATTCCTGAGGGACAATGATTATAAGCCTAGAGCTCTAGAGCAGCGGTTCTCAACCTGTGGGTCGCAACCCCTTTGGCGGTCGAACGACCCTTTCACAGGGGTCGCCTAAGACCATCCTGCATATCAGATATTTACATTATGATTCATAACAGTAGGAACATTATAGTTATGAAGTAGTAACGAAAATAATTTTATGGTTGGGTCACAACATGAGGAACTGTATTTAAAGGGCCAGAAGGTTGAGAACCATTGCTCTAGAGTCAGCAAAATTAGCATTTAAGTGGGGAGCAAAAGAAAGATTTTTCTGACTTGCAAGGGCTGGGGATATTTATCAGCTACAGACCATTCCTGAAAGAGTGGCTTAAGGACGTTACTACATCAAAATGAAATAGGAACCTAAGAAAGAGGAAGATATCAGGTTGCAGAAACAGGGCAACCAAAGGAAATTCTAGAATGCTAGTTGTACAATAGGCCTAACAAGGAAATAGTGTGAACAAGTTGGTTCGTCTTAAAGAATGGATAAAGGTTTATTATAGTACTAGAGCCTGGATGCATGAAATTTGTGCAAGAGTAGGGGCCTTCTTTTCCCTGGCTGCCGCCACCGGCTTCCCTCTGGCACCCAGGACCCAGGTTTCCCTCACAGCCCTGGCTTCATCCGGAAGGTTGTCTGTTCTAATTAGCATATTATCCTTTTATTATTATAGATTATAATAAAAAACACAATATATTCCATTTTTCTCTCCAAGTGCTACGCGTTTGTGATATCACCTTCTCTACTGGGCCCAAACACTGTATTTGATCATCCCATGAATATTTTTTATATCATTAACAGATAGTCATTCTTGGTTTCCTTTTTGCAAAACAATTTTTTAAATTTGTTGAGTTTTAGAGAGAAAGAGGAAAGAACAGAAAGAGGGGATAGGGAGAGAGAGAGAGAGATTGAGTTGTCCCACTTATCTAAGCATTCAGTGGTTGTTCCTTGTATGTGCCCTGGCAGGGGAGCCCAACCGCAACCTGGGTGTATACCCACGACGCTCTAATCAACTGAGCTACCTGGCCAGGCCTGTTTTTGGTTTTTAATGTTGGGAATTAATTTATAGTCAATGTATGGAGGATTTCATTAACATTAGAGAACGGAGTATAAATGTAATAAACTCGGCCAATGAGAAGGAATGGCACGTTGAGAAGTATAGGTGCAGAGGAAAGATGAAGCGAAGTGTAGAGGTGCCGAGTTCTTCGCCCCTCCAAGCAGAAATCAAGAGATGATCTGTGTGGGGTTGGGGGTCTGGGCAGTTTGGGAGGAGTAGGAAGCCTACCCGAGGGGCACGGGTTTGAGGGAAATGGGAATGAGACCAGAAGGGAGGTGCTTGAGGGCTGGGGGGAAATGTGGGCGAGTACTGGGCTGAGCTGGGCGGGGATTAGCAAGGCAGAGCGGAAGGGGCGGGGCACAGCAAGACAGAGAGGAAGGGGCGGGGCCTGTGGCCAGAGGCGCATGCGCAAACCGATTCCCGCCCAGCTCTGGAGCGCACGCGGTCCAGCCTTCACTTGCCTCCTCGCCTGCCGCGCGCTGTCCAGTCGACCTTGCTTCGCTTCGCCTGGCTTCACCTCACCTGACGCGCCATGCCCCGCCTGATTATTCTCTGCCTGCGCCGCAGCCGCCTGACCCCGCCTGGACCTGGTCTCCGGCTGGTCCACTTGGGGCCTGGTCGCAGCCAGCAGCCG
>NW_005369964.1:494774-500531 GCF_000412655.1 Myotis brandtii
CCTGGCCGGGTGGAGGGGACCCGGGCCACGGCTCCTGTGGGCGGCTCCCAGGCTTCCACGACTGGGCCTCTGTTGGAGGGTGCGCGGGTGGGGCAGGGCCACGGTGAGCACCCCTTCGTTGGACCTGAGGGGCACCAAACGAGAGCCCTGGGAGCGAGCGCGGCCTGGGAGAGGTTTGGGCCTCGACCTCCTGGGTCCCCTTCATGGGCGCCAAGATGGAGGGCAGCGCCTTTGTTGCACTGCGGACGTCTACCACCTCCGAACGCCCTCTGCATTGCCCAGACCTATCCTTCCCCTCCGATGGTGAAAAATCCTGCTCGGCATCTAGGTCCCGGAGTTCAAAGGTTGGAAGTGAGAAACCGTTGCAGTGGTTCTCAACCTTCTGGCCCTTTAAATACAGTTCCTCATGTTCTGACCCAACCATAAAATTATTTTCGTTGCTGCTTCATAACTGTAATGTTGCTACTGTTATGAATCGTTATGTAAATATCTGATATGCAGGATGGTCTTAGGCGACACCTGTGAAAGGGTCGTTCGACCACCAAAGGGGTCGCGACCCACAGGTTAAGAACCGCTGTAGGAAAAGTGGATACTTTTCAAAAATGTAAGTTTTAGGTCATTAAGGAATGGAAATCCTGCTTTTTAGTTTTCCGCAGGCCCGGGTTCGTAGGGCAACGGCCTGATCCTGCAAAACGAAAGCGGTTTTTTTGTGAGGCAGCGAGCGGTGGTGGAGGGAGCCATACGCACTCGGCGCTTTTCATTTTCCCTTCCAGGACGTGGCTGTTGGACTCGTGGTGATTTTCATGGCTTTCTTAACGCCGTGTGGGTATGTGCTGAGCAACCTGAACCAGTTCAGAAGACAGTAGGTGGAGGAAGATGAAGAGCAGCTGTGACCGTCCAGCAAGATTTCAGAAAAGCTGCTTCTTTAAATGAGTAAAAGTGCCAAGTTGGGTTGATGGGTATTGTGGGTATTCAGTTTCGTGACCGTATGTTTACGGTAAACATGTTGCACTGTTTTAGCACTGTGCATTATATAAAGTTGAGCTGTTTAGTCATTTAAAAATGTTAAATAAAATTGAAGCACTTATTCATGCGTGGCATTATGTGATCACAGATAATTTTCTACACATCGTGAAAGCTGATGACAGTTGACTGATGAAAAATATAGTAGTGAGAAATTCAGACTTACTGAATGTAGTGCCATTGAAAGTTATATTACGGGAGTGAATACATGTATTTGGTGACATCAGCATTAAAAAGATTAGATGTGTAGTTGTATGGTCATATGAGTTTAGCTAAATGATTCTTCCTACTATTTGTGCATTCCATTGTTATTGCCCCTTAGAGGAATGAGATCCAGACTTCCTGATACCCCGTGAGAAATATAACTTAAATTTGCCTCTTTAAATTCCTACATTTCAGAATTTAGTAAGTATCTGCATATTTTATTGTACCTCTCCTAAATTATTATTATTCTAAGTCGCCTTTCAGTGTGAAGAATCATTCATCTTTGTTTGAATTTTACTCACTATCCCAATTATGGTGTGACTGTGGCCAGCATAGTTCAACTCTGAACCTTGGTTTCCTTCTCTTTGTAATGGGAACTTAAAATTGCCATCTTGAAGGGATGTTCTGGGGGAGTAAAACATTGAACAAAGGTAAAACACCTCCCAGCTTAGGGCCTGAAACAGACTCATCAATACATGTATATATGCTTTCTGGTATTCATTCAACAGGTAGTACATTTCCTGTGATGGGCCAGATATTGTGGAGGTCATTAAACCAAAAGTAGATCCCTGCTTCTGTAGGGCTTGGTGGACTTGCATTCTAATTGCTTTAATATTCTTAAATTTCCATTACAAAAATTCTATTGGTGTATTAGAGTTCTCCAGAGAAACTGAACCAATATGGTGCACTTGTGTGTGTGTGTGCATGCACACATTATGTGTATAGCGAGAGGGAGAGTTTATGGTGCACTTGTGTGTGTGCGCGTGCGTGTGTGCGCGTGCATGCACACATTATGTGTATAGCGAGAGGGAGAGTAAGACTAATTGATTTTAAGGAATTGGCTCATAATTGTGGATGCTGGCAAGTCCAAAATCTGCAGGGTAGGCCAACAGGCTGGAGACTTAGGAAAGAATTGCACTTTGAGTCAGAAGTCAGTCTGTTGGCAGAATTTAATTCTTTCAGGGGACGTCAGTATTTTTCTAAGACCTTCAACTGATTGAATGTGGCACACCTGAATTACAGAGGATAATCTTCAGTACTCAAAGTTGATTGATTTAAATGTTAATCCTATCCAAAATATACCTTCACAGAACCATGTAGAATAGCATTTGGCCAAATATCTGACTACTATCACAATTGGGTAAAATAATTTTTCAGAAGGAAACGATGAAAAGGGCCTGTGATACTCCTAAAATTTAAAATTATGAGTACAGTGGCTAATTTAAATCGTACTAGTTTGTCAAGATCTACCTTCTCTGTTCACTGGTGGCAGACCCACTCTTATGCCCTTTAAAGAACTCTGGCCGATCAGGACACAGACTCTCCAACACCGTGTTCCTGTTGTTGATTTTGAACTTTTTTCTTCTCTGATTTTAATGACTTCATGTTTAACCTTCTGATGCTTGCCTTTATGCTCCAACTAATGACAAATACTGGTCTACCTTTGTCCTGGCTGGGGAAGAGTATTGAACTGTAGAAGTCTGTTCCTTAGAACTTTATTTTTTTTAAAGGAAGTAACATTTTTAAAATATGTTTTTATTGATTTTTAGAGAAAGAGGAAGGGAGAGGGAGAGAGAGAGAAACATCAATGAGAGAGAAACATAATTGGCTGCCTCCTGCACGCCCCCTCACCAGGAATTCAGCCCACAACCTGTGCCCTGACTGGGAATCGAACCGGTGACCTTTTGTTTCCCGGGTTGACTCTCAACTGCCTGAGCTACACCAGCTGGGCTATTCCTTAGGACTTTAGCACTAAATTTTTGGAATCATTTATTTGGTACTCTTATTTATTGAATACTGTTGTGTGTGCGGAAATGGTAGCTCATTTTGGTGAATTAGCTCTGTTGCCCTGTCTTACTAATTTTACACTGCATAAAGGTGTCATACTCAAAGTACAGTTGATTCTTGTTACTTGGGGTAGTTATGTTCTTTAAAGTCACTGTGAACACGGAGTTAGCGAATTCTGAACCATTGCTCCTAGGGGAAATACAAGGTTAGGTTCCTCTGAGCCCTTTGTCACAACATTTTTGTCAAGTTAGCAATACATATAATCTTGACTTATGTGTGTTTTTGTATAAAGATACCTTATTTAACATGTATTATTGATTTATAAACATTGTACTCATGGCCAACAGCACTGTAAATTGTGCCTGAACAAAGCTTACCTAATATTTCATATTTTCCATATAAGGCATATCATAGTCTTGTGCTTAAGGAACTCTAGACAGCACTTCGGCACTATGCAACAAAAAGTACAAAAACGTGTGACACTAAATGGACCAGCCGTGGGCAAACTACGGCCCACGGGCCGGATCCGGCCCGTTTGAAATGAATAAAACTAAAAAAAAAAAGACCGTACCCTTTTATGTAATGATGTTTACTTTGAATTTATATTAGTTCACACAAACACTCCATCCATGCTTTTCTAAGGAACTCTAGACAGCACTTCGGCACTGTGCAATGAAAAGTACAAAAACATGTGTGACACTAAATAGACCATGGAAAAGGCACATATTTACTAGTACAATATGATGTTTGAAACAAGAAGGCAGATCATCACCTTTTCAACCTCACCATTGGGTGATTCAAATTTTACCCCACTCTATGCATGTCTTTGAATGATTTGAAAACATTGTATTGATTTTGGAATTGCAAATCAATTTTAGTGAGTAGGAGATTTTTCAAATATGGGATCTACAAATAATGAGGATCAAGTGTTATTCTTGGAGAAGGTCTTGCTCCCATTTGTGAAAAATTTTGGGAATTCTTAGTGTGAAATTTTAAGAATTTGCAGGATATTGGGAATAATTAAATGGAGAAACCTTTATCCCTTGAGGTTGAATTTTTGTGGAATAGTTTTAAAAAGTGAATTTTACCTTGGGGAATAAATGAAGTAGTGCACCTCCTGGTACTGGTTAATTCAGTTCTCTGGTGAGGGCTTTCTTCATGGACTGAAGGTGGTCACCTTCTCACCCTGTCCTCACGTGGGAGGTGGTCAGGAAGGCTCAAAAGAAAGAGAGCTCTCTTCTCTCTTCCTGTTCATATAAGAACACTACTTGTGAGAGCCCACCCTCATCTAATCATAATTACCACCCTAAGGCCCCATCTTCCAGTACCATCACATTGGAGTTAGGGCTTTGACATAGGACTTTTGAGGGATACGAGTTGGTCCATAGCAAAGCCTGATTAGGTTATGTGGAGGAGGCATAGTGGAGAAAAAGAACATTGAGATTTCTGGTCAACAGTGAGAATAATGGCTTCCTTATGAGAGAAAGAAATCAGGAAGAGGTGTTGGTAGGGGTAGGAAAATAATGCATGGTTTCTGAAAATTGAGTTTGAGGTATTAATGGGACATCCAGATACAAACATCTATCAAACAGTTTAAACTATGAATTGAATCTTTCTTAAAAAATTTAAATTCTTTATTGTTGAAAGTATTACATATGTCTCCTTTTCCCCCCATTGTCCTCTCCCTGGCTGCTCCCACCCTCCAGCACATGCCCTCACCCCCTACTATCTGTGTTCATTGGTTATGCTTATATGCATGCATATAAGTCCTTTGGTTGATCTCTTACTACCCCTCCCCTCCTTCCCTCTGAGGTTTGATGGTCTGTTTGATGTTTCTATGTCTCTGGATCTGTTTTTGTTCATCAGTTTTCATTGTTCATTACAATCCACAAATGAGTGAGATCATGTGATACTTATCCTTCTCTGACTGGCTTATTTTGCTTAGTGTAATGCTTTCCAGGTCATCCATGCTGTTGCAAATGGTAAGAGTTCTTTTTTTACAGCTGTGTAGTATTCCATTAAAAACCTATTGCACTCATCTGCTGATAAGGCACTTAGGCTGTTTCCAAATTTTAGCTATTGTAAATTGTGCTGCTATAACATAGGGGTACATAGAGCCTTTCTGGTTGGTGTTTCTGAGTTCTTGGAATATATGCCTAGAAGTGGGATCACTGGGTCAAATGGGAGTTCCATTTTTGAAAGTCCATTCTGTTTTCCACAGTGGCTGCACCAGTCTGCATTCCCACCAGCAGTGCAAGAGGGTTCCTTTTTCTCCCCATCCTCTCCAGCACTTGTCATTTGTTGATTTGTTGATGATAGCCATTCTATGAGTTGAATCTTGGTAGACTGGCTAGGACAAAAAAAGAACACAAAAGAGTTGAGAATCTTTAACATGTAACTTGTATTTGAAGTATGGGGATAGATACTATTTCTGAAATAGAGAAATATGGGAAATTAGGGAAAATATTTCCAATGCTGAATCTTTGAGAAACAAGTCACATTTTGGGGAGTAGGATGCAGAAGATGAAGGAGGGGTCAATGGAGAGGTAGTTCGATACTACTTGTTCAAGATAGTAGTGTGTTCATACATTGGGCCTAAACTCATATGACACTAGAGGCCCAGCGCACATGAAATTGTGCGCGGTTAGGGTCCTTAGGCCTAGCCTGGCCTCCATTGCATGGCCTCTGCCGCCCTGCGATGCTACCTGAAGCTCCCTGCCCCAGGACGCTCGGCGATGCTCG
>NW_005369964.1:500565-500779 GCF_000412655.1 Myotis brandtii
ATCCCTCCCCGACCCCGCCACTGCTCCGTGAGGCTCCCCCGACCCTGCGACTGCTCTGCGAAACTCCCCTGCCCCGCGACTGCTTCGCAAAACTCGCTGCCACCGGGGTGACTGCTCCGCTAAGCTCATGGCCACCCCACGAAGCAGTCTACCACTGCCGCTCAACAGTCCCCAGTCTCACCCCCCCCCCAGTCCCCACTCATGGTGAGCTGCT
>NW_005369964.1:501022-506966 GCF_000412655.1 Myotis brandtii
AAGAGGTGCTCCATGCACTTCATGGTGATCGTTCGGTCCTGACGGCACCTAGCTCTTTATATATATTAGGATGGCTGAGTTCAAACCAAGATAAATATAAATTTGCACCAGGAACTGAACATAAATGCAAATGTATGAGTAGGGTTGATGTCATCCTGCTAGGCTCCAGGCTAAAAGCAGGCAATGGTATTTTGGATTTATAGATCCTGCAGGATAATGGGGTTAAAGTGTTCTATATAATATAGGAACTAAAACCACACCATAGTAGTCTGCTTTCCCCAGTCTCACTCCACCTCAAGAAAAGAGTCTGAAGAAAATTGTTGGCTGCTGCTTGGGATACATACAGCTCAGAGCACACTAAGTCTGGAGTTTAAGGAAGATATCCATATAGTCTTGAGACTTGAAGTGAATCAAACTGTCCAGTGACTTGTGACTGGATTTGTGATACCTCTATTTTACAGTCTTATCTGCTAGTATATCTGCTAGTATATGATCTAGTTCAGGATTGGCTGTTCAGGGAGTTAGGTAGAAACAAACCAAGAAACCACAAATTGTTAGCTAGGGAGGGTTGAACACAGAGGAAAAGAAGAGAGAAAAATAAGAATAACAGTCTCTTATACAAGATACATCCAAAGATTATGCAAATAAACCTAATGGCAAGAAATATGACCAAGAAAAAAGTTATGAATATGTGAATTCAATTTAAATAAAATTCTTTTTCATGGAACAAGTTGTCAAAGACCTTAAAACAAGTATGTTTAGGATTGAAGGAATAAAGCTCATAAGGAAAAAGTGTCAATTAAAAAATGAAACATATGAAATGAGAACAGGTGAGTATGAATAATGTAATTTAGCTATATGAAAATGAGATATTTACATCATTGAAATAAAAAATTGAAGAGTTGGACATACACCCGATTGGACACACAGAGAATTAGTGAATTAAAAAATACTCCTGAGGAAATTCACTCAGAATGCACCCTGAGAGGTAAAAAGATAAGGACTATGAACAAGCAGTTAAGAGATATGGATAGAATGAAAGCTTATGAAACATCAAATATAAGTTCCAGAACAAGAAAAAGGAAGAGATAGAAGTGAAGAAATATTTAAGAGAAAATGGAAGATAATTTTCCAGAATTAAAGTGTTACGACTTCTCAATAACAAGCAGGATAAATAAATCTACTTGTAATACATCATAGTGGATCTGAAGAACATTGATGATTAAAATATTGTCTTCAATCCTGGCTGGGTGGCTCAGCGGTTGAGCATTGACCTAGGAACCAAGAGGCTGCTGGTTCCATTTCTGGTCTGGGCACATATCTGGGTTGCTGGCTGGATCTCCAGTATGGGGCGTGCAGGAGGCAGTCAGTCAATGATTCTCTCTCATTGATGTTTCTCTCTCTCCCTCTCCCTTCCTCTCTGAAATAATAAAAATATATTAAAAAAATATTGTCTTCAGTGCTAGCAGATAGGGAAACATAGATTATTTAATAAAAGACAATTAGAGCCCTAGCTGGTTTGGCTCAGTGGATAGAGCATAGGCCTGTGGACTGCAGGGTCCTGGTTTCGATTTTGGTCAAGGGCACATGCCTGGGTTGTGGGCGTGATCCCCAGTGTGGGGTGTGCAGGAGGCAGCCAATCAATGATTCTCTCTCATCATTGATGTTTTTATCTCTCTCTCCCTCTCCCTCTCTGAAATCAATAAAAATATATTTAAACAAACACATTTAAAAAAAAAAGACAGAGTAACAGCAAACTTCTCTTCATCAATCAAGGATTCCAGGAAACAATGAAATAATATCTTCAAATGTTGAAGGGAAAATGATTTTGAACTAGAATCTTCTGTTGAGCTAAATAGTACCTGAGAGTGTGGGGCAAAGAAACATTTCAGCATATGAGAGTAAAAGAAATAACAAAGGACTTACTTCAGTAAGAAAGGAAAGTGAAACCAGAGGGAAAATGTGGTATACAAGAAATAATTATGAGCACAGAAATGGCCAAAATATGTTGGTAAATTTACTTAACTATTGATCAAATAAGTAAACTTTATTTTTAAAAGGTGAACTGAAACTCAAGACAACAGTAACAAAACAGGGAATCATGTTCAATTATAAGGAGCAAAGAAATACTGAATAGTTTGAGATTATTAGAAAAATTTATAGTTAAGAAATTTATTTTAAAATCTGTAAAAGTAATCAATAAAAGACTAGAAACAATGATAGCTTTCAAATTAGCAGAGGGAAAAATTATTACAGAAATTTTATTAAAGTAAAATGGGAGACGAGGAGAAAACTTGGCAAACAGCCTCATGAGTATATAAAAAGATTTATGACAAAGTTGCTATGGGATTAAAAATTGTTGGGGAAGAATTTAATTAATGTCTTAGTATGATCTGTGTCCATATAGGAAAAAGTAGACCTACCTCATGCTATACACAAAAATAAATTTAATTTGTAATAAAAAAGTGAAACTTTTAGAATGAAATATAAGATAATCTTTTTAAAAAAAATATTTAAGATAATCTTTACAACCTTGGGAATAGAAAAGAATTTCTTGAAGTATAAAAAGCATGAATTATAAAGAAAAACATTGAAAAAGTTGGCTACATTTACATTTTAAAACTTCTGTTTAATAAAGACTCTGTAAACAAAGAGGAAAAACACACAAGATAGCCTGGGAGAAGATACCAGTTTTTATCTGGTATCATTTGCCTTCAGCCTGAAGAATTTCATTTAGCATTTCTTTTTCTTTTTTTTTTTAGCTTTTAAAATTGTATTTTTATTTTTTAAATTTTGTTTTATTGTTTAAAGTATTACAAAGAGTATTACATATGTCTCCTTTTTTTTTCTCTCTTAGTTTTCTTTTTTTTTTTAGCTTTTAAAATTGTATTTTTATTTTTTAAATTTTGTTTTATTGTTTAAAGTATTACAAAGAGTATTACATATGTCTCCTTTTTTTTTCTCTCTTAGTTTTCTTCTATCTGAAATGTTTTTGTCTTCTTTCTGAAGGACAGTTTTGCTGGATATAGATACTGTGCTGACAGCTTTCTTTTTCCTTTCAGCACTTTAAAGATGTTTACTTTGTTACTGGGTTATCTAAGACAATACTTTTGAAAAAAATTTTAAATTATTGTCTGCTTTATCAAAGCCTCAGCCTCCCAGAAATTTCTGCTTAAATCAAGTTTTAAACACAAAAACATTGGTCATCTCAGAAATTTATATTTTATTCATATTTCCTTTCATAATGATTCCTACTTATTTTACCCCAAATTAACTCTTCAGCATTGTTTTCTTTAATTTGTTAAAAAGATGTATTTTAAATTGATTTTTTAGAGAAAGATGGAGAGGGAGACATATCAGTTGGCTAACTCCTGCATGCACCACAACCTGGGATCTAGCCTGCAACCTGGGCATGTGCCCTGACCGGGAATTGAACCGGTAATCTGTTAGTGCACAGGATGACAACCACCGAGCCACCTGGCCAAGGCTTCAGCATCATTTTTAAAATATCTATATTTTTTATTGATTTCAGAGAGGAAGGGAGAGGGAGAGGGAGAGAGAGAGAGAGAAAAAAAGATGAAGGAAGAGGGAGAGAGACATATCAGTTGGCTAACTCCTGCATGCACCACAACCTGGGATCTAGCCCGCAACCTGGGCATGTGCCCTGACCAGGAATTGAATCTGTCAGTGCACAGGATGACAACCAGTGAGCCACCCGGCCAAGGCTTGAGCATCATTTTTAAAAAATATATATTTTTTATTGATTTCAGAGAGGAAGGGAGAGGGAGAGAGATATAGAAACACCAATGATGAGAGAATCATTGATCAGCTGCCTCCTACATGCCTCCCACTGGGGATGAAGTCTGCAACCTGGGCATGTGCTCTGACTGGGAATTGAACTGTGACCTACTGGTTCATAGGTGGACACTCAACCACTGAACCACGCCACTGGGTTTCAGCATCATTTAAAAAAAATATATTTTATTGATTTTTTACAGAGATGAAGGGAGAGGGATAGAGAGTTAGAAACATCAATGAGAGAGAGAAACATTGATCAGCTGCCTCCTGCACACTCCCTACTGGGTATGTGCCCGCAACCAAGGTACCATGCCCTTGCCGAATCGAACCTGGGACCCTTCAGTCGGCAGGGCGACGCTCTATCCACTGAGCCAAACCGGTTAGGGCTCAGCATCATTTTTTACATCACCATTTATCTTTGAAGGATGAAGCTTCTGTGTGGGATGTGTTTTTGGAAACGAGTAATGGGATTAGCCAGAATAGTCTGTCAAGCAGTGAGGTAACATTGTCCAGTCCTGAATACATTTTTGAGTCAAATTACATTTTGTGAACATTTTGCCAATACCACGAAGCTTAGCCACTGTGTATACTGTAGTGGGCAAAGTTGCCCATACACTTTCTTTGTGCTATGCAGAAACATTTTTTTGATATTCACATATTTTTAAATTGGCAAAGCTTTATTTTCAATATTTTGTACGTATTATATACAATTTAACATTCTTTCCCTTAAAATAAGAATTACTCTTTTTTGTTGAGATGAAAAAACATTGATTTAGTCAACAGTTGTCAGCATTAAAAATAATTGATTAACTTTTACAATTCTGACCCTATGGCTTTTGCTAAATCTACTTGCTTTGATCATTGTTCCTCAACTTTCACAAACAATTTAAATTATTTGAATGAGAATGGTTGGCAATTGTACAGTATTTTAATTTTAAAAAGACTTCCACATCCATTATGCCATTTGATCTGCCCAATAACTATAGGTAACAGTGCAGGTTTTATTCCCATTTTACAGATGAAGAACCCGAGGCTTTAGGGAGATTGAAAGATTGGTCCTGGAATGAATATGTGGTAGAACTGAGTCTTTTATCTAGTTTTAACTCCAAGTCCAAGCTCAGATTGTATGCCCCCTCTAGATGATTCTTTAAGTATATTCTTATTAATATGCAAGATGCCCTTTTCCATCCTCTTCTTTTTCTATTGGCTTTGGTTTCCCAACAAAGGGGCATCCTAACGAGTATTTCTCCATTCCGGGAGCACATGTGGGCTCCTCCAGTCTCCAATCTTGTATTTTCCTTTTCTGTGGCCCTTCCAGCTTCGCCATCTATGGAAATTGTTTCCCAACAAAGGGGCTTCCTAACGAGTGTTTCTCCATTCCGGGAGCACATGTGGGTTCCTCCAGTCTCCAATCTTGTATTTTCCTTTTTCTGTGGCCCTTCCAGCTTCGCCATCTATGGAAATCTTTCTTAGCCCCAACTTCTGAAATCTTCCCACAGCCCCCTGGCAGTGGGACCTCCCATCCTAATCATCAGCAGGAGAGCCCATCAGAGAGGGGTGCAGAGGGCACGAGCACAGCACGCCGGGAAGCCATGCTGAGGGTTACTTCTGCATTTCCTTCCTTGCGGTCCTCAGGAGCATCCTCGTCGCCCTCCGGCCCGGTTCTCTCCAGCCCGCCCCGGATCCGCCTCCCCCTTCTTCCTCCCGGAGGTTGAGACGAAGCGTGGGACGCACCTGTGTCTCTCTCAGGTCACCCCGCTGAGGCCCGGGGGCTGCTCCCGGAGCAGGATTTACAGGCCCGGAGAACGCCAATGGGAGATCCAAATGGTCGGGGACTCCGGCACTTTAAGAGGCTTTTCTCTGGGAAACACCCGTCCCCTCCGTGCGCCTTATGAATGGAAATACTCCTCCCCCGGTCGAGCCCATTTTCCCATTTCACCAGGAGCCGCAGCTTGCACTCTTCTTTCGGTCTCCCCGCCCACAACAACGCGGGCAGCTCCAGGAGGGGACGGACAGGAAGCCTTTGGCCGCCTATTAAATCCCACCCATTTCTCCGGGGGCGATTTCCTAACCTTCCGGGACCGAATTCTGCAATTTGATGTGCGTTTTGTCCGAATGGTAGCGACACGGGCCTAAGGGAGGGGGA
>NW_005369964.1:507017-529711 GCF_000412655.1 Myotis brandtii
CGCAACATCGCTGGCGGAGCGAGGGAGCTCACACGACACAGATTTTTGGGCAAAGCCTTTCCATCTGGACAGCACCATGTCCACCAAAGCGGAGCAGTGTAAGTAGCAGCCGGCCTGGCGTTCTGGCCCGGCCTCCAGCTGGGAACTATTGCAGTTGCGGCGTTTGCGGCTGCCGGGAGACCTTGGCATCGTGCTGGTGCGGGGGTGGGGGCTACGGCGCTGTCCCCGGTGCTGAAACATAATGCAGCCTTCGTCGGGCTTGTGGAGGGGTTTCGCAAGACTGAAAGACCCTGCGAAATGAAATTAAAATGGGGTCATTCTCGGGAAAAAAGGAGGTCTCGCATCTTTCAGATAAACATTTCGGTGTCTCTTGTTGGAGTGGGGGAAGGGGGGGCAGCGGCAAATCAGGGGCGGGGAACTGTCAGTGCAACCAAAGCCGGCCTGGCCTTCTGAGCATGCCCAGTTCTCGGTGCTGGAGCCAAAGGGGAGTTTGTCTGCAGTTTCCACTTCGGGTTGGAGAGGCAAGAAGGGACGAAAAAGGGGAGGGGGGCGGGGGGAGCCAGGAGCCTGGCAGAATTCAGGATCCAGTGTGAGGTTAATCAGCTCAGGAAAACCAACATATGCTAAAACTAAGCACAATTATAGGTTAAAGCCGGAGTAGGTGCTTGCAGCAAAGTGAAAGGGTCTCTGGGGGAATGATCTAACCCTTTTTGTAGGGCAGCTCACACAAACTCTAACAAATAACAGGAGGATTTTAGTTGTTCCAGTAATGACTGACTGTGTGTTTGGTTGGAAACAACCTGCTAACTCCTTGTGGACAGAGGAAGTTTCTAATATGCTCCCTATAGTCTTTTATTGCAGTGTGCATTAGTAGGCCTTCAGTATGCACTTGGTAGGCTGATTAATGTGAAACCTTTTCCTGAGTGCACTTGAGGAATTCAGGAACTTAAACTTCTGATTGTTTTTTTATTAAGCAATGCGTTTGAATAAAAAATATACCTAACCGTATTCATCTAATTGATTCTTGTTTCTTTCAAAGTAGTACACAGTTATGTTGATAATATTGTCACTACTTTAAAGTCTTTGTAATTCTTCTTTGGAATGCTATTAAAGCCATTCTGGGAGAATTTGTATTTACCCAAATCAGCAGTCTCATTATTTGGGGGCAGTAGCATGTATATGATAAAATGCAATCTGTCACTTATTTACCAGCTAGGTTAAGTGAACTGAAAACCATGGAATTCCAAGATTGATGGTTCAGTAGAGATTGACAATACACCCTTACCATCTAGTATTTATACCTCTTTGCAATGTTTTATTTCCTTATCTGTGAACCTGGGGTAACAATGCTGATGGGGTTTTTGTGATTATAAATGAGAGGATACACATACATGAAAGGTTGAGTAGTGAGCCTAGCACATAGCAAGTACTCAATAAATGATGGTTATAATACTGATAGTTATTTCCCACTTAATAGTCCATCTCTTCTAAATAGGAAGTTCTTTTGTGATTTTTTTTAAAAAATATATTTTATTGATTTTTTACAGAGAGGAAGGGAGAGAGATAGAGAGTTAGAAACATCGATGAGAGAGAAACATCGATCAGCTGCCTCCTGCACACTTCCCACTGGAGATGTGCCCGCAACCAAGGTACATGCCCTTGACCGGAATCGAACCCGGGACCTCTCAGTCCGCAGGCCGACGCTCTATCCACTGAGCCAAACCGGCCACGGCTTTTGTGATTTTTTTTTTGCCTGTCTCCAGAAGTTAAATCTAAACCTCAAAGATAAAATTTGCGTCTATGGAGGCTTTCAAAAAAATTGGATGCATCATGTTTTGAGTAATGACAACATACTTGGAATCAATGTGGATCTTCCCACTTGAGGATATCACACTCTTGAAGGTTATATTATAGTTCAATTGTTAAAAAGAAACCCACCACCTGTGATTTGATTTTATAGTTACATGTTACATAAGTAATTTCAGGTCAAAGCCAGTGAGTATTACTTTCCTCTTCCTGTGTTTTCTTTTCCTTGTTATATTTTGAGATGCACTGGATGCTTTTTCTTGTCTTCTTCCTGGACAGTTAATGCCAAGGTAAATAAAATCTACACGTGGACCCAGTTATGTAGCACAGGAGTGTGTAGTTAAGCAGCTATTTTAGAATTGTTTGTAAAACAGGTTTTTTTCATCTGTAGATGATGGAAAGGACACCATGTGGATTTGAGTTTTGCATGCCCTTTTAATGAACTGTGAGACACTGGACAATTAATTTAATAGTTTTGTGCCTCTTTAAGAGTTTTCATCTATGACGTGAGAAATAGTAGCAGCAGCTGCTTTTGTTTAATCCTAAGGGTTTGGAGGGCAAATGAGGTAAATGAGAGTAGGCTGTAAAAAGGATAAGGATGCTTTGGGTGTTTTTAAGAATCTTTATTTAGAGTGAGGGAAGATAATTTCTTTTTCTCTTACATGCATGAACATGAATGGGTTGACACTCTAGTGCACATTATAAACTTGAAAATAGAGCAAACACATAAAAGGCTGCGTAGTTGATGTTCATGAAGGGTGAACATTTTTTAATAAAGAAAAGTTGCAGGTCTGTGGTATTTTCGCCTTGGACTCAGTAGGAGTATGGCGAAGGGGAAAGAGAAAGAGAAGGAAATGCCAGAAGACTTTTCTTTTCTACTGGATGTGAAGCCCACTATTGGATTTTTCTCTTCCACTGGATGGGAGAGAATGAGAGAATTCATTTCTCCTCTGCGTTCAGGAGTGTGCACAGTGCCACTTGCCTAAGGACCAGAAGTGGAGAATTAGATTTAATACAATGTTAAAATATTATTTCTGTTACTCTTCTTCCTGAGGCCTCTTGATATAGGTAAAGGTTTCACTGGTACAGGAAGTAGACATAGTTTGGTTGAACCAGCAAAGAGGAAGTAATTGCATTTCAACCCAAATTACGTGATTTACCTTTGAAATGTAATGTACCATGGATATGTGAAAAAGATTTTGTTTTTATGCAGCGGTATTTCCTTTTATGAATAAGTGAAGAAGTAATAATGATGAAAGAGAGGCTAATTTTAACAAATGTGTAGTTTGGAGCCTGTTTTTATACATACGATCTGTTTGTTCCCTATGCTATATGTAGAACCATCATAAGAGAAGGTGAAAGCTTTCTAGCAATTTCTCAGGCAATAGCACAAGAGTTAAATTTTTTTCCTCCAAGTGCTTCTTTTTCTAACAAAATTCACTGTAGTGAAAATGTTTGTGTAGCTGATATAGAATCGGGAATGATAAAAATAAGAATTTATAGTTCTTTTATTTGGAATTCTAAAGAGGAGCCCAAGTCTCCTGCACCTCCAGCCTTTTCCATCGTCTAAGAATTAAAATTGACCAATCTGGAGTACTTTGGATGTATGCTTCCAAAAGCAGCTTGCTTTTGATAGCAGCAGAATTAAGAGTTGGGTTCCAGAATCAGTCTGCTGCCTGGGTATGAATCCTGGCTCTGCTTCTTACTATTGGTGTGACCTTGAACAAGTTAAGTCAACCTCTCTAAGCCTCGAATGCATATATATAAAACGGGGATAATCATCATTGTTGTGAAGTTTAAGTGAGATGAACTAAGAAAAATGCTTAGCACAGAATCCTGGCACTTAATGTTAGCTATTATCATTATCATCATCATTAAGTATCAAATCTTGTGCTTGCTGCTATATTATAAATTTGGAGTTAGCGCCCCAGAAAAATATTATTTAAATGGGACATAGACTATTGGACTTTTTTTTTTCTCTTTTCCTTGTCTCCAGGTCTCCTCTACAGCAATCAGCCTAACCCATTTTTAGTGTGAGAGGATCTCTGCATGGCTTGACTTGATTTATTTTTTATTATTATTTTTTAAAATATATTTTATTGATTTTTTTACAGAGAGGAAGGGTGTGCCCGAAACCCAGGTACATGCCCTTGACCGGAATCGAACCTGGGACCCTTCAGTCCTCAGGCTGACACTCTGTCCACTGAGCCAAACCGGTTAGGGCTGACTTGATTTATTTTAAACAAAACGTTTCTAAGGCATGAACTGCCTATCCATCACCTTTTGTATTATGATAACAGTGTAGCAGCTGGTAAATATAAATCCGTTATATAAATATCCATCAAAATGTTTGTCAAGCTTGGATATTAAACTGCTGATAATTTGAGCATAAACTCAGAATAGCTAATGATAGAAATGTGAATGTATGCTATTTTTAATGTATTTATCCTACTCAACATCCTTCTCTCAGTAACTAAAAGTCTTTTTAATTACATCAAAACCAAGCATTTTAAAGAGTACAGCTAATTAGCAATATGTTTGAAGTTGAACTTGGCCCTCTCCTGTCATGTTTAAGGGCCATGCTTGGAGAAATCAATAGAATGTTTAAAATTTTTACGTACATATATGGTAGTATTAGTAAAATAGAAAAGTACTTCTCCTTTGAATAGCACTGCAACCTGTACTTGTTCAGAAATCTTTGCACAACGTTGCTAACTTCTTATAGATGAAACTCTGGTTTTATTCATATTTTATTTAAAAATTAGAGTGTGGGTTATTTGCTCTTGTTCACTCTCATATCAGTTATCAACTCTTTGTGGATGACATCCAAATACAATTTTCTAGTCTAAACATGCCTCTTGAACTATAAGCCTCTATCTCTATTGAGGCATCCTATAGACATCTCAAACCCAAACTCATTGTCTTCTGTTCCAAATTTATATTTCTTTTTATATATTACTCACTTCAATGAATGGCACCACTACCTACCCATTAATCCTAGTCAATTTGGGCATCTTCTTAAACTTCTACTCTCCGTTATTAGTATCCAACAAATCACCAAACCTTGTTGATTCTAGCACATCCAACCAAATCGCTGCCTTAAACTTCTTGAGTTACATTGGACCGTGTTTTCTTTTTTTTGTGTGTGTGTGTTTTAAAGTTCCTCCAATGTATCATGTTCTTTTTGCCTGAAATGGCTTTCTTTCCCTCGATGGCCCTCTTCTTTGCCTTTTTATTGTTCAATATTTAGCTTAGAAGCTTTACTTGATTGCCAGTCTTACCCAGTATGCCCCACTCGTGTGCTCACATTGTATTGCATAATTAGCTCTCTTGTTAGGTGCCCACATTTACTTTGTGTGTAGACTGTATTATGTTCATCTCTGCGCCTCTTGTGTGCAAACACCATTGTCTAGTGAACAGTGTTTACACAAAAACTGTTTCTTGAATAAGTACAAATGATCGAGAGTGACTTAAAAGTCTTTTACTAGTATGAAGAAGGATTGCAGCCCTGGCTGGAGTGGTTCAGTGGATAGAGTGTCAGCCTGAGCACTGAAAGGTCTCTGGTTCAATTCCTGGTCAAGGAGATGTACCTGGATTGCAATTCATCCCTGGCCCAAGCGGGAGGCAACCAATCGATGTGTCTCTCTCACATCAGTGTTTCTCTCTCTCTCTCTCTCTCTCTCTCTCTCTCTCTCTCTCCCCCCTCACTCTCTCTAAAAATCAATGGAGAAAAAATATCCTTTGGTGAAGATTAACAACAACAAAAAAGGATTGCATAATCAAGTTTCAGATATCATTAATTTGAAGATTACACATTGTCATCAATGTGAAGTTCTGCTTTTCAAATAGATTTACAGTTAAATAAAAATACACTTGTCAAAAGTACTTAAACATATTTGCTGAATTAAATTTTATAGTATTTATATAACAAATTATACCTTTCCTGAACAGTCATTGTGTTTTTGGTTCTTTCTGATCAGTTAAAATTTTCTATTATTATATTCAACATAATAATTATGATTACTAATTAGTAGACAATCTTAGTACACAGCCAACTGTTTTTCTTAAGATAAAATGATAATACATCTGAAGTCTGTAACTCTTCATGCTGTAGTTTGATTTGGATCCTTTTATAATACACTTAGAGGCCTGATGCACGAAATTCATGCAAGAGTTGGCCTTCCTTCCCCCGGCTGCTGGCACCGGCTTCCCTCTGGCACCCCGGACCCGGGCTTCCCTCTGGCTGCTGTCAGACACCCGGGCCCGGACTTCTCTCTGGCCCAGCTTGGTCTGGAAGGACTTCCAGAATGATATCTGGAATGATGTCTGGTCTAATTAGCATATTACCCTTTTATTATTATAGATACTAGAGGCCTGATGCACGAAATTTATGCAAGGGGGCTCAGCACTCGCAGCCCCAGCTTCGTCCGGAAGGTCGTCCGGAAGGACGTTTGGCTGTCTGGTCTAATTAGCATATTACCCTTTTATTATTATTGATGTTCAAGTTTTATATATTGGTTACTCAACCAATAAATGGGATTTAAGTTGGGATTTTCATTTTGCAGTGTTGTTATATTGGAAATTCACATGCATTTATTTCTTACATTCTGCAAAAATATGGGTAGCTCTGTATAATGGGTCTATCTTTTCTTTCATTTTTATTTTTATACATGACGGCTGTTGATTTTTTGTGCTAATTTTATAACTTTACTAAATTATTTTCTTTTTGTAGTTGTTTTTCCATTTATCCTTTGGGTTTTCAAGATGTATTATTATATAATTTGAATATAGAAAATAGTTTTATCCTTTCTTTTCTGTCCAGTTCTTATATCTCTAAATGCTTTATTTCTAATTGGATTGTCAAGTATCTCCAACACAATATTAAATATAACATAGAGAGTGAGTATTCTTGTTTTAAATTTTAGTTGGAAAGTTTCTACTATTTCACTATTAAGTAAGATATTCTTTTGGGCTGAGATAATGTACAGTGGGGCCTTGACTTACGAGTTTAATTTGTTCCGTGACGGAGCTTGTAACTCAAATTACTCGTATGTCAAATCAAGAAGTGAACGAGTGAGACAAGTGATGCTGGGCTGATGTGGCGTTCACTGTGACATTCGCTGCACCAACTAGCGGTGGGGTATCTGAAGCTGGCTCGTAACCTGAATTTTAGCTCGCAACTCAAAGCAAAAAATCGGCCGAGAGAGACGAGAGAGACGGCGGCTCGTATCTTGAAAAACTCGTTAGTCGGGACACTCGTAAGTCAAGACCCCACTGTACTTAGGAAATAACCATCAATTCCTATATTATTGACTTAAAGAAAAACCTGAATGGTGTTGAACTTTGTCAAGTTCATGTCCTGTATCCATGGAGACCATGTAATTCTCTTAACTTTATTAATATGCTGGATTTAATTTCATCATATCTAATTTAATAATTTTTTGCATTGATATTCACATGTTAGATGTGTCCATAGGTGTTATTTCTTTTTTACAGGGGTGATATGGGAAGTAATTCTAGTCAGGAACTATGAACAACCCTATATTTATTACATAAGATGAGTCTGGAAGTTCTATTTTTTCTATGCACTGGAGTGATTTTTGTTGTTGTTAATCCTCACCAGAGGATATTTTTTCCATTGATTTTTAGAGAGAGTGGAAAGGATGGGGGGAAGAGGATACAGAGAGTGAGAGAGGGAGAGCATGAGAAACACTGATGTGAGGGAGACATCCACTGGTTGCCTCCTGCATGCACCCTGACAGGGCTGGAATCCAATTTGCAACCCAAGTACGTGCCCTTGACCGGGAATTTAACTGGTGACCCTTCCATGTGCAGGCCAATGCTCCAACTGGCCTGGGCGATACTCTGGAATGATTAAAGTAACATTGAGGTTATCTGATCTTTAAAAGTTCATTCAGTCCCCCTGTAAAACCCTCTAGCCTGGTGCTTTTTAGTAGTGGAACTCTAACTTCTTTCTCTATTTCCTCTATGACCCTTGTTCTATTTGGACTTTGTGTTTCTACTGGGGTCAATTTTGGTAAGTTTTATTTCTCTAAAAATGTATTCAGTTCATCTAAGTTTTCAAATTTGTTTGCATAGAATTATGCAAAAGTGTCTTTTAGAAATTTAACAATTTCTATTATGTTGATGTAACTCCTTGTCATATCTAATGTGGTGTATTTAGTGTAATTTGTGTCTTCACCCTTCCTTTAAAAATTTATTTATTTATTTATTTATTTATTTATTTATTTATTTAGAAAGAGAGAAAAACATTGATTTGGTGTTCCACTTATTTATGCATTTTTGTATGTGCCCTGACTGGGGATCAAACCTACAACCTTGGGGTTTCAGGATGATGCTCTAACCAACAGAGCTACCCAGCCAGGACCCCTCCTTTATTCTTGATTGAGTTAGTTAGCGGTTTGTATGTTGTTGATTTCTTTTAGGGAATCGTTTTTGGATTTATGTATTAATTCTATTGTTGTTTTTTCTAAATTAATTTATGCTTACATTATTCTCCTTTTTCTTGGTTTCTTTGTTTTATTTTAGAGGTTATTTGTTAGCTTTTTGAGTTGGGTATCAATTTATTTATTTTAATATTTTGATATAGGCATTTAATGCAATATATTTTCCTTTGATACTTCTTTTCTATGTAGCCTATGGACTCCTTGTAATGTCAGGCTTTTATTATTATTTTCAAGAGATTCTGCAATTTAATTTAGTATTTGCCTTGGACCCAAGAGTTATTTAAAAGTGCGCTAATAAAATCCATGTGGAAAGAAGTTTTGTTCTTTTTAAATTTTGTTATTGATTTCTATTTTTATTGCATTATAGCCTAAGAATGATATTTGCATTATTTCTGTTCTTTGGAACTTAATGAATTTTTGTGTGTGTGTGGCCTAACATTTGGACATTTTTTGTGAATGTTCCAAGTGCACTTGAAAATAAGTTTAATCTGCGTTTTTGGAATCCAGAGCTTGATATAAGCTATAAGATCTACCATTATGTTGTCTAGGTCTTCTATACTTGATTAATTTTTAGTTGGCTTGGTTTTGGATTGTGAGGTATGTTAAAGTTTTCTTGTTAGTGTTTCTGTCTATTTCTCCTTGCATTTTCTGTAGGTTGCTGCTTAATGAAAATTATTATTATTATTAGTTCATAAATATAGTAACTGCAATATCTTCATTGTGAATTGTAGCTTTAAGAATTATAACGTGTTCTTCTTTATATATTTTAATGCTTTTTGCTTTCAATTCCACCTTGTCAGATATCAAGATTATGACCCCGTTTTCTTTTTGTGTTTGCCTGATGTATCTTTCTCCATCCTTTTATTTTTAACTCTTTTGAATCTCTTTGTTTTAGGTGTGTCTTGTATTCTGCATAGTGTTGGATTTTGCTTTATTAGCCAATCTGAAAATCCTTTTCTTTCAATAGGTGAGTTAAGCCCATTTACATCTATTGATATGATTAAAATGTTTGGCCTCAGTTCTATCGTATTGTTTTATTTTTAAGTCTTTTGTATCTATACTTTTTTTCATTATGCAGTGGGTTTTATCTGCTTGTTTGTTCCATTGTTTAACTTTATACTAATACTTTTTATGCCATTAGTCCATTTTTTTTGGACTTAAATTGGTTTCTTACATTGAACAATATTGAAATTAGCTTGTAACTTTTCCCCTTGCTCCTTCTATCTCAGTATCTGATTTAAAATAATATCTTTTTATTTCCAATTAATATTAATTAGGTAATCATATCATATGCACTCTTTATTTCCCCATCCCAATTTTTGATTATTATACTATGCTTTATTCTCTCCTTTATAACTATGGTTTAGCTTTGTTCTACAGGGATATTTATATTTAATGCTCACAACTAATTCTTATATTAGTGTCTCTTGGTTTCTTTGGTTGTCTGAATGTTCTTTCCTAATAGGAAGGACACACAGGATCACTGTACCCTGAGTTTTGGGAAGTTTACAATAGTTTACAGCTTTGTACTTGGAGGTCAGTTGGAGTAGATGTAAATTGCTTAACTCATATTTTCCTTCCTTGAATGTCTTAAATTTGTTACATCATTTTTCTAGGGGGAATTAAGAATTGTTGAAAAGTCTGGTGAAGGTCTTATTTTCTTTTCCTTATTTTGCCTGGTTGCCTAAATGATTTTTTATAAAAGTAGTTTTAACTGTAATATGACTCACTGTTGGCCATGTTAAAATGATTGTGGTTTATCCTTTCAAAATATGTAATGTTGAGATTTTTTTTTAAATTTTAAAAGAGTGTTCTGGAATTATAATTTTAATATTTATTTTTTCTATTGTTTGACATTCTTTGCAATCCCTATCATATGTATGATGGGTTTTTTTCTGTTTTTGATAATCTTCTATATGGATCCGTTTTTATTGACTATTTTTAAAATCCTTTCATTTCTTTTCCAGTTTTTTAGAGTCTACTGTACAATATACTTTTATTAGTCTTATATGTGAGCTAGCTTATTCATGGTGATTTTGCATGTTAAGTAGAGATATAATTATTTAGCCCTTAATTTAAAATGTTGAATATAAATTAAAAATTGAAACTTTTCAGTTGAATATTTTTTTATTTCTCATAAATCCAAAGTTTTTATTATGCGTAAATACAGACATCTGACTATGCCATTATGTCTTCTAGTGTAGACATGCCCAAGCACCTATGTATTGGAATACTTGTTATTTTGTTCTCTTTTTGTTTATTATGGAAATGATTATACATAATAATATTCACTTATTTTGAAAGCATAGTTGAATGAATTTTGCTAAGTATATACAGGGGTAGGCAAAAGTAGGTCTACAGTTATACTACAAATAAATAAACAATAATAAATAAATACAAGAATGAACTGTTTCGTGTATTTACAATTGTAAACCTACTTTTGCCACTCCTTGTCAGTTGTGCAATCACCATCCTCATCAGTATAAAGAACAGTCCCTTAACCCTAAAAAGATTCCTGTGTTCCTTTGCTCATGACCCTCTTTTTACACCCAGTTCTGGAATTTCATATAAATGGAATCATTCAGTGCATAGTCATTTCAGTGTGATTTATTTTATTTAGCATAAAGTTTTTGAGATTCATTCATATTGTTGAGTGTATTAATATTTTGTTTCTTCTTAGTGCTCTTTAATATTTCATGGTATGTATATACTATTTGGATTGTTTCCTGTTTTGGGCCATATGAATAATGCTGCTTAAAGTATTTGCATACATGTTTTTATTCCTGCAGGGTGAATACCTAGAATTGCTTGACAATATGGTAAATGAATATTTAATGTTATGAGATATTGCCATATTATTTTTCAAAGTGGCTGTAACATTTTTTATTCTCATCAATAATGTAGGAGAGAGTTCCAGTTGCCCAAAATCCTCATCACACTTGGTATTGACAGACTTTTTAACTTTAGTCATTCTCGTGGGTGTATAATGGTATTTCATTGTGGTTTTAATTAGCATTTCTCTGAGGACTAGTGATGTTGAGTACCATTTCATGTGCTTATTGGCCATTTGTATATCTTCTTCTGGGAAATATCTATTGCAATCTTTCGTTCATTTTAATTAGATTTTTGGTTTTCTTTCTATTGATTGTAAGATTACTTTATATATTCTGAATACAAGCTCTGTGTTTTGAAAAATTTTGCTTCCATTCTGTGGCTTACCTTTGTGTTTTCTTAGCTATGACTTTTGAGAAGTGGAACTTTTAAGTCATGAAATCCATTTAAAAAGTTTCTTATTTAAAAAAAATTTTTTTTATTGATTTTAGAGAGAGGAAGGGAGAGGGAGAGATAGAAACATCAATGAGAGGGAAATACCAATCAGTTGCCTCCTGCACGCCCCCTACTAGGGATCAAACCCGCAACCTAGGCATATGCTCCCAATGGGAAATTAAACCAGCGACCTATTGGTACCTGGGATCACGCTCAATTCACTGAGCCACACCAGCCTGGCTATGAAGTCCATTTTATCAATTTTTTTTTTTTTTATCATTTGTGCTTTTGGTGTTTTGTTTGAGAAATCTTTGCCTTACTTAATAATATGAAGATTTTCTCCAGTGTTTTCTTCTGGAAATATAATACTTTAATCTTTAACATTTAGGTCTTTGAACATCTTCGAGTCAATCTTTATGTATGGTATGAGTTAAGTTTTGAGGTTCATTATTTCCATATGCAATATCCAGTTGTTCCAACATCGTTTGTTGTAAAATCTATCTTATCTCCATTAAATTATCTTGGTAACTTTGTTAAAAATCAACCAACCATTTATGTTTGAGTCTATTTCTAGACTCTATTATGTTTATTAATTTCTATGTCTATCCAATGCCAGTGACATATTACTGTCTCTACTACTTTAAGTTTATAGTAAGCCTTGAAATCAGGTAGTATAAATCCTCCAACTTTTTCAAAATTGTTTTTTAGCTGTTTTAGGTCCTTTGCTTTCTATGTAAACTTAAAAATCAATGTCTCTTTCTTTCATTCTTTCTTTTTTTTTTAAAGACACTTATTTGGGTTTTGGCTTATAGGTCAATTAAAAAGGATTATTATTTTAACAACATTGAGTTTTCCAACCCTTGGAATGATATATATAGATATAGATATAGATATATAGATATTTATATATATATATCTGTATATATAGATATAGAACTATATCTATATCTATATCTATATCTATATCTATATCTATATCTATATCTATATCTATACACTCACACACATTTAGGTCTTATTTAACTCCCATTATAAATCTTGTCACATTGTTCATTAAATTTATTCCTAAGTATTTTTATGAATGGAGCTGTTACCTAAATTTCATTTTCTAATTATATGGTGTTAATATAGAGAAATACAATTGATTTTTGGGTGTTGATCTAATATTCTGCACCCCTGCAATGTTCACTTATTTAGTCTAGTAGCTTTTTGGGGGGATTACTTATGGTTTTCAATACACACAATCATATCATCTATACTAATAAAAGGGTAATATGCTAATTAGACCAGATAGACCGGATGTCTTCTGGACGTCCTTCCAGACAAAGCTGCAGTGGCTGCGAGGACTGAGGAGGGCTGGCAGCCACAGCAGCTGGCAGTGGCAGCAGCAGCGGGGTGATGGGGGCGGCGCCTTCCCCTGATCAGCCTGGTTGCCTCCTGCAGAGGGAGGCCAGAGGCAGCAGCAGAGGCAGGAAGATGGGGGCGGCGCTTTCCCCTGATTGGCCCGGGCGCCTCCCACAGAGGGAGGCCAGACTGCGGCTTAGGCCCGCTCCCTGTGCGGAACGGGCCTAAGCCGTCAGTAGGACATCCCCTGAGGGCTCCTGGACTGTGAGAGGGGGCAGGCCAGGCTGAGGGACCCCCCCCCCCCAGGGCACAAATTTTCATGCACCGGGCCTCTAGTCTGTGAATAAAGTTTTATATCTACCTTTCCAGTCTTCTTATTTCTATTTATTGCCTGCTGTACTGGCTAGGACCTACAGAACAATGTAAATGAAAGTAATGTGAGTGCACATCCTTGCCTTGTGTAGAAAGCTTTGAGCCTTTCACAATATTAAATCAACCTTGCATTCCTGAAACAAACCACTTTTGGTCATAATATATATTCTTTTAAAATATTGTTGTACTCCATTTTTGCTTATGTTTTTTTTTTCTTCAATATATTTTATTGATCTTTTACAAAGAGGAAAGCAGAGAGATAGAGAGTCAGAAACATCGATGAGAGAGAAACATCGATCAGCTGCCTCCTGCACACCCCCCACTGGGGATGTGCCCGCAACCAAGGCACATGCCCTTGACCGGAATCGAACCCGGGACCCTTCAGTCTGCAGGCCGACACTCTATCCACTGAGCCAAACCGGTTAGGGCATTTTTGCTTATGTTTTGTTAAGGATTTTTGTATCTATGTTCTTGATCAATATAGGTCTATAGTTTTCTTGTGATATCTTTGTTTGGTTTTGGAATTGGAGTAAAATTGGTCTCATAAAATGAGTTTGGAAGTGTTCCTCTTTTTATATTTTCTGGAAGAGTTTGTATAGAATGGATATTCAATTTTCCTTAAATTTTTGATAAAATTTATATTACTGAAGCCATTGGGATCTGAAGGCTATTGTTGTTTTGTGTGTGTGTGTGTGTGTGTGTGTGTGTGTGTGTGTGTGTGTGCAGGGCAGAAGGTTTTAATTTTTAAATTCAATTTAGTTGATACAGAGCTGTTCAAGTTGTTTTTGTTGTTGTTTTAATTTATTCTTTGTCAACTTTGTTATCTGTGTCTTTCAAGGAATTTGCTCATTTTGTACATTTGACAAATTTGTCTAGTTGTCCATTTATTGATATAAAGTTGTTTATAATAATCCCCTATTATTCTTTCTGCATATGTAGAAACTGTTGCTATGTGTTTTAGTTTCTGATATGGGCAATTTATGTTTCTCTTTTTTCTTGACCTGTCTGTTTAGAGATTTATCAATTTTTTTTATCTTCTCAAAGGACCAGCATTTGGTTTTGATTATTTTTTAAAATTATTTTTCTGTTTTCTATTTTATTGATTTCTGCACTTATCTGTACTATTTCCTTCTTTCAGTTTGGTTTGGATTTAATTATAGTTTCTTAGAGTGAAAGCTTATTTTATTGATTTGAGACCTTTCTGCGTTTCTAATATAGGTACTTAAAGCCATAAATATCCTTGTAAGCCCTACTTTAGCTGCATTCCACAAATTTGGATAGGTTGTATTTTCATTATTGCTTAGCTCACAGTTTTTTGTAATTTATTCTGTAATTTTTTCTTTGACCCAAAGTCTCTTTAGAAATATGTATTTTAATTTCCAAATATTTGGGATTTTCATCATTCTTATTTATTGTTTTTGATTTCTAAAAATTCAATTTTTGTCAGAAAACAAAAAATTTCAATTTTTTTTGCATGAATTGAAACTTGTTTTATGGCCCAAAACATGGTTTGTACTGGTAAACATCCATGTGCACTTGAAAAAGAATATATACTCTGCATTTTTTGGGTGATGTGTTCAAGTCTTTTACATCCTTGCTGGTGTTGTCTAGTTTTCCTATCGATTGTTGATCAAAGCATATTGCAGTCTTTAGCTATGATTACAAAATTGTCTGTTTTTTGCCTTTAAATCTGTCAATTTTTGCTTCATGTGTTTTGAAGCTCCATTATTGGGTTCATACTCATTATGATTGTTATGTTTTCCAGTTGCAGCATCTATTTTTTCATTATGGGGTATCTTCTTTATCCTTGTTAATATGTATTGTTTTGAAATCTACTTATCTGATATTAATAATACTACTTCAGCTTACTGTTTGAGTGGCATATATAGGGTAGGACAAAAGTAAGTTTATAGTTGTGAGTACACAAAACACAGTTTATTCTTGTATTATTATTTATTACTAGAGTCCCAGTGTATGATTTCGTGCACAGGTGGGGTCCAGCCGGCCGGGGGGAGGGACTGCTGGCGGTTGGCAGGCTGGCCCCACCCTAAATTGGGGTTGGGGGACCAATTGGGGGTGGGGCAGGCTGGGGACAGGGGCTGCGGGCAGTTGACCAGCCAGCCCCAACCTGGTCGAACTCCGGGTTGAACTCCCAGTCAAACTCCTGGTCGAGGGGACAATTTGCTTATTAACCTTTTATTATATAGGATTTTCCATATGAACAACTGTAAACCTACTTTTGCCCCACCCTGTATTTTGCATTTATTTCCTTTAAACCTTTAAAAATTTCTTTTTGGCTTCTTAGGCATTATCTTTTACATTTTTAAGTAAAGGTTGTCCTAGCAATTATAATGTACATTCTTAATTTTTCATAGTTAACATATAATTAATTATGTATTATTTAAAATATAGAAATCTTGTAGTCTTATAGGCCTGTATCCCTCTTCCTTTTGTAGTTGTTATATGTAATACATGTTATATAACCCACTAGACTAGACAATGCTATGATTTTAATTTTAAAGTTATATGGTTAATAAAGAAATTAAGAGGAAAAACAAAATACATTATTGTTTTAGCCAGTTTGGCTCAGTGGATAGAATGTCAGCCTGTGGACTGAAGGGTCCTGGGCTGGGTTTGATTCCTGTCAAGGGCACCTACCTTGGTTACAGGCTCAGGAAGCAACCGATTGTTGTTTCTCCCCTCCCTTCCACTCTCTCTAAAAATCAATGGAAAAATATCCTCAGGTGAGGATTAACAAAAACACAAAAACAAAACAACAAACAAAATGAACAAACAAACAAACAAAATATATGCAGTCTTTTGTATTTACAAGGAGATCTGTAATTTCTGCTTCTCTTCATTCTTTTCTGAGGAGCTATGTTCCCATCTGGTATCATTTTTCTTCAGCCCCAAAACTTTTTAAAATCTTTTTTTACAGTGCAGCTCTGCTTATAACCAAATTTCTTCATCTGAAAATGCCTTTATTTTGCTTTTATTCTTTTTTAAAAAAATATATTTTATTGATTTTTTACAGAGAGGAAGGGTGAGGGATAGAGAGTTAGAAACATTGATGAGAGAGAAACATCGATCAGCTGACTCCTGCACACCCCCTACTAGGGATGTGCCTGCAACCAAGGTACATGCCCTTGACCGGAATTGAACCTGGGACCCTTAAGTCCACAGGCTAATCCTCTATCCACTGAGCCAAACCGGTTAGGGCTTGCTTTTATTCTTGAAGGATATTTTTTCTAAATATATAATTCTGCTTTGACAGCTTTTTTCTCTTTTCAGTACTTTCTATCTGGCCTTAATGGTTTCAGAGGGGAATTCAGCTAACAAATTTTACTACATCCATAATATGTATGTAATATACAAACAGTCCTTGGGTTACGTGGGACTCGCCGTACGTCGTTTTGTGGTTACGTCGCCATCTCCCATCTATATATATAAAAGCCTAAGCGACTGTCCGACTGGCCAACCGATAGCTATGATGTTCACTGACCACCAGGGGGCAGATGCTCAACACAGGAGCTGCTGAGCTACTGTGACTTAGCAGCTGCGGTTCTTGGGTGATGAGTCCAATTCCAGGGTGTGTCACCCAAGAACCGCCCTCTCGAAATCCGGGACCCCTTGAGGGATGTTGTAGAGCTGGTTTCGGCCTGGTCCCTGCAGGCCAGGCTGAGGGACCCCACTGGTGCACGAATCCGTGCACTGGGCCTCTAGTTTATTTATTTTTTAAAAAGTTCCGTCATTTCGACGTATGTACATATGTGCTTTATGTTTTTTATTATTTATTTACCACAAGTAAAGGTCAGGAATTGTTATCTTTCTTTTAATTTTTTTTTTTACTGTTTCACTTCATTACTGCTGTGTATGTGCTCCATGTAAGTGACGTAGGTGCTTATGTAGGTGGGTTCCGCTTACGGCGAAAATTGCGTTAAGTCACGTCGTAGGAATGGATCTCCACGTACCCTGAGGACCTACTGTATATATTTTTCTCTTGATGCTTTCAAGATATACTGTTTATCTCTGGCTTCTTTCGGCATAGGTTGCGAGATGTTTATTCTGTCATGTTTGCTTTGCTTATTTTGTGTGTGAAAATTTCTGTTTTAAAAAAGTCAAATTTGGTATATTATTGGCTATTATTTCTTCACATATTTTCTTCTGCTCCATTCTTTTTGTCCTCTCCTTTCGATATTCTATTTACACATCCTTAATTTTACTGTTTGATGTTATGTAACAGGTCTCTGAGGCTCTGTTCATTTTCTTCCCCAATCTTTTTTTTGTGTGTGTTCTTCAACCTTGAATACCTCTATTGATCTATTTCCAAGTTCATGTAGTCTTTCCTCTGTCATGTCCATTTGACTAAGTCCATCCAGTGAATTTTTTTAATTCAGAAATTTATATTTTTTCAGTTCTAGAATTTTCATCCTGTTCTTTTTTAAAAATCATTTTTATTTTTCTGTTGGGACTTCTTATTTCTCTGATGAGTCTCATGCATTGAAAGCATATTTTGTTTTACTTCACTGAGGATAGGTATACTAGTTGTATATACCTTTCTGTTAGTTCCAACATCTGTTTTACTTCACGATGGAACTAGACTGATTTTCTTTTCTTCTGTGAACGTGTTTCATTTTCTTGGTTCTTTGTATCTTGGATAATTTTGGATTGTATCCCGGACATTATAAAGGTTAAGTTGTAGAGACTTTGGATTCTATTATTTCCCACTGATGAATAGTGTTTCCTTTATTTTACTAGGTCATTTTCTTGTCTGGGCTTGCACTGTAAACTCTGTTGCTTATGCAGCAACTTTTTACTCAGTTCAGATCTTTTGCCTTTAGCTGGGTTGCTTTGAGTCTGTTTTGTATCTGTGTGGTTCTAGGGATCCGTCAGGGAGGTGGGTACTCAGAGTCTGCAGGTCCCCTTTCCCTTGCGGGATTCCCCTACTTGCTTTAACATTCATGTTTGCCAGCTTTCCTGGTTCCCCAGGTCAGAAAGGTGTGGCTCTTTCTGTGTGTCCTCACCTCTGTGCATGCTGCTGGGACTGCACTTAGCCCCAGGCTAAATGCCATGAGCCTGCTCCCCTCCTCTCTGCTTCTGTCCATTCCCCTGTGCTCTCAGGCTGCTGCTTTTCCATCGTGTCCAAGCTTTGTAGTTATTTTCCGTGACAGGAGGAGGGGTTGTTGGTAGAGATTTAGTTTATCATAACCAGAAGCCTCTTTATTTCTTTTTAATTTTTAAGAATTCCTCCTTTCCTTGTTTTATTTTACTTAAGCATTATCCATGTTTCTATTTATTCCTGTTTCTATTGGTTGTCTTCATTTTAAAACTATTTAAAAAATATCTTATTTCTAATTATCTCCAGAGTTCTTTCACCTTCCTTTTCAGATTCTCTCTTCTCTAGTCACCTAATTCAGTGTGCTTAATAACAGTTTCGATCATTTCCTTAATTTCTTTTAGCTTTTTTTGAAATCTGAGGTTACAGTTTTTGTCTGTTTAGTGCACATGTTTCTGCTTCTTATTTCCTTTCTCTTAAGATAAATCCGTATGGGATTTTCTGTTGCTCATTTTTTAAAGCAAAATAAGTTCTCTGTAATTTTAGGAGGGAGTGTTAGGTCAGGATAACTTTAGGGCTCCTCTTCTATTTTCTTGTTTTACAAAGTGATAAAAATATGCTCTTGTTCTTTCTGAGACCTGTTTTCTTTAGTTGTATTTTATTTGGACTTTCTCCTCTGCATCTAATATCCTTGCACTGTTCAGTGGGGATTCTACTCACAGCAGTTACTTCTGAGCATGGGGCTTTATCCTGGTTTGTTAGAGTTTAGAGTTGAGCCCCTGCTCCCTCATTAGAGATCTTAGCACCTGAAGAACCCCCTCCCTGCTTTGACTTCTGTTTCAGGTTGGGTCACCAATGTTCCCTGTGAGTACCTGTGGACGAATTGAGAATTCTCCTGTCCAGAGGACCATCAGGCCCAAAGGCCTTCCTTTTGTGTCTTCCTGCATGGATGCTGATAGCACATGGATGTGTAGCTGTCAGAAGTTTGTCCCATCCTCTGATAACTGGTACACAGTGCTACTTTGTCACCTAATTTTGTTGTAGATATTTTCTTTGGGTTGTCATCCTCATTGTTCTGTCTGTTTTTAGTCGAGGGGCTTGGGTTGATTTAAAAACTATGCTGCTGCCTGGCTGGTGTGGCTCAGTGGTTGAGTGTCAACCTGTGAACCAGGAGGTCATGATTCAGTTCCCATTCAGGGTGCGTGCCCGGGTTGCAGGCTCGATCCCCAGTGTGGGGCCTGCAGGAGTCAGCCAAACAATGATTCTCTCTCATCACTGATGTTTCTATCTCTTCCTCCTTCTCCTTTCCTCTCTGGAATCAATAAAAATATATTTTAAAAAATACACTTTGCTGCTGCCATTTCCCTCTTCCCAGATCCCTCCTGTTTTAGCATATTTAACTAGACTCTTTAAAAAACCCTGTCTCTGGTAGTTGAGAGTAATTTATTGAATAAATGGTTGCAGCCTTTAGAACCAGGCTTGTGACTATTCACCCACTCTTTGTGTCTGTATTAAGATGAAGTCATGGCAGCCCCTTTAGTCCTTTCCTTTTTTCTGTTGCCACTAAGAGGAGATGACCAAAATTTGTAAATAAGGGAACCTTGAAATCAATGGCAATATTGTGTTTTCCTTACACCACTGAGTTTGGGATTGCTCTTCAGTTCTTTTTTAAATTTATTGACTTCAGAGAGAGAAAGGGAGAGGGAAAGAGAAATAAAAACATGAATAATGAGAGAGAATCATTGATCCGCTGTCTTCTGCATGCCCCCTACTGGGGACCAAGCCCGCAACTTGGGCATGTGCCCTGACCAGGAATCGAACTGTGACCTACTGGGTTATAGGTCGATGCTTAACCACTGAGAAACACTGGCTGGGTGCTCTTCAGTTTTTTGAAATTAAATACTACATTGTTTATATTCACTACCGGTTTATATACATGCTGAGGGGATGAAACTCTAAAGAAAAGCAAAATAATGCTTAAACAGAAAAAATATTTACCTTTATGATGAGTGAGGGGGATGAAAGTAGAGCTAGATACAGTAAATATCTTTTTATCTGGTGGTGGGTACCTGAGTGTGCATTTAGTATTATTTTTGAAACTGTATACGTAATTTATTCTCTCTTCATATCATGAAGATGAGCTAAATTGAGTCTCTGAGACACAGTTTGAATTCAGTATCCTTGCGAGCCCCTTCTGGGGTTGTCATTGATCAAGGCCAGGAGTGAGTCCAAGGAAAGCAAGGTTCACCATAGTTGGGGCTTTTGGTGGATGTGGAAGTGTGAACCAAGTACTGTACCTCTGGCAAAAATATGGTTGAGAATGGGTTACTCTGTATTTTCTGCTTAAGCTTGACATGACCTACCCCTAGGTCTTAGAAGTAGGTCAAAGGAGAATTCTTTGGGGGGTAAAATGAGCATCATTAGGTGTTGCAGGAGACTGTGAAGGAGAGTAGGAACTTCTTTGGCTTACGGACAAGTAAGAATGGGGGCACACTCACCCAGGCATTCTGTGTCGGGTTAAAAACCCAGCATATTGGGTGTGGGGCCCTTGGTGACGACAGCTTTCAACAGTCTCTCTTGGACCATGGCGCTGTAATCTTGACTGATTGCCTCCTATGCCTGATGCACAGCTGGGTCTTTCCTAGGAGAAAGGATGCATGGGAAATACATTTTTTGAAACCATGAAAGTCTAAGCATGTCTTTATTTTTTATTTACAGCTCGCCTAAATAAGGATTTCTATTTTGAGAGTAATTTTTCCCCCTGGGTTTTAAAGGCATTACTTCATTTCTGTCTTGCTCCAGGGTTGCTTTGAGAAGTCCAAAGTCATGAGTTTCTGACATTTTACAATGATGTGCCTTGTTATGTGTCAACTTTTATTCCTTATGGTAGACTTTTTAAATCTACTGTATTCTAAAATTTTCTTAACAGTTTTGTTAATGATTTTAGCTCTTTTGGTTCTGCTATTGCCTTTTTCTGGAACTCCTTTTATTCTGATATTGGACCTACTGGATTGATCATTGCTCTCTTATTTTGTCTTTTGTTTGTTTTTGCTATACTTTGGGGTGTGGGGAATTTCCTTAACTGTATCTTCTAACCCTTCTATTGATTATTTATTTCTATCTTAACAGTTTTGTTAATGATTTTAGCTCTTTTGGTTCTGCTATTGCCTTTTTCTGGAACTCCTTTTATTCTGATATTGGACCTACTGGATTGATCATTGCTCTCTTATTTTGTCTTTTGTTTGTTTTTGCTATACTTTGGGGTGTGGGGAATTTCCTTAACTGTATCTTCTAACCCTTCTATTGATTATTTATTTCTACTAAAAAAAAAAATATATATATATAAATTTCTATTGATTTTGGAGAGGAAGGGAGCGGGAGAAAGAGATAGAAACATCAATGATGAGAGAGAATCAGATTTGCTGTCTCTTGCATGCCTCCCACTGGGGATCTAGCCCACAACCCAGGCATGTGCCCTGACTGGGAATCGAACCATGACCTCCTGGTTCATAGGTTGATGCTCAACTGCTGAGCCACACTGGTCAGGCTCTAGGATCATATTTTTAATTTTCAAGGATTCCTATGTTTGTTTTCTGCATTTTTTTACACTATTGAATTTAATAGAAAATATTATATTGTAAACAAGCCCATTGATCTATTAGCTTAAAACAGAATAGCAGCACAATCATGTATAAAAGCTAAAGACAAAATGCTGGTACCAAACACAGTACTTTAGAGGCAGAGCTGGGCTCTGAAAGATCTTCCCCAGAAATAGAGGCAGCAGTAGCTTGAAACAGGCACAAAGACAGGGAGGAGGAGGCTTAGAAGAGTACAAGGAAGGTAGAGAATAGACTCACCTTGTGAAGAATAAAGGGACAAAAGAGTTCTATTTCCTGATGTTCTGGAAACATCAGAGCACGCCACATAAACCTGAGAGGGGTAGAAGGGCAGGGTATTTTAGGTGGGGAAAGGCAACTTTAGAAGCATTTGTATGTTGTCTTAGCACTCAACTTATGTATTGTGACAACTCATAATTGAGCTGCTTGCCTCAGCCCCCATCACCTTGGCTGAACACCACATTGAAATTGTGCCGTGTCTGTTGCCCCAGTGGGCCTTCTACTTGTTAATGAGTATGTAAAAAGAGGGAGTCCCAGTGAGGCCTTGGAACAAAAGCACAGGACTCTGGTGGAAAGAGGGCTTCTGCCTTCCTCCCAGTGCTGGAGGGTCCCTGAGGGAGAGGAGTTTCGTGTTGCTGGGCCCCTTGAGGTTCTGAGTTTATCAGCAAAGCCTTCTCTTTAAGCCTATGCTCCCAAGCCCTCCCCCTAGGAGTCCTCAGAGTTTATGGAAAGGCCAACTGGGAGAGGGAGAGGGGGGAGAGGGAT
>NW_005369964.1:536025-553661 GCF_000412655.1 Myotis brandtii
TGATGATGATGATGATGATGATGATGATGGAGTCACTTGCCAAAGGACGGGAATGTTCTTTGCTGACCTCTCCTGTCTGTTGAAGTGACAGGTAAAGTTTGCCACTTGGAACTAAAACCTTCTAAAATATATAATATAAATGTAAGTATTGAGTAATTGAAAGGGCTAGCAATGAAATTTATGATATCTGACATTTTTTTTTGCATTTGAGGGGAGATTTGTCTGTTTTGGCTCTTTAAATATGTGTACCCTTTTCCATCACCCTTCATTTGTATCTTTTATGTGGTTTTGCTTTTCGTTAAAGAGGATGACTATCCTCAAAGGAGGAGGATTAGTCTTTGGTTAAGAATTTGCAAAGAACTCTGGTTTCTCACTAGAACTCCCAAACAATGTGTTGTGGCATTGTTCTCCCTTCATCTTCATTTCTGAATATCTTTATTATTAGCTATGTTTACTATTTTATTCTTCAAAAAAGACAACTCTCTGAATCTAGAACTGGATTTCAGTACCAAATGCACTAGTAGATTTGTGTGTGTGTGTGTGTGTGTGTGTGTGTGTGTGTGTGTGTGTGTAAGAGCTATGCTTGATTTTGTTGATGAAAGGTCTTCGTTGTGTTTTTCTTACTCCACAGGTTATTCTATTTTAAGGGACAGATATTGGACTGGAAAAGGGGAAAGAGAAGGATCTGACATATAGTGCTAATTATAGTAGCAATTTATTATATACTATGTGCCAGTCATTGTGCTAAGTAGTTTATACATGTAATATTTTAAAATCCCCATTTTATAGGTTAGGAAATTGAGGCTCAGAGAAGTTCATTACCCAAGTTCTCATTGTTAGTAAGTAGAAGAGCTTGAATTCAAATGACACCTGGCTCATTTGCTATATACTTTGAACTCTTGGTTCCTCCATTTTTCCATCTGTAAAATGGAATATTTCTTTTTGTGTGTGAAAAGCTCCAGTTTTTGGGGGTGGGGTGAGGAGGAGGATTGAGGAGACTCTTGTAGTGACAGCAGAAAATTACAGATGTATAATGAAATGAATGAATGAATGGTGAAAGGTTTGGAGAAGCTGGAACATGGGGGCAGAAATGAAAATAAAGACACTACAGGCCGATATTGTCTATGTTCTTGTGGGAGTGCAAGTTATAGTTGTGATACCAGAAGGGAATGAGGAAAGGGTGCATATAGAATTTGTAAAATGCCCTTCGAAAATCTTGTTTGGCTCCTGATATAAAGGGATTTATTACTGTTATTTGGTGTGATAGTACTATTGTGATTATGCTATAAATGTCTTTATTAGTCAGAAATTATACTAAAATATTAATAAGTGGAGTGATCTGATTAATACCATTTGTTTTAAATACTCAAGCAAAAATAATATTGTGGACAGGAATAGATGGCACTAGCAAAGTTGAGTGTTGGGTATATGGGCTTCATTTTACTTTTTTCTCTCCTTGTATGTCTTTAAATTTTTTTTTAATCCTCACCTGATGATATGTCTTTATTGATTTTAGAGAGAGAGAGGAAGGGAGATTGCGAGAGAGTGAGAAAAACATTGATATAAGAGGGAAACATTGATCGGCCCTGACCAGGGATCCAACCTGCAACCTGGCTATATTCCCTGACTGGGAATTGAACCAGCAACCTTTCTTTGTATGGGATGACGTTCCAACCAACTGAGCCACACCAGCCAGGGCTGTGTTTAAAATTTCTATAGTAAAAAAGTAAACAAATAAAAAAACCCCAAACCAAACTTGTTTCTCTACAAAAGCTTCATGTGGAAATAAAGGACAAACAGAGAAGAAGCAGTTATATTAATGAGGACTTCTAAATGCAGTGGACCAAAAGGATACAAATAACTTGACTATTAGCTTAGTGGGTATCAGACAGGACTCCAAATTCTCCTCTGTTTCTATAACATTACCCCCCAACCAAGGTTCCCTCGGCTTGAGCTCTTTAACAGTAATAGGGATTTAAGTTGTGTCCTCAAATGGTGTAGTTAGCCTGGGCACCTTCTGCCCTCAGGGGTTCTTTTCTGTGCTTCTTATCCAACAGAGGATGGGAGCCTAACTCATTCTGATTAGAACAGGGACCACTTTAGCTATGCTGTAACCAGTATAGTTTCTGCTTCTCCTAAAATTATGTTTCCCAAAATGTCCTTCCTAGGGATGTGCCTCTCTGAAGGGTATTTCACTTTCCTTCGTCACCTAGAGGTACGTAGCTGACTCAGAGATGAGCACTCTGTATATCCCTCTGCTCTGACCAGTCTCTGAGCTGGTCAGGTGTGACTGGGGCACATATCATTCTCTGACCATGAGGCCATGCCTGGTTTCTCATGCGGTTCGTCACTCAGAGTGGGTTCTCTGTCTGCCTCTCTGACTCTTGGAATAGCCTTGCTTTCTTTCCATCCTTTCAGACACAGAGCATCCTCGGACCTTCAGTGGTTTTCTGCCAGACCAGCTCCACACCCCAAAATGGCCAGTAGTGGAACTGGAGACTTAGGAAGAAAGTGATACAGAAGTTCTTGTGATACAAATTGTTTTTCCAATAAGTAATAATAAGATGAGGTACAGGGAACTTCAGTGTCATAGCCAAGATCCAAAATTAGTCCATGAACACAGACAATAGGGTAGTGAAGGCCTGGGGCAGGGGTGGGCTGGAGGGGGTCAATGGGGGGAAAAAGGAGTTGTATATAATTCTTTGAACAATAAAGATTAAAACAAAAACAAAAAACAAAATTAGTCCATGACAGGAATATAAATTCTAAACTGCTTTGTTGTACTAAAAAATCATATATGTGGATTCATTCATTCATTTATTCAACAAGCATTTATTTATAACAAGGCACTCATTAAATGCTGGATATCCTATATAATAAAAGCCTAATATGCTAAGTGTCCGGTCATCAGGTTTCCATTCAACCAATCAAAGCATAATATGCTAATGATATGCTAAGGCCACTCAACCGCTCATTATGACGTGCACTGACCACCAGCGGGCAGATGCTCCGACTGGTAGGTTAGCTTGATGTTGGGGTCTGGCTGATAGAAACTGAGCGAGATTGGCCGGACGTCCTGGAGCCCTCCTCTCGTAAGCCCTCCCCAGCTGGCCAACCTCCTGTGTCCCTCCCAGGCCCTGTTTGTGCACTGGTGGGGTCCCTCGGCCTGGCCTGCGTCCTCTCACAATCCGGGACCCCCTTGGGGGATGTCAGAGAGCCAGTTTCGGGAGAGAGAGAGAGAGAGAGAGAGAGAGAGAGAGAGAGAGAGAAGAAAAGGCAGTTTTCTTTCCATGGCACTTGTTATTGACCAGAGACGCTGCCTCGTTTTGCTGATTTTAGACACTGAGAGTTTGTTCCTTAGTCTGGAACAGTGATTCTCAAATAAGGGGCAGGTTTGCTCAGGGGGGTCTCTCAAGCCCCTCTAAAGAGGTTTTGTCTGGTACAGCAAACCCCTATTCCCCCCAACTGAGAATCTGCACATAAGGATAGAAATTCCTGACAGGAGTGTGTTTGTACATGTGAACATTGTCACAGGCAGAACAGAAATCTAAAAACCCTTAATCTGTGTGGAGCAGACACCAAATTTATGGAGTGATTTTTTTTTTTTTCTGATTAAGAGTAAGTTACAAAGAAGTCATTTCTCCTGTAGCTAAACTCCACGACTAGGCTCCACGCTCCACAGCTGAGAACAGTAAGTTCACCTATTTATCTGGGGTAATCATATAGGATTAAAGAAATAGAATTCCCCCCTCCCTTTTTTTTTTTTAAAATAACTACAATTCTATCCTTCTAAAAAGACAATTTCCAGAAAGACCTGCCTGTCCCAATGAGGTACTTGACACTAGGAGTAGCACAGGCGAGTCACAGTGTGGTTTCTTAGAAGACTGCCGTTTCTGTTGTGTGTGTTTTTTTGTTGATACTGTACAAGGGGTCCACCAACTTGTTATGAACAAGAACTAAACCTTTGAAATACTTGACCAGTCTTCCCTTTAAGCTCCAGGGTGGCATCCTCATCACACACAAACACGGTGCGGAGATGCTGTGGGAAGGCAGACATGGTGCACCTATGGCTCACTCCCTCCTCTATGGCTTTGTACAGAGCAAATGCCCTGTGAGCACCTGTGATGAGGATCGTCACCTCTGTAGCATCCATGTGAGTGCCCATGCCCACCATCAGGGCTATGGTGGGCACCTTGGTGAGATCTCCATAGAAGAATCTAGCTTTGTCCAGGGTGATGTCCATGGCTAGTGTCTTCGCACGGGCCCTGAACACCAGCCTGGAACCCGGCTCATTGAAAACAATGTACCTGTCAGGGCCGATGCCTCCAACAAACAGCTCAGTCCCTCCTGCAGCCTTGATCTTCTCTTCAAAGGCGTCCCTCTGAGCCTGCAGGTCAGCTGCATTCCCATCCAGAATGTGGGTGTTTTCTGGGTAGATGTCAGTGTGCTTGAAGAAGTTGTCCCGCATCAAGGACTGGCAACTCTGTGGGTGGTCTTGAGGAAGACCCACATCCTCATCCATGTTGAAGGTCTTCGCTTATTTGAAGGATAGCTCTCCATTCTTGTAGTATTCAGTTAGCTTCTTATAGTGGCCAAGTGGGGTGCTCCCAGTGGGGAGCTCCAGGGTGAAGTACTTGTGTGGTCCTGGGTTGAACCAGATGATGACATTCCTGATGTATTTGAGGCCCAGTCACTGGCTGAGAATAATGGTCCAGGATGGTGAGCTTCATCTTGTCACAGATGCCTCCCGTAGTGGCTGCAGCAGCTGCACTTTTCTTCTTCTTTTTTTCTAATGACAACTTTAATGTGAACATGTGTTTGACTCTCAAGAAACTGTCATAATTTAAAGGGAAGAGGAAGTTGCCATTGAAAGGAGTACAAGATGCTGAGGGTTGGATGGCATGCAGTTTCTGGATCCAGCTGATACTCAAATATATCAAAGCAATTCATAACATCAGTCACTTGAACAATTGGAACTTCTTCAACTACGGATGCACTTCTCCCTTGGTGTAGGGACGGAGTGCAATGCAAGTGGTGACATTCTCTGGCTGCTCCTTTTGCAGTGTCTCAGCCAGCTCCTTTGCGGGGGGGTGGGGGCGTGGGGGGTATCTCATCTGGGGCCTCAAGGACCACCTTGCTCATGCGCCCCTGCTCCCGGAGCTAAGCAACAGTGTGTGGGTGGTCAAGGTGAATGTGCAAGGTCGCAGTGGTTGTGTGACAAGCCTGTGCCACTGGTGCGCCCGCTGGCCAGGAGAACGGTGCTTGCCATAGATCCTTTCGGGACACCAAGTATTGTACCAAGATCTGTGGCTCCACACCAGGTGCCACCATCTTCCTGCCCAGGCCTGACCTAGTCTGCAGAGCACGCCGGGATCAGGGAGCTTTTTTTTTTTTTAAATAGGACGTCAACATTCATTCTTGGGTAGAGTATCTCATCTTTCTGATATTAATAACAGGTTTTTAAACGTATTTTTCCTTCTACATAGATTACTTTTCTCCAAGCTGATTTTCTGTTCCTTCTGGTCTGTCTTCTATGTTAGAGGCTTTCTTTATGGTTCTTTGCTATCTTTATGGTTAAGGGTTGGGACTAAGGAGCTGACCTGAGCACATCGCTGGGGGCATTTATTGGGAAACCCCTGATGTCACTGTCTTCAGGTCTTTCGTCTTTGACTGGTTAGGTTCACAGAAGGAAGGAGAGAAAAAGAGGATTCCAATCTCCAGCCTGAGGGGAAAGGGTCTGTCTGCTAGGGGTACGGTGGGGTGGGCAGAGGTTGGCTCAGCTCTGTGTTCAGTATCCAAACTCCACATGCCCACTAAATCCCATTGGTTTAGGTAGGTTAACTGGTGTTCAACTGTTTTTGATTTCTTTCATTCCAGAGACTCTCTGGTGTCTATTCTCTTTAGACAATAGACTTCAGATCCACTGAGTTGGGAGAGGAGCTCTTTCAGGGATGTGAAGTAGTGGAGATCATTTAGGGATCATTTTGCTTCTTAAACAGCTTTTGGACAATCCCTCCTTCTATTATTATTATTATTATTATTATTTTTAAATATATTTTATTGATTTTTTACAGAGAGGAAGGGAGAGGGATAGAGAGTCAGAAAACGCCCCACCCCCCGCCACTGGGGATGGAGCCTGCAACCCAGGCATGAGCCCTTAACCAGAATCGAACCCAGGACCCTCCAGTCCACAGGCTGATGCTCTATCCACTGAGCCAAACTGGTTAGGGCTTTTATTATTATTTTTTTAAAAATATTTTTATTGATTTCAGAGAAGAACGGAGAGGGAGAGAGAGATAGGAACATCAATGATGAGAGAGAATCATTGATCGGCTGCTTCCTGCACGCCCCACCCCCCGCCACTGGGGATGGAGCCTGCAACCCAGGCATGAGCCCTTAACCAGAATCGAACCCAGGACCCTCCAGTCCACAGGCTGATGCTCTATCCACTGAGCCAAACTGGTTTGGGGCCCTCCTTCTATTTTTAAAACTCCCATTCTTGCCCCACACCTTTAATTCAGAGCTATCCGGTGCTGCCAATTAATTCAATGCTTTTTGAGAATTCTGAGATGCACATTGTTTGTTCTCAGCTTTCCTTGCTGTTGGCCTGGGATTCAACTCTCTCTGGTCTACCAAGTCAATTGCTACTTGTCTATTGGCTTTTCGGCTTCAAAATTATGTTGCCGTATGTCTTCTTGCCTATTGTTTCTTTCTTCTTCTCTTTAAACAATCCTTTCACTGTAGTTTGGTGGTGTATGATTTAAGTGACTTTTTAAAAATATATATTGTTATTGATTTCAGAGAGGAAGGGAGAATGAGAGGGAGATAGAAAAATCAATGAAGAGAGAGAGAGACATTGATCAGCTGCCTCCTGCATGCCCCCCACTGGAGATCAAACCCACATGTGTCCTGACTGGGAATGAAACCGTGACCTCCTGGTTCATAGGTCGACGCTCAACCACTGTGCCACGCCGGCTGGGCTCGGGTGTGTATGATTTAGATGACTGTGCTCACTTTGTGGTCTTAACCCAGGAACTTTCTCCCATTTTTTCATGTCTAGCATCTTCTCATTATGCCTTAACTTAAATATTATATTTTCTGAGAGGCCTTCTCAAACCACCATATGTAAAGAAGAGATTCCCTAGATCCTTTATTCTCTATTTCAGCTCCATGCATGGCTCTTTATAGACCTTTAAAACATTTTTTTGGTCTATTTTGTTCATCCTTGGCACTTTATCATAAACATCATGAGATCAGGGGCTATAGCTGTCTCATGCACTGTTATACCCCAGTACTGGGCACATAGTTGACCCTCAATAAATATTTGCTGAATGAGTAAAAGAATACTTTATATGTATTCTGCATGAATTTTTGAGATTGTTAACAGTTTCCTCAGTTTTTTCATTTATAGGAAAAGAAGGGCAGAGGAATAAAACGGCACCTACTGTATAGGATTGTTGTGAGGCTTACAAGGGTTACTAGGGTAAAGTGTTTAGAATAGTTCCTGGTACATAGTCAATACTAAATAATGTTATAGTTTTAGGAGTTTTAAAGAGTGTCTCTAAAGAGTTATAATTTTATATTTAATTGTTTAGTTTGATCAAGTTAGAGAAATGTATGATGGATTAAATTATTCTTGGGAATTGTGCAGTATGTTCTGAGTCACAGCACGTCTAAAATTTAACTCCAGGTTGATCATGAATCTCAACTTGGACTTTAGCACTATCATGGAAGACAATGTACTTCAGCAGGGAAGTAAGGTCCCAAATATTTCCCAGAGTTTGTCCACATAGCCAGACATTTAAATTTCAGGACAGTGCTGTTTATAATTTATCTTCTTATTTAGGAATATTTGCATCTTCTTAGGGAGTATAATTTATTTTCGGTGCAATCATTTTCTTTTGAAATGGAGCCACGTTTGTTGGACAGATGGTTGATAATTCAAATATGTCTTGTGTATTGCATTTCAGTATGGAAACTTAAAGAATGATTCAGAGTCTTCAGCTTCTGTATATCTCTGAAATTATTTAATTCCCACCAAATAGCTCCTTACTTCCTCAAAAAATCTATGATTATAGAGAGCTCAGTACAGTTTAGCAATGAGAGATGAAAAAATTCCTCTCCCCCCCTCCCCCCCACCCTGTCCTTGCCATTTCAAATACTTTCTTCTTGTCACATCAGGAAGAAAGTACAAACTTGTGAGTCACTCATTGGATGGGATGGTAGGTACAAGGAATTTGGCCTCTTAGACTCTTCAATTTCAGAATCTTGATCTGAGGAAGCTGCCCAATATACTTTAAAAACAAGCTTATATAACCTAACCTGATTGCCTCAAAATAAAATAGAGCTCCCTAGTCCATTTCAAATTATTACTAATATCCAACAAACTCAACTTGGAGAAAATTCACCACTTTATCATTTTCTCCATCATGCCATGAAATGGATCTGACTTTCAGTTTCCAGCACAAGCTCGCCTGACCAATAATGCAATAGAGATCAAAGCAGCAGTCTTCTCTTCTGGCAAAGAAATTGTTTCCTCCTTTTCTTTATTGTAAGTGCTTCATGTCTGGCAAATGAAATGTTTCCATGTTAAGACTTTCCAGTTGGCAAGTAGTTAGGTATCACTAATTGATGCGTGAAAGCATTGGATGATACTAGGTAACTATGTGTGTTTTTTTGTTTTTATTTAATTTTATTTGTATTGATTTTTAGAGAGAGGAAGGGAGGGAGGGAGAGAGAGAGAGAGAGAGAGAGAGAGAGAAACATTGATGTGAGAGAGAACCATTGATCAATTGCCTCCTGCACATGGGGATCGAACCTGAAAACTGGGTATGTGCCCTGATTGGGAATCAAACACACCACCTTTTGGTGCACGGGATGACATTCCAACCAACTGAGCCATACTGGCCAGGGCTCTATGTGTTTTTTAATGTGCTAAAAAATGTATGGAGGGTTACAGCTAGTTTAATTGTTTTTCTTTATAGGTGACATGTCAGAAAATGGCTCTATTATTTACTTCCTATGTGACTTTGGGCAAGTTACTTTACCTCTCTAAGCCTTGGTTTTATCATTGATAATATGGGATTAATAACAAAAATACAATTATTGTTTTTATGTTTATTGGCACAACATAAATATTCAGAATTACGAATTATTACTATTATTTTGGCCCAGAGGATGAGGATTATGTATTTTTATTGTTGACTTATTCATATCTCGAAGTGTCTAGACCATTTTGTGAGTATTCAATCAATATCTGGTAAATGAATAAGATCACTGTTATCTTTCCCTTCACCTTTGTTGCTTAACTTTTGCTTAATGTGTAACATTTCCTAAACTCCTGACATATTATTTTTTGCAAGTTAACTGCTCAAAAATGTAATTGAATAATGTATGTGGAAGTGCTTAGAAAAATGTAAAGGCTATCCAAATGTATTTGATGATGATGATGATGATGATGATGATGATGGAGTCACTTGCCAAAGGACGGGAATGTTCTTTGCTGACCTCTCCTGTCTGTTGAAGTGACAGGTAAAGTTTGCCACTTGGAACTAAAACCTTCTAAAATATATAATATAAATGTAAGTATTGAGTAATTGAAAGGGCTAGCAATGAAATTTATGATATCTGACATTTTTTTTTGCATTTGAGGGGAGATTTGTCTGTTTTGGCTCTTTAAATATGTGTACCCTTTTCCATCACCCTTCATTTGTATCTTTTATGTGGTTTTGCTTTTCGTTAAAGAGGATGACTATCCTCAAAGGAGGAGGATTAGTCTTTGGTTAAGAATTTGCAAAGAACTCTGGTTTCTCACTAGAACTCCCAAACAATGTGTTGTGGCATTGTTCTCCCTTCATCTTCATTTCTGAATATCTTTATTATTAGCTATGTTTACTATTTTATTCTTCAAAAAAGACAACTCTCTGAATCTAGAACTGGATTTCAGTACCAAATGCACTAGTAGATTTGTGTGTGTGTGTGTGTGTGTGTGTGTGTGTGTGTGTGTGTGTGTAAGAGCTATGCTTGATTTTGTTGATGAAAGGTCTTCGTTGTGTTTTTCTTACTCCACAGGTTATTCTATTTTAAGGGACAGATATTGGACTGGAAAAGGGGAAAGAGAAGGATCTGACATATAGTGCTAATTATAGTAGCAATTTATTATATACTATGTGCCAGTCATTGTGCTAAGTAGTTTATACATGTAATATTTTAAAATCCCCATTTTATAGGTTAGGAAATTGAGGCTCAGAGAAGTTCATTACCCAAGTTCTCATTGTTAGTAAGTAGAAGAGCTTGAATTCAAATGACACCTGGCTCATTTGCTATATACTTTGAACTCTTGGTTCCTCCATTTTTCCATCTGTAAAATGGAATATTTCTTTTTGTGTGTGAAAAGCTCCAGTTTTTGGGGGTGGGGTGAGGAGGAGGATTGAGGAGACTCTTGTAGTGACAGCAGAAAATTACAGATGTATAATGAAATGAATGAATGAATGGTGAAAGGTTTGGAGAAGCTGGAACATGGGGGCAGAAATGAAAATAAAGACACTACAGGCCGATATTGTCTATGTTCTTGTGGGAGTGCAAGTTATAGTTGTGATACCAGAAGGGAATGAGGAAAGGGTGCATATAGAATTTGTAAAATGCCCTTCGAAAATCTTGTTTGGCTCCTGATATAAAGGGATTTATTACTGTTATTTGGTGTGATAGTACTATTGTGATTATGCTATAAATGTCTTTATTAGTCAGAAATTATACTAAAATATTAATAAGTGGAGTGATCTGATTAATACCATTTGTTTTAAATACTCAAGCAAAAATAATATTGTGGACAGGAATAGATGGCACTAGCAAAGTTGAGTGTTGGGTATATGGGCTTCATTTTACTTTTTTCTCTCCTTGTATGTCTTTAAATTTTTTTTAATCCTCACCTGATGATATGTCTTTATTGATTTTAGAGAGAGAGAGGAAGGGAGATTGCGAGAGAGTGAGAAAAACATTGATATAAGAGGGAAACATTGATCGGCCCTGACCAGGGATCCAACCTGCAACCTGGCTATATTCCCTGACTGGGAATTGAACCAGCAACCTTTCTTTGTATGGGATGACGTTCCAACCAACTGAGCCACACCAGCCAGGGCTGTGTTTAAAATTTCTATAGTAAAAAAGTAAACAAATAAAAAAACCCCAAACCAAACTTGTTTCTCTACAAAAGCTTCATGTGGAAATAAAGGACAAACAGAGAAGAAGCAGTTATATTAATGAGGACTTCTAAATGCAGTGGACCAAAAGGATACAAATAACTTGACTATTAGCTTAGTGGGTATCAGACAGGACTCCAAATTCTCCTCTGTTTCTATAACATTACCCCCCAACCAAGGTTCCCTCGGCTTGAGCTCTTTAACAGTAATAGGGATTTAAGTTGTGTCCTCAAATGGTGTAGTTAGCCTGGGCACCTTCTGCCCTCAGGGGTTCTTTTCTGTGCTTCTTATCCAACAGAGGATGGGAGCCTAACTCATTCTGATTAGAACAGGGACCACTTTAGCTATGCTGTAACCAGTATAGTTTCTGCTTCTCCTAAAATTATGTTTCCCAAAATGTCCTTCCTAGGGATGTGCCTCTCTGAAGGGTATTTCACTTTCCTTCGTCACCTAGAGGTACGTAGCTGACTCAGAGATGAGCACTCTGTATATCCCTCTGCTCTGACCAGTCTCTGAGCTGGTCAGGTGTGACTGGGGCACATATCATTCTCTGACCATGAGGCCATGCCTGGTTTCTCATGCGGTTTGTCACTCAGAGTGGGTTCTCTGTCTGCCTCTCTGACTCTTGGAATAGCCTTGCTTTCTTTCCATCCTTTCAGACACAGACCATCCTCGGACCTTCAGTGGTTTTCTGCCAGACCAGCTCCACACCCCAAAATGGCCAGTAGTGGAACTGGAGACTTAGGAAGAAAGTGATACAGAAGTTCTTGTGATACAAATTGTTTTTCCAATAAGTAATAATAAGATGAGGTACAGGGAACTTCAGTGTCATAGCCAAGATCCAAAATTAGTCCATGAACACAGACAATAGGGTAGTGAAGGCCTGGGGCAGGGGTGGGCTGGAGGGGGTCAATGGGGGAAAAAGGAGTTGTATATAATTCTTTGAACAATAAAGATTAAAACAAAAACAAAAAACAAAATTAGTCCATGACAGGAATATAAATTCTAAACTGCTTTGTTGTACTAAAAAATCATATATGTGGATTCATTCATTCATTTATTCAACAAGCATTTATTTATAACAAGGCACTCATTAAATGCTGGATATCCTATATAATAAAAGCCTAATATGCTAAGTGTCCGGTGTCCGGTCATGTTTCCATTCAACCAATCAAAGCATAATATGCTAATGATATGCTAAGGCCACTCAACCGCTCATTATGACGTGCACTGACCACCAGCGGGCAGATGCTCCGACTGGTAGGTTAGCTTGATGTTGGGGTCTGGCTGATAGAAACTGAGCGAGATTGGCCGGACGTCCTGGAGCCCTCCTCTCGTAAGCCCTCCCCAGCTGGCCAACCTCCTGTGTCCCTCCCAGGCCCTGTTTGTGCACTGGTGGGGTCCCTCGGCCTGGCCTGCGTCCTCTCACAATCCGGGACCCCCTTGGGGGATGTCAGAGAGCCAGTTTCAGCCCAATCCCGCAGGCCAGGCTGAGGGACGCCTCTGATGCACAAATTCGTGCACTGGGCCTCTAGTACAAAAAAGAGACAGGTTCTGAGCTCAAGGATCTGATAGCCCAGTTGAAGAGACAGTGATTGAGTTAATAATCATAGCAGATAGTGGTAAGTGCTATGTTCAGGGGAAGCTCTGTGGGCTACGAAAGTGCCAAGGAGATGCATTTAATGCAGCTTGTAGTAGGGAAGGTTAGTGATCTATAGCAGAACTGGTTACAGCTGAGCTTCAGTGAATTCTTAGGAAATGGCTAGGCAGAGAAGGACAGATTGCATTCCCGTAGAGGGAATATTATATGCAAAAGCATGGGAGGGTATGAGCTTCGTAAGTTGTGGTTTCTACAAGTCAGTATGGTTGAAGTGTGGTACATATGGAAAAGACAGAAGTTGAAGCTTGACAGATGAGCAAGGATCTGCTCATGCTGGACTCTATATGCTAAGTTGATTACTTGGATTTCAACCAGCAGGAAATGAGGAAGATTTGCATTTTAGAAAAATCACTTTGGATATCATGTAAAAACAAGGGTCAGAGGGAATCAGTCTCGATATCACAGCAATAACTGAGGAAAGAGATTGTGCAGGCTTGAATTAATGTGCAGATGGAGAAAATAGTAGATTTTAGAGATGATTTCTAGATAGAACCAATTGGACCAAGAAATAGTATCTACGGGACAGAAGAAACACTTTGACAGACACAAATATAGTGAATTAAGACAGATATGCAGGGCGATTAAGAAGGATGTCTAATTTTGTATTGATACTCTAATCAAGAGAAGAAATGAAAAAGGTACCATGCATAATTTTTACTTTGACCATTGTGATGAATAGTTATAGCAATCCAAATTTATAAATTATTCTTTATTTATGGCTATCATTTCTCAGTGAAAGGTTAGACTGAAGAGAAGATGAATAGTTTAAAGAGGGGCAATGACAGCAAATCCATAAGCCATGAGCTTTATGTGGTGAAAGAAGGTGCCAATAAAAAATAAGGTGGAATTAGGATATATGCTTCAAATCTATATTAGTAACCAATGTTTGCAAAGAAGGTGGGGGAAGTATTATTTTAATTTCTCATTTGGCAAAAATGAGAACAAAACAAACGAACAAACAAGAACCCCTGAAGCTCAGAGATATTAAATGATTTGCTTGAGGTCACACATGGCTGAAGGTGGGAACTCACACTGCATCCCAGAGTTCTCTGCAGGACATTGTGATAATTCCAGGACATTTACCCAGCATGTTTAGGGCCCAAGTTGTGAAAAGTAAAGTGAGTGGCCTATTTGAAGAAAAGAAAATGAGTAAATACTGAAAATGATAATGAAGAAACTGTACAACCTTTGGAATATATATCAAACAAAATGGTTATTTGGAGTTCTATTGAAATGAGAGATGAGAGGAAAATAAGTCATGAAAAATAGTTCTGCATTATTTTTATTTCAAACAAATTTTATCCTGATATTTGTATAAATAATATTAGAATTTTAAAGAATTTATTTTGAGAACATTGGTAGGATATAGGATAGCTGACATTTAAATTTTCAATTCATTTCAACCACTGTGTGAAGGTTGACCATCTGTTATGTACCTAGCACTGTGACATGTTCTAAGGGAGTTACAAATATTATGTAAGATAGTTCTGTCCTCAAAGATGTTAAAGTGTTGTTAGGGATACTAGATTTGCAAACATGAAACTAATTTAGAACCATAACTAACAGAACAGTGATACATTTATGTAATGCAGTGACAAAAGTTTTGAGGCAGATAACGAGTAGTCAGAAAGCTAGTGATGATGTCTGGAGTCAATAGAAGGCTTCTTGAATGGTGTGATTCTTAAGATGGGCTTTAAAGGATTAAATGAAATTGATTTTTCAAAGAAAAAAATATGATGGGACTAGTGAGGTAAACAAGTTTCATTTTGTGTTTTCTAAAGAAATAAATAGTCCAGCCGGCGTGGATCAGTGGTTGAGTGTCAACCTATGAATCAGGAGGTAACAGTTCAATTCCCAGTCAGGGCATATGCCCAGGTTGTGGGCTCGATCCCCAGTGTGGGGTGTGCAGGAGGAAGCTGATCAATGATTCTCTCTCATCATTGATGTTTCTATTTCTCCCTCCCTCTCCCTTTCTGTCTAAATTCAATAAAAATATATTTAAAAAAAGATTTAGTGTAATTGTTCATCTGTTCACTACAGTGTTACTTAATGAAATATTGAAACGTCTAAATGTCAAATAATAGAATAAGGGAAGTGTTAATATTTCATGCTGTATCATACAATTAAATGTTATTAAGCTAATAAAAATGATGAAAGGACAGTATAGCTTGGTGGAAAAGCCTGTCCTATAGCCAGACTATAAGTTCTGCCACTTACTAGCTTTGTGTGGTGGGCAAGTCACTTACTCTTTTTGAGTTTTGGTTTACTTAACTTCAAATGGAAATGACAATAAATACTTTGAAAAATTATTACGAAGATTAAAAGTAATGTATACTGGAGCCTGATAAATAGTGGGCATTCAATAAACATTATTATTCATATGTATTACTAGTATGTAAAGAGGTACTGTCTTTCTGAAGGGAAATGTCTCAATTCAAAAGCTTTAAGATGAATATTTCCTGTTTGACTTGGCAATTCCACAATAAGAAGTTTATTCTAAGGAGACAACTAAAGATGTGTGTATTATTTAAAAGGATCTTTGCAACATTGAATAGAATAATGAATAATAACCCCAAATTTCATAAGTAGGTGATTGGTGAAATAAATTATGATTTCACTTACATAAAGGAAATTATAAAACCATTATAATGAAGATGTAAAAATGTATTTCTTATGTAGAAAGTGAGAAAAGCAGATTCTAAAACTATACACAGTAAAATCCCATTTTGTAAATGTTTATAGATATAGAAACAGAGACAATTTTTTAGAAGGATAATACACCAAAATGTTAACTGTGGTTGTCTCTGAAGAGTGGGCCTTTTGGTGATTTAATTTTCTTCATTGTGCTTACCTGAATTTTTTACTTTTATGGTAATGAGCATAAATAATTAAATATTAAAAATTAGGAGTGTGTTGCTATTACAATATTTAGTGACATAGGAAAATGCTTAAGATTGAAAGAAATATTTAAAACTTATGTATTATATGATACCAATTTTGTTAAAGTATTTTTATATATGTCTAAATTGAATGACTGAATTTTGCTTTTATGCCTTTTTCTCTCAACATGTAGCTGTGCTTTGGTGACATAGGGGAGACAGGCTCAGTAGTGAAGTAGCAGCGTGTTAGATTCGTGTACACCTGGATACAAATCATCCCTTTCTCAGATTCCCCCCTTGTGTGTTTTCTTCATTTTATTTATTTATTTATTTATTTATTTATTTATTTATTTATTTATTTATTTATTTATTTATTTATTTATTTATTTATTTATTTATTTATTTATTTATTTATTTATTTATTTATTTATTTATTTATTTATTTATTTATTTATTTATTTATTTATTTATTTATTTATTTATTTATTTATTTATTTATTTATTTATTTATTTATTTATTTATTTATTTATTTATTTATTTATTTATTTATTTATTTATTTATTTATTTATTTATTTATTTATTTATTTATTTATTTATTTATTTATTTATTTATTTATTTATTTATTTATTTATTTATTTATTTATTTATTTATTTATTTATTTATTTATTTATTTATTTATTTATTTATTTATTTATTTATTTATTTATTTATTTATTTATTTATTTATTTATTTATTTATTTATTTATTTATTTATTTATTTATTTATTTATTTATTTATTTATTTATTTATTTATTTATTTATTTATTTATTTATTTATTTATTTATTTATTTATTTATTTATTTATTTATTTATTTATTTATTTATTTATTTATTTATTTATTTATTTATTTATTTATTTATTTATTTATTTATTTATTTATTTATTTATTTATTTATTTATTTATTTATTTATTTATTTATTTATTTATTTATTTATTTATTTATTTATTTATTTATTTATTTATTTATTTATTTATTTATTTATTTATTTATTTATTTATTTATTTATTTATTTATTTATTTATTTATTTATTTATTTATTTATTTATTTATTTATTTATTTATTTATTTATTTATTTATTTATTTATTTATTTATTTATTTATTTATTTATTTATTTATTTATTTATTTATTTATTTATTTATTTATTTATTTATTTATTTATTTTTAAAATATATTTTTATTGATTTCAGAGAGGAAGGGAGAGAGCATTCACCTTATGAACCAGGAGGTCCCAGGTTCAATCCCTGGTCAGGGTACATGCCCGGGTTGCGGGCTCTATCACCAGTGGGGGACATGTAGGAGGCAGCTGATCAATGATTCTCTCTCATCATTGATGCTTCTATCTCCCTCTCCCTCTCCCTTCCTCTCTGAAATTAATTAAAAAAAAAAAAAAGATCTGTTTGGCTGCTCTGAGAAGCAAGAACTGGAGAGAGGCAAGAGAGAACAAAGAAGATTTGGAGCTTTTTAGCATCTACCAGGAGATGATGGTGCCCAGTAATGATAGTGAAGATAACGAATAGAAGACAGTCTGTAGGTATCTTTTATTGGTAGTATTGACTGGACTTAGTGACAGGTTGGATTAAGAAGGGAGTGAAGAAGGAACAGGTGTGTCAAGGATGTTTTTCAGAATACTTTGTCGAAATGATTTGCTAGATTATATAGATGGTGGAGTATGTTCTTTTTTGCGGGGGGGAGGGAAGTGAGGAAAGAGATAAAAGTTCAGTGTAGGACATGTTTATTTTATGATATCTACAAGATTTCCAGTGGATAAACTGAATAGATGAGGTCTGTTACTCAGAAGAGCTACACATCTGGGATGGAAATACACATTTAAGAGTATTTGGCACACA
>NW_005369964.1:554052-576286 GCF_000412655.1 Myotis brandtii
ATAGAAACATCAACCATGAGAGAGAATCATTGATTGGCTGCCTCCTGCTTGCCCCACACTGGGGATCGAGCCCGCAACCCAGGCATGTGCCCTTGACTGGAATCGAACCTGGGACCCTTCAGTCCACAGGCTGATGCTCTATCCACTGAGCCAAACCAGCTAGGCCTGTTTTCTTCATTTTTATCACAGCTTTAACAGTTGGCTTTCTTGGCTATTTTCATGAAGAAACAAAGTTTAACCACTGCCAAAATCCACTCTCCTCCTCCCTCCTTTTCTTTCATCCTTACTAGGACCCTGCATAGTCAGCACCCACTAGTCACTGGGCAGAAGTAATGGTGAATAAGAGGCATAGTTCTTGGAGCCGAGTGTCCATTTGGGAGAGATAGTCAGCAATCACCCAAAGAAGTATATAATTAAAAATTATGCTAACCACTGTGAAAAACATTAGAATAGGATATTATAATACAGAAACATCTGGATGGAGGTTAGGGAATCAATTTAGACAGGGAAGTCAGCAAAGACCTCTGTGGGGAAGTGACAGTTTAAGTCAGCCTTGAAGTATGAGTAGGAGTTAACCAGACAAATGTGAAGGGAAAAGCATTGTATGAAGAGGGATAACCACGTCGAAAGGTTTTCAGATAGAAAACAGTTTTGTGTGTTCAAAACTGGGGCAAGAGCCAGCGTTTCTGACTCTTGTGTTATGACATGAGGTTGGAAGGTAGGCAGGAACCTGATATAATATGTTAAGTATTTTGGATTTTATTGAGGGCAATGGGCAGCCACTGAAGGATTTGCATGAAACTGTATTTCAAAAAGATTTGTTTGGCCCGACTGGCGTTGCTAGTGGTTGAGCATTCACCTTATGAACCAGGAGGTCCCAGGTTCAATCCCTGGTCAGGGTACATGCCCGGGTTGCGGGCTCTATCACCAGTGGGGGACATGTAGGAGGCAGCTGATCAATGATTCTCTCTCATCATTGATGCTTCTATCTCCCTCTCCCTCTCCCTTCCTCTCTGAAATTAATTAAAAAAAAAAAAGATCTGTTTGGCTGCTCTGAGAAGCAAGAACTGGAGAGAGGCAAGAGAGAACAAAGAAGATTTGGAGCTTTTTAGCATCTACCAGGAGATGATGGTGCCCAGTAATGATGGTGAAGATAACGAATAGAAGACAGTTTGTAGGTATCTTTTATTGGTAGTATTGACAGGACTTAGTGACAGGTTGGATTAAGGGAGTGAGGGAGAAGGAACAGGTGAGTCAAGGATGTTTTTCAGAATACTTTGTCGAAGTGATTTGCTGGATTATATAGATGGCGGAGTATGTTCTTTTTTTGGGGGGGGGAGGGAGTGAGGGAAGAGATAAAAGTTCAGTGTAGGACATGTTTATTTTATGATATCTACCAGATTTCCAGTGGATAAACTGAATAGATGAGGTCTGTTACTCAGAAGAGCTACACATCTGGGATGGAAATACACATTTAAGAGTATTTGGCACACACAGCGTGAAAGCCTTATGGACGGAGGGGATTGACTGGAGACAAATGCAGTCTAGGGCTGAACCATGAGGAATTCCAACGTTTAAACATCAAGTAATGGGGGAGATGGCAGAGCACATTGGGAGGGATACACGAGGGAGGTGGGAGGAAGATGAGGAGAATGTGGTGTCAGGGATGCCAACGAGAGAAAGTTTCAAAGAGGGAGGGATGGACTGTATGGAATGGGTCGAAGGTCTAGTAAAATGATGACTGGAAAGTGCCGATTGGATTTGGCAACATGGCAGCTCTAGAGGACGGTGGAAGAAGCAGATTCAGTGCAGTGGTGGTGGTGGAAGCCAGGCTGAAGTGAGTGGATGAAAGAAATGGAAGTGATGGAGAGATGAGAGAGTATATGTAATGCTTATAATCTTGGCTCTGAATGGAGAGACCAATAGCTAGAGGGAAACGTCAAGTTAAACAAGAGGCTTTTAGTTTCGCTTTCACAAACATTATTTGAATGCTTATGTAAATGTCTAGGAGAGACAACTGTCGGCTGGAGGGCACTGGCGTGGAATGGGTGTTTGATAGGGAAAGGAAAGAAGGCAATGCAGGTAGGCTTTTGATACCGTAGGTACTATGCTAGGTGATTGGCACAGTAAGTGATTTATTATTTACAACAGCCCCGTGATGTTGGTATGATTATCCTCAGATACAGATGAGGAAACTGGGGTTAAATGGAGACAGAGCCAAAGTCTTAATCCAGAACTATTTCATTTCAGAGCTCTCACTTAGAGTCTCTTAGATTTCTTCTCTGATGGGGTATTAGTCAGTTTGCTAGAGCTGTCATAACAAAGTACCATGGACCTGGTGACATAAATAACAGAAATTAATGTTCTCACTGTCCTGGAGGCCAGAAGTCCAAGATCAAGGTGTTGGCAGGTTTGGCTTCTCCTGAGGCCTATCTCCTTGGCTTGCAGATGGCCAAGACGTCTTCTCTCTGTGTCCTCACATGGCCTTTCCTCTGTTCCCACGCATCCATGACATCTCTCCTGTGTCCAAATCTCCTCTTCTTACAAGGATACTGGTCAGACAAGATTAGAGCCTGCTCTAAGGGCCTCATTTTAACTTAATCACCTCTTCAAAGGCCTTACCTATCTCCAATATAGCCACGTTTTGAGATTAGGACTTCAATATATAAATTTTGGGGTGGGGTGGCATTCGGTCCATAACAGATGCTGTCTGTTTTCTTAAAGCATAAGGAAAAGAGTGGTTGTGGGAGAAGTTTTGAAGAGCGTAGAGATGGATGAAACAGTGATTGCCTAAAGGTCAGTTGAGGCTGGAGATAATTTGTGTATATCCATCCAACCCAATTATCTGGTTTTCTGCGGTAATATTCAGGTATAAGATTAGAGTAAAAATAAGAACTGAGTGCTGTGATGAGACTGCTGGGTGCTCACATGGGCTTGGTGGCCAGCCAAATGACCCTCTCTTCTGTGCAAAGTTGAAATGTAAATGAGTTTTAGTCACATCCTCATCACAATTTACAGATTACTATATGTCAGGGACCTTTCTGGCTGTCCTCAAATAGTTGCAAACATGAAAGTTAAATAAATCTATGAATTTGTTGCATTCACCAGTGCAAAAATTAACTTGAACATTTTCCCAACTGGTTCTAGATATTGTCTTTCATGGTTACTCACCAGTATCTTTGTTCTTCTTTCTCTTCCCCCTTTCTTTCTATCTTCACTCATCACTTATTTATTGAGCATGTACTAGATGTCTAGCACTAGGAAGAAAAAGAGTCAACAATCTAGTGTGGGAAACAGATATGTATATGTGCAAAAAAGCCCCCAGGTTATAAGTGTTATTATTAAAGTAATAATTTATTTGTTCATTTATCCCACAAATACATCGAGTGCCTCCTAAGTGCCAGGCAGTGTTAGGCGTGGGATAAGATATGGATAAGATATAGTTTCTGCCTTCAAGAAATTTACAACCTGGTATGGAAAAATAAACAGGTAAGTAAACAAAAACAATACAATGTGTTGTTTGTAAAATATTAAAAGATCTCAAAGAAGGGAGTGACTTGTTTCTGCTTTCCCTTGCATGTTCGGGCATCCACTGAAAGGAGACATTGCTGAATTTTGACAAAAAATAACTATAAAAATGAACATTCATTTTTTAAAAGACATTTCCGAATGCTTGCTATTGTTGTATATGGACAGTTCTGTAGCTCTTGAATTATGAGCAAGCATTGAGTTGTGGGATCTATGGCTTTCCTCCTCATTTGAGCTTATTGTCCACAACTTGCACTATCAGGTGGTGGAATGATTAACCTTTTTCTGAAATACTCAACAGAAACCTGCTAAATATTAAAGGTTGAGAAAAGTCACAGTAACAGAATGTTACTGTGATGTTGGGTGAGCAGAAAACATATGCTGGCCTGCTACATATCTCAAATATTTGGGGCTTGAAACTATGTACTAACATGGGGGTTCCCTTTAATGTGATTTTATAAAAGATGATGAGCAGCAGATCAAAAATGCTGAGAAGAAAATGGATTTTTGTAGATTATGTAATTGAAACATTTTATTTTTTAAAAATATTTTTTTATTGATTTCAGATAGGAAAGGGAGAGAGAGATAGAAATATCAATGATGAGAGAGAATCATTGATTGGCTGCCTCCTGCACGCTCCCTACTGGGGGACCGAGCCTGCAACCCAGGCATATGCCCTAACAGGGAATCCAGCCATGACCTCCTGGTTCATAGGTTGACGCTCAACCACTGAGCTACTCCAGCCGGGCTGTAATTGAAACATTTTTAAAGTATCACTTATTTTTCCCTTATCTCAGGAAAAAAGTTATTTTTACAACCAGATACTTACCAGATTAATTACGACAATGGATATAACCTTGTTGCTTTCTTTAGAGGTGATGTGCTATATACACACTCAAGGTCTTATCCGCAATCGAGGCTTATTTATGTTGGAAAATACTAACCATATTGTGGAAATGTGTAGGTAGTTGGAGAGAGAAAAGAGAAATTTGATAAGTGGTATATGTGAGATTTAGAATCAGGGAACAATAAGAGCTGAACATTGCTTTGATGTCATGCAGTGAATACCCACTACCTGCCTTTTGACTTCATTTCACAATGGTATTCTAGAGTATGCCATAGTGGAAAGGGCACCAGGGTTTATAAGTTCTAGTCTAGCTCTGCGGTTGATGACCTCATGTGCCTCATTTCCCATCTTTCAAATGAAATGGTTTTGGAAAAGGTCTTTAAGGCCCTTCTAGTTCTGATATTTCATCATCCTGGGATTCTATGTCCCATGCCTATCAAAAGCATTTTGACGTGCTTTAAAAGAAGTTACTTAAGCTAGAATTTCAGTTAGAACACATCCAGGAGCCTATTTCCATGGGCTGTTGGGAACATCATGGCCTTGCTTCTCCAGGACTTGATTTGTCTTCTGTTAACTGCTGACAGTGAGCCGTTCCACCTAAAAGGCTCCCTTGGTAGCCTTAAAGATTGAAAGGACAAATGGACAGTGTTGAGAGCTCTGTGGAGGAGGCGACCTGAGAGACATTGACCATCATGACCCCTTGGGATTTGCAAAGAGGAATGACTAAAACTGGGCCATGCACTGCAGCCAGGTCAAAGGTCAGGTCAGGAATGTGGACAATGCTGGTGACTCCAGGTAGGTCTAGGAGGGTCAATGAGCCTCTTGAGTCCCTCCTGAATGTCGAGGAGATCTGGGCAGCCAAGTTCAGAAAGCTTAGGAAGCCTTCTAATTTCTGAAATGTCTTGAAAGAAAAATGTGACATTAATTTTTTTATTACCACCCAAACATTGTATTCTTATTTAATACTAAGTTAATCTATCCTAAATATTGTTGCAGTTAAACATTTGCTAAGCACGCTTTTATGAACACTTCCCGAGTTAAAGGTCTGGTTTCAACTGATGCCATTGTGCAATGAACGCCCTCTATTTTAGGATTTGTAAAGTATTGCCGAAAGACCTTTGAGTTTTCTCCTTTAGTTTCAGTTAGGTAATATTAAATATAATTCTCTGGTGGCAGAGATATATGTCTATTATTATTTTGCTAAAATAAGCTAACTTGGGAGTGATTATAAAATAATTTGGAGTACTGTCTTTCTTAGTGATAAAAAAAGGTAATGGCTAATTTGTGAAAAAGTTATTAAACCAGATAACTAAAAATAATTTTGTGTTCTGATAACAATTTTAAGAAATTAAACGTCTTTTTGTAATTGTTTCTGCCATGGAATTCCAGCAAAAATTTACATATTTTTAAAAAATACTGATTAAATTCCTGTATCTGATCATTAAAACTAATAACCGTATAGCTAATACACAGTACAAGATGATTCCTCTTCTTTTTCTTTTTTTGTTTTTTGTTTTTGTTTTGTTTTGTTTCTATCTAGTTGCTTCCAAGATCCGGTACTTACAGGAATATCATAACCGGGTTCTCCACAACATTTACCCTGTACCTTCAGGAACAGATATTGCAAACACCCTGAAATACTTTTCTCAGACCTTGTTAAGGTAAGCTTTAAAATATCCTCTACTTTGAAAGAATTTCTAGGTAGCACTGCTGAACTGATTGGGATTTAAATTTTGATGGAACTGAATGTTTCGAAGGACCTTACGTTTTCTAGTGCTCTGCCAGAAGAGTCTGGACTCCAGGTCCCTGGGTGTCTATAGCAGATCCGATCACAGGCCTGAGTGAAAGAAAAACAGGGTTGCATGGCTTCTGCCTGCGTCCCTCAGTAGAACGTCTTATCAAGAGATTTATATAGTGATAAAAGTTATATGTCTGGCAGTAAATAGGGAGTAGGCTTAAAAGAAGAAACTGTATTGCTATCATTAAGAATAGGAAGCACTTACGGTCTTAAAGAAAGTCAGAATTATGTAGCATTTTAGGTTCATCAGTAGTATATCGTACTGATGTATAATATATAGTATTAACATATATCATATGGTACAATATATGGTAATAACAGTTATTTTTAATTTGTGTGACACTTCAAGTGTTCACCATACTTTACAATTGATATGGAAATTCTCTGGAGGACCAGGAAACAACAACAAATACTGTCTGCGTTTACTGTAACGTAGTGACAGGAGGGACCTATCTGCTTCACAGTTCTCATTAGGAAAAACAAGCCTTTCAAGAAAAGACCCAATCATTTGGGAAATAACATCCAGGAAGTGAGGGGAACACTTTATTTTCCATTAAACTCTAAGGCTAAGTCTCTTCCGTTACCATGGTCTTCTCACTCCAAATCTGGTTTTGGAAACATAGCTTTGACCTGCTACTGTTTCTTTAGCTATATAACAGCAAAAGTTTGGTAAGACAGGTACTAGGTAGGGAAAGAACACCAATTTGGAATGACCGCAGTGGCACTGGAGTTCACTGTGGTTTGAGGCTTTGTGTGGGCAGATTGAACGCTTTGTAGAAAGAAGCTTCATGCGGTCAAGTCAGTTACTAGCCTTCTGCAGTCCTGCTATCACTTTGTTCTTATCTTTGGAGTATCTTTTCTTCTTTAAAACCTTTAGTGTCCCTGTTCTGTCTTAAAGGGATTCTGTTGATCAGATTCATAGATTTCATACTTGCATAGTAAGTTTAGGGCCTTGTTATAGGATATTTCCCTTATTTTCAAATTGCAGTGGAATGATTAGCTCAGTTTTCATAGTAATAATCAGATAAATTTATGCACAAAGGCATCTGATTCTGTTCTCTTGAATTCTCCTTTTGTCTTTGAGGTCAGTGTCCTCAGTGGGAAACACTTTCCTTTATCACAAATTTTGAAAGTTCTCGCATGGAGAGGTACTTCTCAGTAAGAAGCAAATTCTGAATTCCATTTGCAAAGAAACTGTGACATCCTAGTTGACACTTGGAGCTTACTGCGTAGGTCTTAGTCATTGTGCCAAAAAGTTAAGAAATTTAGGATACTGAAGTAATGTTTGCAAGACAGGAAGGTTCCATTTTCTTGGGCAATAGATCATTAGAATATGGTCATGGGTCATAGCATTTTAATGATCAAACTGATATTAAGGTATTTTGTTCAAGCGGCTGTTGGAGAAGATTCTATGCAATTGAGCCAAGTCCGTTTTCAAAGGGAGACATCAACAGCTACCACTAGTAATAACACTAACGATAGCTATCATAATCATAGTAACATTGTATAATAATAATAGTAATTATATGTGTCAAGCACTGTTCTAAGCGCTTTTCATGTATCATCTCATTTAATTAATCCCTTATAATAATTCTATGCAATAAGTGTATTATTAAAAATTTTTTAGTTACAGTTTACATTCAATATTATTTTGTATTGGTTTCAGGTGTACGGCATGATGGTTAGGCAATCATAGCCTTTTATATAATTTTTACATTCAGAAGCACTTCTTGCTTTTAGAATTCAGATACTTGGAAGGAAATAAGAAGAAAGAATTAGAGGTGACTTTTCATAGAGTAACCCTCTGTCTTTCTATTTGGATATTGTCAAGGATGCTAAAATTATTATTATGATTAAAATATGCAACTTGAAGTTTCAGTAGCTTCATTTGAGTCAGAATTGCATTTTTAAAGTAATAGTCCTCTGATATTCTTGCATGCATATAACTCTCATTGATTTCAGTAGACTTTTGTACATATTTCCAAAGGCAGTAATTATCCTCGCTGTTTAACTTCAATTAATTTAATCCACAGGAGAGGAGAGATTATGTTTAGCATAACTGACTAGATCAGCAGTTGAATAGTAGGAACCTAAGTGTAGGAATGGACACACAGTTTGCACACAACTTCAGGGTTTAGTTTTTTTGTTTGCTTTTAGTATTAGAAGCAACTATGAAGTGCTGGGGTCCAGCCCCAGCAGGTCCAGGGGTCCCCAAAGGTGTGGACGGAGTAGGCGAAGAAGGAATGACACGGAGGCAGCATTCAGGTGATCATCATAGTTGGGTTCCTCAGCCAGGTTCTGTCGCCAGGTTCTCCTGCCAGGTTCTGTCTAGGATCTCCAACCAAGTTCTGAAGCCAGGTTCTAGCCAGGGTCTCCAGCCAGGTTCTGTAGCTAAGTTCTAGTCAGGTTCGGTCGCCAGGTTCTCCAGGTTCTCCTGCCATGTTCTGTCTAGGTTCTCCAGCCAAGTTCTGTAGCCAGGTTCTGTCCAGGATCTTTTGCCATGTTCTCTCCCTAGGTTCTCTCTCTAGGTTCTGTCTTCTGTTGTCTTGTTACATCTGTATTTATACCAGTTGATTTTAATCCTATCAATTTCTATTCCAACGGGTAGGGTGTTTCTTATCTCCATTCCAGGGAGTAAAGATTATGTAGCTTAAGCGTGATTGTTTGTAGTTAAAGTGATTAACTACCCGCCTGGCACTTAGTTAAGGGGTTTTATCTCCTCCCTAACTTCAGGGAAAAATCCCTACCTGGGGAAACAACCTTTCTCGGAGAGGTGACCTTGGTTAAAACACATAGCGCTAAGGGGAGCAAACATATTAAGAACAGTATGCCATATACGCCAGGTCCCTTGAAACATGCTGTGCAGATGTTTCTTCTCTGCAGTGACTGTGTCAAGCAGCAAGGATGGACCGGCTCCCGGCAATGAAGATCATCTAATTTAATCCCCCCTCACTGCTACCAGAGGTGTCTGTCCATAATTAGAAGCATTCAGGGCCATGTTTTAAACATCTAAGGTCTTTAAGGTCCTTGCCTTTTACCTGGCAGAACATTTAAAGGTTTCGTCTTCCCATGTTAAACATTGTCTCTCTTCTGGTGCCATTCAAGCTGGTAGTACAGAACATCTTTTTAAAAATCATTAAGTTTGGGGAAAGTTACTTGCTGCTAACTCTTTAGAAAAAGTTTAATATGTTTTTAAAAGGGATTCTAGCCTCAGTTTGATATCATAATTGAATTATAATGTCTGATCACTTAGGAGGAGTATATAGCTCTTCAAATTACTGATTTGAAGTCTACAGAGAAGCTTTAGAGCATAGCATGATCAAAGAAATTTTGTTTGGTGCATAAAGTCAACTCAAGTCAACATTTATAATCTTAGAGAAAGTTTATTTTATGTATTAATTTTCTGTGCTATAAATACCTTGGGGCAACTTCTCATCTTTACCAGCACCCACAGAGATCTTTTCTCGATTTCTCTTGATGTTGGAAGTAAATGCTTGATAAAGAGGATCTCAGGAGGGAGAAGGAAAGGTGAAAAGTTGGATGCTGAGTCAAACTCTTCTGAGCAGGACGTTCTTAATATTCTTTTTGGTTGGATGTACAGACCTCTGGGAAAGAATTTCAAACGGGGAAGTTGGTTTTATGATTCCCAAGTTAGACAGTTTGGTTGGGGAAATAGGTGTGTGTGTTTTTTTCCTGAATAAAACTCACAAAACATCATAAAATCACAATACATTGTACATTTATTCATGAGCCCTTCTTAAGTTTTTCCACAAGTGAAAACATTTCCTTACATTGAAACATGAATGGTAATTTAAAGCTGGTTTCATGGATAACTCATCCTCAGCCATTTTTCCCCCTCAATTTCACCTACTTATTAAATCTGAAGGCAGCGAGAGAGACGTTTACTGTTTTAGTGCTGACAGTCTTCCCTCCCTGCATGTCTGAAGCTGTTGCTGCTATCATTTGGGAATGCCACATATACAGGAAGGGAAAAATATCAAAACAGAGTCTCCAAAGTTGATTTACTAGTATTTGTCAAATTATATCAAACTTTGGAAAAATAGCAACGTATATTGGAAAATATAATGTGCTGTATTTCCCCTACCAAGGAAAAGTTTGATGAGAGCACTGTACTTGATTGAAAGGATAGTATTAATATATGATAAAGAGAACATTTTATTCTCATTGGCAAAGTGTTTTTTTTTTTTTTATACCACTGCTGTAAGATCCACGTCTTATAAATTTGGAAAGATGCTGGTAGTTGGCTAATTTAGGGCTGAAGTTTGGGAAATAATATTTCTGACATATCCATTGTGATTCTAAAGGTATTTTCAGCGGGATAGAATCCTATAGGATTAAAATAGTTTTTTGTGGTGACTGGGCTTATTATCAAGAATATCACATTTAAAGGTGGTATTTTTAGGAGTAATTGAATTATGTGAGGAAAGTATAAAGCCTGATGGAAAACGATGATATTTATATTAGATGTAGACAGGCAGGGGTAACGAATGTTGATATTATCCCATTGTAAAGTAGAAGCTTACAAAGTTAAATACATCACACACAAAAAAGGTAAATTAAATCCCTTTAAAAATTAAAAAAAAACAACCTTACACTAAATCTTAAGTTATTTATTGCTAAGAAGTGTTACATAACTATTCTGAAATTATTTTTATTATTATTGATTGTTTTTCCCTCGACATTGGGGAACAGAAGACAAAGGAAATCGAGGTAAATTAGGCACATGGAAAACAAAAAGCATGTAGTTATTTTTCTTACATTGTAACATATTTTGCACTAAGAGTAAATAAAAATAAATGTAAATTTGGAATAGCAAGCATGCTTGACACTAACCAATTCTTCACCCCACTGTAAAATTTATAAATGTAATATCATTAACTAAGAACTTAGTAATATTTTATTCACATAGAATAAGTGTAAAACAAGGTTATTTTTATGTAATGAAGCGTTTATAAATTGTTATGTTTTGATTAACATATAAAAGCACGTAAGTGCAGCAGATATTATCATTATAATGTATAGCTATTGTCTTTAATGATAAATAGTATAACCTCATTTTAAAAAATCTAAACATTTGGCTATGTAGTTATTTTTTCTATTTTTAAATTAACAACTTTTCTGCTTTATCGCTTTTACTAAAAGGTTTTTATTTAAAAATGAAGGCTAAAAGAAAGCCAATATATTTTTTATAATTTATTTTTATTCCCCTTAAACTTTTTGTTAACTTTCTAAATTATCTTTCCTCTAGTTTTTTAGTGAGTTTTGTTGAATAATAACGTAAGTAGCAGCAGTAATATATGAGATCTTATTGTATGATATGCAGCTACCTGGCAGATACTGCTTGCTTAGTCTTTAGAATTTTGAAGGTAACTATTTAATAAACCATTGTTTGTATTCATAGAATAAAATGTTTCCTCCCCAACATGCAAAATTAAAAACACACACATAAATAACCATTATCATTAGTTCACAAACATATGCTACGGACCATTTAATATATATTATTTTACAGCTTTTCCAATGTAGTTTAGCTAACATTTTAGAAATATGTATTATTTCTAAATTCATATGCCTGTTTAAACTTCATTATCTCAAATGATACTGACAGAATGTCATGAAACAGTATCATAATATACATATAGACATTATTTTGATGCAATAAACATGTGATTTTTAAGACTTTCTTAATAAACACACATGTTTATTCTTTGCTAAAACATGTTTCTGCAAGTGCCATACCTATATTTTGCAAGTTTTATTTACCTGATTAAGAAAGTCTTGCTAAAAACTTCCTTTGTTTTGAAAGCTTTTTAAAATTAAGAATAAAAGCCCTATCTTGGTAGACAAAGCCGCTACTTTTCCTTCCAGGAAACTTCTTCACCAGATCGATAAACTGTAAAACATGGGTTTGGCACTGAAACATGCATTTTTATATTTTTGCTCCTTACTAACCAGATAACACATGAGATGCAATGCAACTTCCGCAAAGTAAACCTTGCCTTATTGGTATCTGAGCACGAAGCCGTGTGACCTGTCCTAGATTGGCAGATGCTCCTGGTGTGGCAATTGCATCTTATGTGGGATATATCTGGTGTTTTATTATTTGTTTTAGAGTGTCATTTCAATGTAATGTGCTGTTCTTTGTGTCTTTGTTGTCTCTTTTTTTTCTTTGTCCCCCCAACAGCATTTTGTCCCGCACAGGGAAGAAGGAAAGCCAAGATGCCTCCAATTTGACAGTGCCCATGACCATGTGTCTTTTTCCTGTGCCATTCCCACTCACCCCATCTCTAAGACCGCAGGTCAGTTCCATCAACCCTACTGTTACTCGCTCCCTCCTTTACAGCGTCCTGCGAGATGCTCCCTCTGAACGCAGCCTGCAAAGTCGTGATGCTCACTTGTCAGACTACCCTTCTTTGGACTATCAAGGCCTCTACGTGACTTTGGTGACTCTCCTGGATCTAGTTCCTTTACTACAGCATGGCCAACACGGTGAGCATTTACTCGAAAACTTTGAGAATGTACATGTATATTTATGGAAGCTGGAGACTGTTGTTATTGGAATAAATGGCTTGAAAGGTCTCTGTGTGGCTAAAGCCTTTCATACACTGAAATTTAATGATGATGTTTTTCATCCTAACATTTCGCTGTTCTATGGCCAGAGGGATGCTATCCAAGTGGGTCTGAATTGGGGGCGAAAGGGCCGGGGAGAAGAGAAAGACTATAACAGGAATCTATCTCTGCTTCCCTGATCTGCTTATCATGGAAACTCTTGTTGAAATGATTTGGGAGCTAAGACTTAAAAAGTTGCCCCCTTGAAAATGTAAGAGGTGGAGCTTGAAGAGCAGGTCAAATGCACTGACTTAATTCTGTGATTTTTTGGGGGGCCACATCACAGAATCTCTCTGGGACTCATTTTTCCTGTCTTTAAACCCAGGAAATTAGATAAGAAGAAATCTCTAAAGAAAAAGAAATCTCTAAGAAGTGTTGCCAATGTAACTAACAACCAGTAGTTAATTACAAAATGTTGGCTATGTGGTAGAATGTCTATATGCTGTATATGGTGTACAGTGAACAGTAGCAGTGGTGCCTTAGGACAGAAGCCCGAGAACATACTTCTTAATTCTTCCCCTTTCTTCTGGGTGTCTTTAGTCAATTTCATTATCTTGCTTGCTTACCAAATTCTTCTAACCCATAAAAACTAGTCCAATAATATCTACTGCTCAACCATTCAGTGTTATAGTTGGGTGAATCAAATGGGAAACCATACAGTAAGAAAAGGGCTTTTTGCAGAAAATGAACTTTTAAAATGCCAGTTTTCTTAACTTGAAAGCACTGAGAATTTGGTTTCTGGAAGGATGATACCAAAGTTTCACTGTACAGAAATATTGGAATTTGGGAAATGGGTGGGTGATGAGGGGTTATTTTGCTTTTCAGTTATGACTAACTCTCCTGTGAGAATGCTTAATGGTTTATTTAGTAAGATGTGTTCTTAATTTAAAAACAAATCTACTTTCATAAAAATGATGAAATGATCATTATTGAATTTGTTTTTGCTTATATTTATAATTCTGTATTATAGTGAATATAAAAACTTAGAAATTTGTAAGCTTGCTTATCATATAATTTTGTAGCTGTTTTAAGCCAAGTCACTTTTATTGTGATCCTATCCTGATTCAGAACTTAAAGGAGATGACCCTTTGAACAGAAGGCTGCCAGAGTTGATTGTGTGGTGAGCTTGTCAGTGCTCTTCCTTTGTGACTCCAGTCCTGAGTCATCCTGGACCTGTCTGGTCCTGGGCTGGGCCACTGTGTTAGGCAGCTGATCTTTATCTTCAGAGCCCCTTGATTAAGATAGAAGCATTCACTTTGGTGACTCACAACTCATGTAATTGCAATTAATGTGTAAATTATGACAATTTCAGGGGGGATGATTTGTATTTTTGCTTTTATACCCACAGCTATTTTGTGACTTTTCACTGTTATGTATATACCGAGCTCTTGTTCTGCATAACAAAGCTTGAAAGATAGGGGGAACCTCACTAGACCATCCCTTAGAGGTTAAAAACAGTACAGCATTGTTTCTCTGAGCATCGTCTGAACAACATCAGAATCGCTGAGGAATCTTGAAACATGGAATTCTGGGTCCCAAGCCAGGATTTCTGAATAAGAATCACTGAATTTTAAACCAGCTCTCTGGATGATCCTTTTGTACACCAAGTTTGAGAACAAACTGCGGCTAGGGCTAGAGGCTGTGTCTGCACAGGGGGCAGTGCAGTGTTCCCAGAAGAGTCCCATTTTTGTCTCAGTTCAGCCTACTAACTCTTAGGAAATCCTGGACAATCACTCCCCTTTTCCAGGCCTCAGTTTCCTCATATGAAGAATATTCCAGGTGGGCTCTCAGGCCCCTTTCTGTGCGAATGTTCTGGAAGTAGGCTAAAACGCAGCTGAGGTGTCTTTTTATGCACAGCCTCAGTTAATTACTAGTGAACCACCTGTGGATTTTCTGTGTCTTCACTGGGAACCCAAGGCTGACTGACCTTGCTCCCAGTGGATAGTGTGGCCACATCTTCTCTGTTGACAGTTGATTGCTTGCTGAGATGGCACATTAATTTTAATGAAAATCAGAAACGACATTAGGCATCCAAATAGCACTAAGAAGGTAAATCTGCAAAACAAACACGTCTAATAGTTTTCTTTTATAATGAATATGAAAACCATCAAAATCTTCATTGTCAAGTCAGTGGCTGATGACCTATATTTTGGGAGGTCCAGAATTCAAAATACACATTCAGTGCAATGGGATTTGGTCTACATGCATTCTAAAGCTAAATAGTTGTGTTTTTTCAAATTTCCTCTATTGTTACTCCTTGTGCAGGCAATAATAATCATAATAATACTAACATTAATAAAATGGCTAATATATGCAGAACGCACATTATGCATTATGTTAAGCACTTTACATTTATCTCATTTAAAGCTCCTAACAATCCTTTTAATGAAGTGAGGTAGGTACTGTTCCTATCCCCATTTAAAAATGTTGATAGATTATTATTAGGTGGCACGTTCTTCTGTGATAATCGATAACTAAATACTCAGGGACATGCAGCAGTAGTTTACGGCTTCCTTTCTTTGGTTCATCTGAAATCTGCCCTGGTGCTGGGAGATGCAAATTACCTTATTGCCCAAGACTCCAGATGTAGGAAGATTGTAGTTTGGTTATGGGTTAGAAATAGCCTGTTTTTGTTAATCCTCAACCGAGGATATTTTTCCATTGATTTTTTAGAGAGAGTGGAAGGGAGGGAGAGAAACACAGAGAGAGAAACATCAATGTGAGAGAGACACATCGATTGGTTGCCTCCTGTGCATGCCCCAAAATATGTGCCCTTGACCAGGAATTGAACCCAGGACCCTTCAGTCCGCAGGTCAATACTCTCTCCACTGAGCAAAACTGGCTAGGGCTAGCCTGACTTTATATCCAGTCCTGCCCTTGACTTTTCTAAAACTTCCAGTGAGAAAATAGTTTAACATCCTGTGCCACAGTTATCTTGTGTAATAAAAATGGAGGTAAGAATGCTGGAAGGATTTCGGGATTCATTAGCCCATGGACAGTGCTTCTGATTTATGAAATTGAGGAGTAATATGAATAACAAGTATTACTAAAGCTTGATAAAGTATTGAGGAAAAGCTCATATACTAGATATTTATATGTCTTAGTGCAGTCATTTATTGAGTAAATGCTGTATACTTACTATACTGAGTAGTATGTTTTGGAACTTTTAATAGGAAGGGAACAATAGTTGCTTATAATTTAAATCAGTTCATAAAAACTTAGAATGTATAATTAGCATATTTTGTTAAATGGCAAAATATTCAGCGACTGATTACTCAATTTTCTTTTGTAGATCTTGGACAGTCAATATTTTATACAACCACGTGTTTGCTGCCCTTTCTCAATGATGATATTCTGAGTACTTTGCCCTACACGATGATATCAACGTTAGCTACCTTCCCTCCATTTCTGCACAAGGATATTATTGAATATCTTAGCACATCTTTCCTACCAATGGCTATATGTAAGTTCAATCTTACCTAATACCAGATTATTTTTATATATTGTACAAATGGAAATTGCTTTTGCTGTTTGAGGCTATAAATTTTCAAGATTATAATGAAATCACTTGCTATGGACATGTGCCATGATTTTAATTCAGTCACTTCAGCATGAATATTATGATGAAAACCAAAGATGTGGAAGATGATTATACCTTAGAATTGTTTTATTCACATAGTTTGATCTTATGCAATAGGAAGAGAGAACATGACAAGGCACAGTTTATGTTTCCTAAATATAAATTATGGTATTTTTTTGCCACTTGAGAAAAAAAGGGGGAGAGAATGTTGCCTCAGCTGTAGAAATAGTTATCTTTTGCATTTGAAGGCTGTAAGTTCTGATGGGAAGAGCAATAGATAAAGTCAGGATATGTAGATTCTAGGCTCAGTTCTATCCATAATCTGCTGTGTCATGTTTGGCAACTCACATAGTTGAAACAACATCTCCAGAATGATGATAGCATCAGCTTTCTCTCACAGGGGTGTTGTGGTGATAAAGTGAATCAAAATATATGAAAACACCTTGAAAACAGTTAAGGCTTGAGACTCATGTGCAAGTATTGTCAGAAACATGGAACTGATTTGAATTCTATTTTGCTTTTGTAGACTTAATTCTTCAGGCTTTCCAAACATGAGAGCAAAGAGAAAAAAAGTTGTGTTGTAGCTTTTATGATAAAAATCCTCCTAAAATAGTTCTTGTAGAAATGGATTATGAATTATCTATGTTTCAGTGAATAGTCTGAGATTATTATGTTATGGCTTGAGGGCTTAAATAGATCTCAATTCAAATCATAGCTCTACTACCAACTAGCTGTGTGACTTTAGGCAAGTTAACTAACCTTTCTGTTTCTTACCTGTAAAATGAGAATAATAATAATGGCTGCTTCATGGGGTTGTTGTGATAATTGAGATGTTGATTATGCTAACAGATTGATAAGATGCTAGCACAATGCCTAGTGTTCAATAAGTGTTAGTTTACTTCTCTCCTTCTCTCAACTTTTGTTCTATAAAAATACCTTTATTGGTCACATTCAATTCCTAGTGATCATTTTTCACCATTTTAATGTTATGTACTTATGATCTCATTAAAGTTGCTGCTCTGTAAATATATGTACCTTTGAACCACATTTATGTATTTTATAATCAAGTTTAATTTTAGCTATGGAATTATAATTTTCATGTCTTTTAAGCAAAGAGTTTGATTTCTGACTAAATTATGTAGTGATTAAAAAAAATTAGCAGACTGATTATACCATTCAAGTAATAGAATATTTAACCATTTTCTTTTTTTGTTCTGTTTAACCTTACGGACAAGTACTTGTTTATGGCTATAGCCTTAGAAAGGGATGGCCATTTAGAAAAAATAGCAGGTGAGGCTGCATTTTTGTAATAATTAATCCAAATCACGGTATTCCTACTTTTTAGGAATAAGTTAATTTGGGGAGAGGCATTGCATATATCAGGCCTCTGAAGTTACACTTAAGACTGTTCAGGCATTGGGACAGCTGACAATTTGTTCTTCACCCTTGATTAATTTCTACTTAATTAGAAACACAGACCCCAAAACATGCCGTGTAGTCACACTGAAATTCTAATGTATTTAAGTGTGTGAACTGTGGCAACTGAGGAGGACAAAAGAGTAAGTTTACTTTATAACATATATGCGAATTTTAATGCTTATTTGTGGAGTAACTTGCTATTCATTTACCGATATGAACAAGTCTTATGTGTCTGAGACTTAGTTTTTATCAACTGTAAAGGAGGGGTTTGGAAAAAAAAGTTCCCTCTCTAAGGTTATCTCTGGCATTAATAATCTATGTGAAATAACATCAATCTTATTTTATGTCAGACGCATATCTCCTGCTAACCCAATTGCTGATCTGGTTCATTTATTTTGTTGCTCTAGTTTTAGATTCTTAGTTCTGATTTTCATTTCTCTTCACCGTTCCTGTGGTTCAATGATAGCCAGTTTTTTTCATCTTTAAATCTTTGAAAAATAATTTGTAGTACTCACTTTAAAGTCAAATTTTATTAAATGGTTCAGGTGTTTCTTTTGTTTCTTCACAAGGGAGGTACAAAGACAGACCCATAGATAGAGGGGTCAGGTTCTAGATAAGCCGTGGGCAAACTACGGCCCGCGGGCCGGATCCGGCCCGTTTGAAATGAATAAAACTAAAAAAAAAAAAGACCGTACCCTTTTATGTAATGATGTTTACTTTGAATTTATATTAGTTCACACAAACACTCCATCCATGCTTTTGTTCTGGCCCTCCGGTCCAGTTTAAGAACCCATTGTGGCCCTCGAGTCAAAAAGTTTGCCCACCCCTGTTCTAGATGAATCATGTTAAAATGAACTGATGTGATAATGTGTGTCTGATGCTTGCATCTATGTTGTTTCTATTCTTTGGAAATTGTTTCAGTGTCTAGAAATTCTAACTGAATCAAGAGAGTAGCGTTTAACTTCTTTCAGAATATTATTTCAGGACTGAGGTGTTAGGATGAAGGATATTGCATTTTCTGAATACTTGATAAAGTCTTTAAAACAAAGACACTTTTTCCTCAAAAAATTAAAAATGGAACTCCCATTTGACCCAGTAATCCCACTTCTAGGAATATATCCCAAGAAATCAGAAACACCCATCAGAAAGGATATATGCGCCCCTATGTTCACAGCAGCACAATTTACCATAGCTAAGATTTGGAAACAGCCTAAGTGCCCATCAGCAGATAAGTGGATTAAAAAACTGTGATACATCTACACAATGGAATACTATGCTGCTGTAAAAAAGAAGGCACTCTTACCTTTTGCAACAGCATGGATGGACCTGGAGAGCATTATGCTAAGCGAAATTAGCCAGTTGGAGAAAGAGAAATATCATATGATCTCACTCATTTGTGGAATATAATAAACAACATAAACTGATGAACAAAAAGAGAGCCAGAGAAAAAAATATTTTAGAATATAAAACAAAGACACTTTTATCTCTTTGGTATGGTGTTCTCAAGGTCAAATGTAAAACATGGACAGTTTTTCAGGTATTAAATGATTATGTCATTAAGGGCCTATAGAAGATGACATTCTGAGCTCTAACATGGGTCTTATGAGGTACCACAGTTCTTTCAGTTTAAGGGCCATCCATGGATATCAGTTGTGTCCTTCATGTCATTTTGTCAATAAACCAATTACTGTGCTTCTATTTTAAATAAGTCCTTTTGAGATGCAACAGAGCAAATTGCAGTTTATTATGAAAATTTCCTTTGACATAACCTTTTTAACGCCTTCCATAAATAAGATATACTTCTTTTTATTCCAAGTTTGTGCAGTAGGCTTTGTTTATAAATAAAACATATATATTAAGGAGTTACTGAGAATTGAAAAAATCATTTGCATTTCACCATGGAAACCTCTTTTTTTCCAATAAAGAATCTGTGATTTGTGGACTGAATTGAAATATGGTTGGTGGGAAGATGATACTTTGGCAGAGAAGAGAAAAAGCTGACCCCTAATGAACATTAATTGATGTAGGCTATGTTATTTCAAAGATAATTATAAAGCTGAACAGTTATGTCAGTGAAAGATGCTTCTGGTCTGTGTTGGTAGCCAGGACTGTGCAGTCTCGTCTAGTTTCTTTCTAAGTTAAATTTACCCCCAAAGCTCTAGCTCAGTGGTTCTCTACCTTCCTCATGCCATGACCCTTTAATACAGTTCCTCATGTTGTGGTGACCCTCAACCATAAAATTATTTTCGTTGCTACTTCATAACTGTAATTTTGCTACTGTTATGAATCGTCATGTAAATATCTGATATGCAGGATGTATTTTCATTGTTACAAATTGAACATAATTAAAGCATAGTGATTAATCACAAAAACAATATGTAATTATATATGTGTTTTCCGATGGTCTTAGGCGACCCCTGTGAAAGGGTCGTCTCAACCCACAGGTTGAGAACCTCTGCTCTAGCTGGTTTGGATCAGTGGATAGAGCATCGGCCTGGGGACTGAAGGGTCCCGGGTGGTTCAATTCTCAAGGGCACATGCCCAGGTTGCGGGCTCGATCCCCAGTAGGGGGCAAGCAGGAGGCAGCCGATCAATGATTCTCTCTCATCATTGATGTTTCTAGCTCTCTCTCCCTCTCCCTTCATGAAATCAATAAAATATATATTTTAAAAAAATTTACCCCCAAAGTCACTTACCCTCAGGAAAAATAAAGGTTCATTTAGATCTTTGCATTGACTTCAAAGCAATTGTCTGACTTAATTGAGTACCTGGTTCTTGACCATTGGCCCTGGTTATTTTTTATTCTACTAACACTACAGAGGATGTGTATTATGTTCCTGTGATCTCCCAAAATCTAATAAACATATTTTAAAAAGACAGTAAAAAACCAAAATAAGATATTGATGGTTTTTAAGTAATTTTTTATACATAAACTCTGTTTTATTGGCTAATGATTGTTTTTAGTAAGGTAGGCCTACCATATTTTAAGAGTTTATTGTTGAAAAAGAACCAAGATGGCGGCATAGGTGAACACCTATACTTGCTGCCTCTCACAACCACATCAAAATAACAACTAAAAGGCAGAACAACTACCACCCAGAACCGAGGGAAAGCTGGCTGAGTGGAAGTTCCACAACTAGAGAGGTGAAGAAAGCGCATTGAGACTGGCAAGAGGTGCGGAGGCGCGGAAAGTGCTGGCACCTGGATGTGCTGCTCATTTAATTGGGAGGGAGATACAAACTCCTGCTTGCTCTGAACTCCAGTTCTGGGCGGGAATCTGGGGGACCCAGACACATACGGGAAGAAACTGGACTGTCTGGCATCGGGACAGGAACACGAGGGCGGCTTTCTCTCAGAGGTGCTTGCAGCGATCATTGTTCCTGCACAGGGGCACGGGACGCGGGGACCTCTCCAGTGCAGGGCTGACTGGCAGCCATTGCTGTTTGCTCCACCCTGGTGATTCCCAGAGACATCGCCCCATGCAATTTACAACCCCACCCAAGCTGTGCACATCGGCTTTTGCATATGAATGGCCTGTGCTCTCTCCCCGCTTAAACCTGTCAAACTGCGGCTGGGTCAGAGAGCCCCAGAGCTTCCATAAGAAGGCCCAATGCCCGGCAGCAGCAGCCTGACTTGCTTCACAGCTGGGCCTCATCTGGGCACTTTCAAACCCCATACAAAGAGGAGGAATATGAAGATGTCTCTGTAGCTCCTGCTGGGCGGCCCCAGACAGTGGCTGACCTTGCACCTCTTTGGAGATCCATTAGCCAGTATACCCAGTGGTCAGAGTGAGACCATACCAGATTACAACTCTTCACATCCATAAGAGACACACTCAAGGAGCAGACTCAGTGAGCACCAAAGCCCCACTGAAGCAAGTCCTGCCCCATAAGGGGGTCTCCTTTGCAACAGATCTTCCAGTGTAGACACAGCTGGTCATCGCAGCCATTTGGCCTGAAGGTCAATTCCTCCCAGTGATACCAACAGCAATCAAGGTATCACTGTGCAAACAGCCCACAAAGGGGTGCATCTCAGGTGACTGGGGAGGCTGAACCACTGGGCCGTATAGGACACCTACACACAAGGCCACTCTATCAACTCAAGGAGACTTAGCAGCTACCCAGTACATAGAAACAAACACAGGGAAGCAGCCAAAATACGGAGACAAAGAAACAGGTCACAAATGAAAGAAATGGATGAAAGCAAAATATTGGATATAGAGTTCAAAACCATGGTTATAAGGTTACTCAAGAATCTTCTAGAAACCTCGAGAAATTTAGTGAGACCCTCAAGGATATGAAAAAGGACCAATCAGAAATTAAGCATACACTGACTGAAATAAAGAATAATATACAGAGATCCAACAGCAGACTAGAGGATCCCAAGAATCAAGCCAAAGATTTGAAATACGAAGAAGCAAAAAACACCCAAC
>NW_005369964.1:576903-594026 GCF_000412655.1 Myotis brandtii
TCTATCAACAAGTGAACCTAAAAATCAAATGAATAAAAAACCTGATGAACAGAACAGACTGGTGAATGTAATAGAATCAGGGGCATGGAAAGGGAGCAGACTGACAATTCTCGGGGGGAAGGGGTTGTGGGGGTGCAGGAAAAGATTGGACAAAGTGCTTCCACCTATGGATGAGGTCAGTGGTGGGGGAGAAGTCCTGGAGTGGGGTGGGAACTGGTGGGGAGCTATGGTGGGAAAAAAGAGGAACATCTATAATAATCTGAACAATAAAGATAAAAAAAAGAGTTTATTGTTGAATTGGGGGAAATGTTTTGGAAATAAGAATCCAGAAATGCTGAATTGTTTTCCTTTGACTACAGATCTCTTAACCTCATCGAACTTTGAATTTCCTTAGCTGTAAAATTGTGAATAATCATAACCTCCTCTGTCTACATCCCATGTTTGAAATAATTTGTAGGAATAGCCTTTGAATAGTGTAAGTTACCTAAGCATATACCAGGGGTGGGGACACATCCTTATAAGGCCCTCAGAATCATTTGGTTTGGCCCTGCCAAGGCAACCACAGGTGGGACTCAAAATTCAATAAATTTATAGGAGCTTTTTTCATAGAAACATAAATTTATATTAAGTGAATTATATTAAGCGACTGATGTTATAAATATCCAAATAGCCCTTGGCAGAAAAAAGGTTCCCCACCCCTGAACAGACCAAACCCAAAGTCAAATGACATACCTGTCAGGTTCATTGCAACTAATTCCAATATTCTGCTCAAATGCGCATGTTGCTTGAGATAAGGGGCTACCCTCTTGGATAGTCCAACTCCCCCTACAGTTTGTTGTATCATAACAGTTATTATTCTAACAGGTTTCAGGTGCACAATTCTACGACACATCATCTGAACACTGCATTGTATGTTCACCACCCCATGTCAAGTCTCCATCCGTCACCATTTATTTCCCCTATGGCCTCCTCCACCTCCTCTGGCCCTCCCTCCCCCTGGCAAACAGCCACATGTGGCTATGGCTATCATATTGGATAGCACAGCTTTAGCATTTAAGCTCCAAAAGGACAAAGACTTGGTGCTTTGTACATAGCTGTGTCTCCAGGGCCTTAAACAATGCCTGGTACATAGGAAGCACTGAAAAAATACTTAAAAAAAAATCCTCACCCGAAAATAGGAAGAGAGAGAGAGAGAGCGAGAGAGAGAGAGAAACATCGATTGGCTGGGATAGAACCCACAACCTACACATGTGCCCTGACCAGGAATTGAACCTGCATTCTTTCGGTGCACTGGACGATGCTCCAACAAACTGAGCTACCTGGCCAGCGCTTAAAATACTTCTTGACTGAATAAGTGAGTAGAGCATTGGCTATGAAGTCAGATGATTTGGGCTATCTACACTAATAAAAGAGAAATATGTAAATTAATTGTCACTTTGCAACGCTCACCGGCCAATCAGGAGTGAGTATGCAAATTAGCAGGACAAAGATGGCGGTGGCCACAGAGCCAGCCAGACCGGGCAGGAGGCTTGGGTCACCCCCGGCGATGGAGGAAGCCAAGCTTCCCGTCCGCCTGGGCTGGCTGCCGAAGGAGGGGCCTGTGGGCAACAGTCACGGCGCAGGTCAGAGCGTGCGGGAGGCTTGGGTCGCCGGGGGCGACCCAAGCTTCCCACCCGCCCTGGCCGGCCTCTGAAGGAGGGGCCTGTGGGCGGTGGCCACAGAGCCAGCCCTAGTATGTGGGAGGCTTGGGTTGCCAGAGGCAACCCAAGCTTCCCGCCCACCCTGGCCTGTTGCTGAAGGAAGGGCCTGCAAACGGCCCTCAGCCCCTCACCCAGGCTGGCCATGCCCCCCCAGCGGGGACCCTCACCCCATGGGGGCATGGCTGGCCTGCAAACTGCCCCAGCCCCTCACCCAGGCCGCCCCACAATCTGAGGGGTCCCAGATTGGAGAGGGTGCAGGCTGGGCTGAGGGACACCCTCCCCCCCTGCACAAATTTCGTGCACCAGGCCTCTAGTAGTCCTAATAATTAAGTTGGTGTTCTCATGCAAATAATTTGATTTCTCTTTTATAAAATGGTTTTTCCATATACTTTTTTTTTTTTGTGTGAGAGTCATATAAGAGCTGTACATGATAATATATTAGGAACTATGAAATGCAGGAACAGATTAGGGAATTGTTATTGTTCATAAAGGGAGGGTGTGGTGGTGCTGGTTATTCTGATGGTGCTGAGAGGATCAGGAAATAGGTCTAAAAACTTGATTATATTTCCTGAGCACAATATTATGTATAAAAATATTTTTATTTTGATTAATTTTCTTCCTTCCATTGTATGTAGCTGTGGCCTTTTGCACCCCCATGGGGACAAGCAACACATCTGTTTACATCATGCTTTTTAACAAGATTCAATAAATGATGTGTGCCTGTTCGTGTTTATTAAATTAGAATTGCGATGATTTTATTCAATCTGTTAGAAGGCTAAAGAATTGCAAGGCACCATCTGTTTATATAAGCATTGGAGCCAATTTCCTAGGGCTTGAGCCAAGGGAGCACTTTTGGCTTTGTGGTTGACCAAACTTGAGGGAGAGCATGGTTTTGTAGGGGTAGGAGGGACATCCAAAGGTCACTGATTCATTTGGGCTGTTCTATAAATATACTTCACCTAAATCATCTGAGGCACCTGGGCATCTCTCCCATTTTTAAAGGCCTCCAGGCATAGTGAGTCTCAGCCTCCCTTAATAGTAGTTTTCATTTTTTAGAAATGCATATTATTAAAAAGTTTGAGATGAATTTAAACAAAGGCGAACACCCTTGTCCCGAAAGGAATGGAATTATTTTTTGTTGAGATTTTCTTTTTCTTCCTTAAACAAAGGGCACAAGGGGCAAGCAATTATTCCTCCCACACCTGGACCCCTTACTACGTGTTTTCTGTTTTATTTCTCATCTCTCTAGCAGTACTTGTCAAAGGGAGGGCCAATGTTCATTTGCATTAGAATCATATGCTTATTACATATGGCACTTCCCTGTTTCCAAACTGAGTTAGGCCCTCTGGATATGGGCTCCCAAATGCTGAATTTGAACAAACTCTCTGGCTCAAGTCTGAGAACAACTGCATCTTGTTCTTTAGGATTCGGCTCAAAGTCCTTTTTCTTTGATCAATCATATTTGATTAGTCAACTTTATCACCTAATAGCAATGAATTGATCTCCACATCTTCGTGTAATTATTAAACTTATTGGTATTGTATAGCCAAACTAATTTATTACCTGAATATCACCTACGTGGTGGGTTAGCAGCAGTCCAGCTGCAAGTGATGAATAAAAAGCAATCTCAAGTAAATAGAACTTAATTATAGACCTGTTTTATTTGTTTGTTCATTTGAGCACCATCTATTGTGGTGCTCAAAATCTTTTATTTAAAAAAAAAAGAGTCATGGTAAATTTCTTTGTCTTCTTTATGACAAATCTTTTATTAGTGTTTTAATGTTACTTCTATGCATGTGCTTTTATTATAAGTTGTCTTGTTTTTGGCTGTAGGTGAGATATTATTTCTACATATTATACTTTGATATAGAATAAAGTAAAATAAAATAAAGCAGATTTTAAAGTTATCTGCTTTTTTGTTGTTCATGTTCATGGTCTTGTCCATGATGTGTAGGAAATTGAGAATTGACTTTCTGAAGGTATTATACTCACTGTCCACTGTTCTAATCATGCTTTCATTTTTTTAAATTTTAAATATTTTTATTGATTTCAGAGAAGAAGGGAGAGGGAGAGAGATAGAAACATCAATGATGAGAGAGAATCATTGATGGGCTGCCTCCTGCACTCTCCACACTGGGGATCGAGCCCGCAATCCAGGAATGCGCCCTGACTGGAATCGAACTGTGACCTCCAGGTTCATAAGTCCGACACACAACCACTGAGCCATGCCGGCCAGGCTAGTCATGCTTTCTTGACAATTTTCCACACAAGCTCAAATATAAGGAGAGTTTTCTCCTGCTTCTACAATTATCCCTGAGAAAAGAAATTCATTTTATATTTGAATCCTTATAAAGTTTCTTCTATTGTGGATCCTCCCTCAATTACTGTGTTTAGAATAATAAAGTACTCGTTGGAGACAATATATTACCCTGAATGACTTCAATCAGTGCTTGTTTTGAATGTTTATTGGGGTTACCTGATACATTCTATTAAAAAAAAGACACAGAAAGAAATTTAATATAGTTGGATGTCATTGTAAACAAGCCACTTAAAGATGTCTTAAGTTATTACCTGGAGAACATGATTATGCAGCTATAAGATGAATTTTGAAGAAACCAACTTGCTTTGCGATTTCATGCTGTGGCACAGGATAAAATGTTCAGCAGTAGTGTTATTCACAGAATCAAATGTGCTTTATTTAAAACAACTCAGATGGATCTGAAGATGGTAAGCTTTGGAAAACTAAAAAAGTGGTTCTCATGGTGATGAAGATGCTAATGGTTAAGTTATGTGTGAAGGTTTGAAAATTTTTTAATGATGTGAGAATTGAAAAAATTTTTAATTAATATACTATTTTTTTAAAAAAATACACGATTTAAATTTTGTGTAACTAAATTAATAAGGTACCCACTGTAAGTAGACTATTATTTTATCTGCATCTCTAAAAGTTAATGAATTCAAGTTGGGTTCAGAAACCTTTTATCTTTACTTTCTTATTGGGATAGCCTTCAACATGCCTTTATACTTGAATATATGGAGGATTCTGTTTTTTCTTGCTTTTCCACCCAGATACAAACATCTTGGGAGCAGAGATCACATCTTAGTACAGCTCTGATAAGCCATTACATCACATTCTGGCACAGTTCTTGCTCCTTGTGGATTCTCACTAAATGCTGGCTACCAATGATGACAACTGTAGCATTTGTATGCCAGGATCAAATTTGTAGTGTTATTTGTGCAAAATGTCCATTAATATAGTTGGGACTTTTACAGAAAAAGTTTCTTCTCAGCTTTCATGCTCTATGCAAAAGTAGCAAGTGTGTGTATGTGTGTGTGTGTGTGTGTGTATAGTATCTAATAAAAATATTTTTATTTCAGTGGGTTCCTCAAGGAGAGAAGGAGTTCCTGCCCATGTTAATCTCTCTGCATCATCCATGCTAATGATTGCAATGCAGTACACATCCAACCCAGGTAAGTGGAGATTTGGGTGGCTTGACTAGTTCCAAAACCAATAATTAAACAAGAGATCAAACACACAGGCTAGAAATTCTCACATGAGAAGAACTTCACTTGGTGGATAGACAAGTGAAGATGTGTTAGAAAACAGACTTCTGAGTTGAAATAAATTTCTCTTTCCCTTTCAATAAAATATATTGTTGCTATTAGTAGCAATCTTGCAAGAATGTTTGAGGACACAATTTTAGAACATTGTCTAGAAATAGATTAAATATAAATATACATGAATAGTTGACTTAGAAATATAAAAATCACCTGCAATTCTTATAATTAAAGAAAATCATTTGTGAATTTGCTACTCTAATGTCACACAAGTATCCTAGAACATAAATCTTTTAGTACATTTCTGATTATTTCCTTAGAATACATTTATAAAAGAGGGATTAATTGGTTAAAGGACTTGAAAAAATTTCAGTAGTCTCACTAATTATATATGAAAGTATATGTAACCTGTCATTGAGTATTATAAAATTTGTATAGAGTTGGACAGATGGAAATAATATCTTGTTGCAATTTGTATTTATTTGATTACTAGTGATGTTGGACAGGTCTCATATGCTTTACTCTGTTTGATTTCTGTTCATCTGTATAATTGCAGATGAACTTTGGGAAACTGACCTAAAAAGGGGCTGATGTTGGAGACACATGCTAAGATATAACAATTTTTATTTTTATTTGATGTTTATTTGGAAAGTGAATCAATTTGATAGCACAGTTTTCAACCTTCTACTTAATTACATAGTAAATTAACTACATCCTATATAATAAAAGCCCAGCGACCAAAATGGCGGAACAACCAGAATGACCAGAGACCAGAATGACCACGGCCCCTGAGTGAGTGGTGAGAGGCCATCAGGTGGGCAGGCAAGCAGTTAGGGGTGATCAGGGAGGTAGGCAGAGGCAGTTAGGAGTGATCAGGCAGGCAGAGGCGGTTAGGGGCGATCAGGCAGGCAGAGTGCTTAGGGGTGATCAGGCAGGCAGAGGCAGTTGGGGCGATCAGGCAGGCAGAGGCAGTTAGGGGCGATCAGGTAGGCAGGCAGGCAGAGTGCTTAGGGGTGATCAGGCAGGCAGGCAAGTGGTTAGGGGCAATCAGGCAAGCAGGCGAGTGGTTAAGGGTGATCAGAGAGACAGGCACGCAGTTAGGGGCCAGCAGTCCTGGATTGTGAGAGGGATGTCCAACTGCCGGTTTAGGCCCGATACGCCGTCAGACATCCCCTGAGGGGCCCCTGCTATTGAGAGGGTGCAGGCTGGGCTGAGGGACCCCCCCCCCACCATGCACGAATTTCATGCACTGGGCCTTTACTCTCTATATATAAAAGCCTAAGCGACCGAACGACTGGTTGACTGGTCGCTATGACATGCACTGACCACCAGGGGGCAGAAACTGCCCCCTGGTGGTCAGTGTGCTCCCATAGCCAACCTCCCATGGCCCCTACCCCCGCTGGCCAACATCCTATGGCCCCGATTGGCTGATCACCGGCCTGGTCGAGGGACCCCACCAATGCACGAATTTGTGCACTGGGCCTCTAGTAGTAAATAATAATGGAGTTTTTGACTCTGGATGATGAGGAAAACATTTTTTATTAAAAAACTTTAATGCTTCTAGTGTGGCTCATCATCCTTTAAATATGAAATCCTTTATGATTATTATATGAGTTTAATTAAAATATATTTATTTTGGGAGTTATATCTCATGACTCACCCTGTTTGGCTTAAAGTACCCTCAAAATGTCATTTATATTATATACTAGAGGCCTGGTACATGAAATTTGTGCATGGGGGAGGGTGTCCCTCAGCCCAGCCTGCACCCTCTCCAATCTGGGACCCCTCGGGGGATGTCTGACTGCCGGTTTAGGCCTGATCCCACAGGGCAGTCGGACATCCCTCTCACAATCCGGGACTACTGGCTCCTAACCACTTGCCTGCCTGCCTGCCTGATTGCCCCTAACCACTCTGCCTGCCAGTCTAATAGCCCCCTAACCGCTCTCCTGCCAGTCTGATTGACGCCTAATTGCTCCCCTGCCAGCCCAATCACCCCCAACTGTCCTCCCCTGCCAGCCCAATCGCCTCCAGTTGCCCTCCCCTGCCGGCCCGATCGCCCCCAACTGCCTTACCCTGTGGGGCTAAAGGGACTGGGGGACTGAGGCTGGATGAGGCTGGATGCTGTGGGGACTGGGTGAGGCGGGGCTGAGGGCACTGGGGGACTCCGGTTGGATGAGGCGTGGCTGAGGGGACTGGGCACCGCCATCTTGTGGATGTGGGTGCCGCCATCTTGTGAGGGCGTGTCAGTCAATTAGCATATTCCCTCTATTGGCTGTGGGCGCCACTATCTTGTGAGGGCATGATGGTTAATTAGCATACTCCCTCTTTAGTAGATAGGATTGTGTTCTGGAAAAAATCCTCCATTTGGGATCTAGTTAGTTGAAGTCTCATCATGAGGCTTTGGTCCTAATTTCTAAATTGCAAGGCAGTAAAGCAACGTGGGTAAAATCATGTGCTTTGAAGTTAGATGTATGTGGGTTCACATCTGAGCTCACCTGCAAATTGCCAGTTAGCTTAACCTTGAGCACCATCTTTAACCACCTTAAGACTAAGTTTCCTCATAAAATTCCTATAAAATGGGAGTAATTCCTCCTGCAGTGCCTTAAAATGCCATTGTGTGGATTTAATGAATTAAAGCATATGTAAAGTGCTTACTTAGCATAGTAATGGTCACATTGTAAATGCTCAGTAAATAGCAATAGGATTGTTACAATCTGCCATCTTCTTGGAGTTGAATGTTTCACAGGGAAACCACCTTGAACATATAGAATTACTTCTATTATTTCTAAGTCTGTATCTTTATCATATAGAACAGTGATGGCGAACCTTTTGAGCTCGGCGTGTCAGCATTTTGAAAAACCCTAACTTAACTCTGGTGCCGTGTCACATATAGAAATTTTTTGATATTTGCAACCATAGTAAAACAAAGACTTATATTTTTGATATTTATTTTATATATTTAAATGCCACTTAACAAAGAAAAATCAACCAAAAAAATGAGTTCGCGTGTCACCTCTGACACATGTGTCATAGGTTCGCCATCACTGATATAGAATTACTTCTGTTATTTCTAATTCTGTATCTTCATCCATTCATGGGGGAATGTTTATAGCCAAAAATTAATTCTATAGTAAGAAGTACATTTGGAACCCCAACCCAGTCTTTCAATGTGGGAAACGGTTAAGAAGTGAGGTGACATCCACCAGGAGGCACTCTGGGACCAAGTGGTAGGTCATCATCCTATTTGAATTTTCCTTGGGGGAGACAGCAAGAGACAGCTTGGTCCTTGTAGTCTTTATTCAATTAACAAGTTCTGTTGAGTAAATCCTCTATACACAGTTTTGTGCATTTAGGCATTGGGAAAACCATAAGAAATGTAAGATATGGTGCTGGCTTCATGGAGATGATATCTAGTTGGGAAGATTAGGCATATTCACATAAATCATTAATTTATAATATAAAGTTGTATGTGAAAAATACAAAAATAAATACTGTAGATAGTATTAATTCATCAGAAATCAAGAACTTTATGGATTAAAAGGACTAGGAAAGGTTTCATGCCACTTAAAGTATGGGTCTTAAAATATGGATACAATTTTAATTGCTATAGTAAGTAGGGTCTTCTGGGAGGGGAAATAATAGGGTTGGAAGATGGATTAGGGAAGGTAAAAAACAGCTATCTAACTAGGGCAACAGCCTCTTTCTTCCCTAAGTAAGCATAGGCAAATCAAAGAAGCTTGCAGCTGTGTAGCTTTTAAGCATTCCTCAGGAGATGGAATTGGAAATCAAATGATAAGATTCCTGTTCTAATCCATCATTCTGTGACTTGCTGTCCTAACTTGGGCAAGGTAGGAAACTAAATCTCAGTTTATTAGCTACAACATGGTGGTTATGAGATAATACAAGTACAGCTCTTAGCACAATACCTGGCATAATGAATTCTCAGTCAATATGGCCTTTTGTTATGATCCTGTTCTGCTATTTTTCCCCTATGCAGTTCTTTATTACATTGATATAAGTTTGTGTTGTAAAGGTATGATTACTAGGGATTTTTCTTAATATTTCCTTTGTTGATAAGATGAATGAAATATACTTTCAAGGATCTTGGAATAAAACTTGATAAAGTCAAGGGCTTATATGATTTTTTGGAAAGTATGAATATATGGAAATAAGTAGTTTCTAATTTAGTGATTAGAGTGAAAGTCTTACTAGTATAGTTTATTAAATCTCAAAGGATGTTTTATCTGGTACTTATATTTAATGTTCAAATTACATTTTCTTCCTTACAGTGTATCATTGTCAGTTATTGGAATGCCTCATGAAATATAAACATGAAGTCTGGAAAGTAAGTTTTGGGCCACATTTAACTCATAGCCACAAACTTAATTTATATAATGTAGTAAAAATTGTTTGCATGTTAAAAGTATTTGTAGGTAAAATTTATTGATGTTTTATTATACTGATATGTCAGACCCTATAATTCTTTCCTTATTGGTTAATTAGCATTTAGAGAAAGAATGATCTTGAACAAGTAGCTTGACAGAAAAAGTAATTGGATATCTCTTCTTAGAATTTAGCAAATACTATATTATATGACAATTTTATTTAATTTGAAAGGTTGCTTAAGAACCTGCTTGCTTTCAAATAGATGTGAATTGTTGCAAAATGTGTTATATTTTAAAAATGTACTGTTTAGCAAGCTGGCTTATGTTGTTCTAAAATCTATCTTTAATATCATTCTGGGTAGAGAATTTGTTAAAAGATAATGTACATATGAACTCTGCCTGGGGGGTTTATTTATAGGACCAATAAGTAAATAATAAAAATAATGTTTTAATATGATCTAAACTGATTGATAAGATTCCAGGGGAATTAACCACCTCAACCCCTCTATTAAAATATTTACTGCACCCTAACCGGTTTGGCTCAGTGGATAGAGCATCAGCCTGTGGACTCAAGGGTCCCAGGTTCGATTCCGGTCAAGGGCATGTACATTGGTTGCGGGCACATCCCCAGTAGGGGGCGTGCAAGAGGCAGCTGATCGATGTTTCTCTCTCATCGATGTTTCTAACTCTCTATCCCTCTCCCCTCCTTTCTGTAAAAAATCAATGAAATATATCAAAAAATGTTTACTGCTTTGGTACTGAGCTACCTTTATTTTTATTTGATTATACTAAGTCAAAATATTCTTCCTGTTTCCTTCAGGATCTTTTGTATGTGATCGCATATGGCCCTTCACAAGTGAAACCGCCAGCTGTGCAAATGCTGTTCCATTACTGGCCCAACTTGAAACCTCCTGGGGCAATAAGTGAATATAGGGGCTTGCAGTACACAGGTAAGAGTAGCCCTGTGATGCCCCATCTTTATTTCTCCTATGCCACATTTACCTCACCTACTTATATATTTTTTTATCTTGCTGGATTATATTCATGTACCTTTAGACATTGTCATAAATCCTCTCTGAAACTAGGTGGTATAAAATAAATTAATTAAAATTAATTTCATGACACCATAGCGTAAGTCTCAGTCTCATTTGCCACATGTAGTCTGTGGTCTTAACTACTACTGATGTTAATCACTGCAAAGATGTGAGGGGTAATGCTGCACATTTGCTCACCATGTAGCAAAACTCCAAGTGGCTAATTCTGTTCTGATGAGAAGATTTGGAGCATGTTCAACATTACCAGTTCATACACTAAGTACCAATTAAATGACCTTGATAGCCTAGTTGGACAGGCTATCAACAATTGCTGAATATTGGTGTCATTAATTGCTGAGAAGTAAACATCGAATTTAAATATAAAGACATACCAGTATATTTATAAAAAACAAAACAAAACTAACTAACCCAGGTCCTATGTTGTGGATTATGTTTATCTATAATAATAAAAGCGTAATATGCTAATTACAGCGGACAGCTGAACAACCTTCCAGACATCCTTTCGGATGTCATTCTGGACGAAGCTGTGGTGGCGGGGGCCGAGGCAGCATCCTTTCGGATGTAATTCGGGACGAAGCTGTGGTGGTGGGGGCCGAGGCAGAGACGTTAGGGGTGATCAGGCAGGCAGGCAAGCAGTTAGGGGCGATCAGGGAGGCAGGTAGAATGGTTAGGGGCGATCAGGCAGGCAGGCAAGCGGTTAGAGGCGATTAAGCAGGCAGGTGAGCGGATAGGGGCAATCAGGCAGGCAGGCGAGTAGTTAGGGGCAGCGTTAGGGGTGATCAGGCAGGCAGGCAAGCAGTTAGGGGCGATCAGGGAGGCAGGTAGAATGGTTAGGGGCGATCAGGCAGGCAGGCAAGCGGTTAGAGGCGATTAAGCAGGCAGGTGAGCGGATAGGGGCAATCAGGCAGGCAGGCGAGTAGTTAGGGGCAATCAAGCAGGCAGGCAGAGGCAGTTAGGGGCGATCAGTCAGGCAGGTAGGCCAGTGGTTAGGAGCCAGCGGTCCCGGATTGTGAGAGGAATGTCCGACTGCCAGTTTAGGCCCGATTCCACAGGGATCGGGTCTAAATTGGCAGTTGGACATCCCCCGAGGGGTCTTGGATTGTGAGAGGGTGCGGCCTGGTCTGAGGGACAACCCCCTCCCCCCCATGCACGAATTTCATGCACCGGGTCTCTAGTTGGGTCTAAATTGGCAGTTGGACATCCTCCGAAGGGTCCTGGATTGCGAGAGGGTGCGGCCTGGTCTGAGGGACACCCCGCCCCCGTGCACGAATTTCATGCACCAGGTCTCTAGTATAATATAAAATCAGAGAAGCAACCTATGGCTAATAGAGTTTCAGACGCCCTTGACTACCTTCTCCCTCCACTTAATTGTAGACATAGCTTTCTGAAAATGGCAGAGGTGGATGTTTTTGCAAAGTTAGCTTTTATTCAGGTTCTTGTGTACTGATGTTCTAGAACCCATTTTCTTGGCATCTCTTATCTTTCCTAAGGCCATTTGAGGTGGTTCAAAGGGGATTTAATTTAATTCTGTTCCTTATGTTCCTGATGAAAGCCAATTGTTAGTTATTAATACCTGTTTCGATGGTCCTTGCTGGGCTTATTCTAAACTTAGAACAAATAGTATTGGCTGTAGTGGTAACAATAATTTTAATTAAATCAATGAAGGTAGATAGTAATTTTTAAAAGAATGAAAATTGATATTATTGGTGTTTTATATCATCTATAGTAGAGAATATTGAAGTATTGCTAACTGGATAATTTGAATATAAAAGCAAAAGTAGTTGGAATCATTAATAAAATAAAAGGTAAAATGACTGAAATATTTGATACCAACTCTTCTCAGTAGATCTCTGAAATAGGCTTTTACAGGATGTATGAATGGGTAAACAGTATTAAATGAAATTTATTTATTTGTTAAATATTTAAAGAGTAACTCGAATGTGCCAGGCCCTGTATTTTCTGACACAAAACCAGATTTTATGGAACTTAATACAATCTAGACATGAAAGCTCATTCATTTATTCATCAAATACTTAACGGGGTATCTACTATTAGCTGGGCATTATTCTAGACATTGGTAATATGATGAAAACCATACTAAAATCACTAATATCTTGGTGTGTACATTCCATTTGTGAGGGAAAGACCAGGAAACTACCTTATAGTGTGGTAAGTACTAAGGTAGAGCAAATACAGTTGGCCATTGAACAACACAGGAGTTAGGGGTGCCAACCTCCCTACCCCTGCACAGTTGAAAATCTATGCATAACTTTTGACTCCCCTAAAACTTAACTATTAATAGCCTACTGTTAATAGGAAACCTTACATATTACAGTCATTTAACACATATTTTGTATGTTATATGTATTATATACTGTATTCTTAAACTATAGGAAAGAAAATGTTAAGAAAATCATAAGGGAGAAAAAATGCATTTACAGTATTTATTAAAAAAAAACCCGTGTGTAAGTGGACCCACTGTTAATTGCCTACAATTTAAAGCTGGGTTGTTCAAGGGTCAACTGTACAGAGAGCTGTGGGAACACACAGGAGGGACCTCTGACCTCCCCCTGATAGTGGGCAAGTTTGGGGAAGGTTGGGTTGTCAAGAAAGGTTCTTTAGTGAGTGACATGTAAGCTGATACCTGAACGAGACGCACACGCTAGACATCATAATGGGAGTGAGTCATTAATAGATAAAAAGTGAGATTGAGGCAGAAGGAACCTCATGGGTTCAGACTTGGAGGACAAAGATAGCATGATCGTATTTTAGTTACTGGAAAAGTCGCTATGCAGCCAGACAGTGAAGGGACAGGAGGAGAGTAGCCAGGGGTAAGCAGAGAGCCTGACATGATCGTATTTTAGTTATTGGAAAAGTGGCTATGCAGCCAGACAGGAGGAGAGTAGCCAGGGGTAAGCAGAGAGCCTGGCAGGGCCTATGAAGGGGATTGGATTTCATCCTAATGGCCAAGGGAAACTACATCAGGTTTTAAATGGAGAAACCACATGATAAGATTGGCCTGTTCAGAGCATCCCAGAACCCCTGGGGAAGCTGACAGATGCTTCTGTTTCCCCGCTGACCACACCCTCTTGGAAGAGCCAGACAAACCTGTCTCCCCAGAATAGCTCAGCCTCTGCCAACTAAGATAAGAGTGGCTTTTTCTTCTTCTCTTGCCTATCTGAACAGGAGTCTCTGTGTACAGGCATTTATTCTTCAGTCCAACCTTGTAATCACACCTCCACACACTTCCACTTTTTCGACAGTGTCATTACTTGCCTGCTACCTGCCAGGCACTGTCCAAGGTCCTGGGAAAGAGCTCTCTTGGAATTCCCATTCTAGGGGATCATGGCATTCTATGCAGGAAACAAGAGATCATGGAAAAAATTAAGCATTCTGGCCTGTATATTACTATTTATCCAGCATTGTCTGCTTGTCAGACATTGTTCTAGCTGCTTATTATCTCATTTAATATTTTAGCATTCTCTTAATTGAACAAAAGGTATGGACCAAGACCAGATTAGGTTTTACAGACATTTTCTCAATTAATTTTCACAAAAATCTTGAGAGGCAGGTTCTCTTATTTCAATGTTACGGACAAGGAGTGGGGCACAGTTTAACTAACATTGCTAAATCCACACAAATAATAAGGAAACACTGCTTGAATTTGAACCTAGATTATCTTCATTGAACACTCATATTTTTTCAGTCTAACAGTGTGATGTCACTTCTCTCAATTTAGTTCCTTAGTGAAACTTTAGCTGAAGCACTATAATTTTTTTGCAATGTCTGGTGCAATGAAGGATGCAGTAAAGGGTATCATCAGTATTTAGTATTGAAATATTCTTAACAATAAAAATTATATAGCCACAAAATTTTATGATGAAAACTAGAGGCCTGGTGCACGAAATCGTGTATGGGTGGGGTCTGGCTGGACCACCCAATGGAGGTGGGGAGGACGATCAGGGGTGGGGCCAGCCAGGGGGAGGGGCCATAGGAGTTTGGGGGGGCCAGTCAGGGCCCCGATTGGGCTGGCTGACTGCTGCAGTGCACGTCATAGCGATGTTCCGGTCGTTCTGATCATTCCATTGTTCTGGTCGCGTGGCTTTTATATATATAGATTGTCTCCATGTAACTTTGAAATGCTTTCAGTAACTTTTGTATGTTTTCCCAGTAATTAATTTCCTCTTTAAAAATGTAAATTAAAAAAATGCTTTTAGAAAAATTATAAGCCCTGGCTGGTTTGGCTCAGTGGTTAAGATAGCCAGCCTGTGCATTGAAAGGTTGCAGGTTTGATTCCTGGTCAAGGGAATGTACTTTGGTTTCAGGCTTGATCTCTGGCTGAGTAGGGGAGAGGGCGGGAGGCAACCAATTGATGTGTTTCTTTCACATCAATGTTTTTTTGATATCTCTCTTTCTCTTTCTCTCTCTCTTCCCTCTCCCTTCTACTCTATCTAGAAGTAATGGAAAAATAGAAAAATTATAGAAATATGTAAGAAGGAAAAAAGTACTACCCAGAATTTTTATGTTTGGTATATTTGTTAGCATTTTGATATATTTCCTTCTGGGTTTTTTTTGATGCACATTTAAAAATAAAATTGAGTTCAGGTTGTATATAATTATACAAGATTCTTCCCCATTCTTTTATGATGAATTTTCAAATACAGAAGTTTAAAGAATAATACTATGAACACACACAGAACCACCTAGATTTAATAATTGCTAGTAGTTCACTGTAATTTAAACTATACATATATGTATAGTAGAGGCCCAATGCACGAAATTCGTGCAAGAGTAGACCTTCGCTGCCCCGGCTGCCTCAGCCCTTGTAACCCTGGCTTTATCTGGAAGTTCATCCATATGGTCGTTCCACTGCTCGGCCAGTCAAATTTCATATTGTGTTTTTATTATTATAGATAAATTTATTGTTTTTTAAGCATAGTAATATAGGAATGTTTACAACTCATATGAAGAAGATCAAATAGTGAGGATTTGGTAATCTATAGTGTTTGCCTCTTTTGAGTTTATTAGTATTTATCAATAATAAAAACTACTGCAATTATTTTGATTATTAAATATGAGTCTTAAAGATGCCAAAATTACAGGTTTCTTGGCAATGAAAATCCCTGATTATGTTGTTCTGCACAATACTGCTTCTGTTGGGAAGAAATAAATTATTTGGCAATTTTCTTGTTGTAGTGTCCTAATAAGTAAATAATTAAGCCTTTGTTAGCAAAGATCAGCACCAGTTATGGTGTAGTTTCCATCTGAACTATGGGATAAAAGATATGGGAAGATGTATGCCCAGGGTAGAGACTGTTGCAAACATAGATAGGGCATAACTAACTAAAGATAGTACTACAAGGTTAAATTTTGGTTTAAGCTACCAAATTAGTAGAGTTGGATTCTTGAGTTGTATACAAGTACAAGAAGCTCTACCATCTTTTTATGTAATTACTTCTTGATTATTGAGTTTTTATTTATCTTTTTATTATCTTGATTTTATCTCCACAAAATCACAAAAATGTTTTAAACATTTTTACTGCATTATGCACACGTAGATAAACACACAAATTATGAATATCTGTGGACCATTCCTACCATGTTTACCGCCATGATTACCTCCTTCTGCTATCCCAAAGGTAAATCACTACTAACCTGACTTCCAACCCCCAAAATGACTTGCACCTAATTTGAATTTTTAAGAAATGGAATCATACATTATTTATTTGTGTGTGTGTGTGTGTAGATTGTCCCTGGGTTGAGCATAACTGTGCTTTGTTTATTTTTATTGCTATATATGCTACCAAATGAATGTACCACAGTTTATGTATCCATTTTACTATGGATGGATATTTGGGTTGTTCCTACTTTCTGGCTGTTATAAATATGCTACTATGAGCATCCTTCTAGACATCTTTTGGTGCACATGTGTACACATTTCTGTTAGATATATTACTAGGATGGAATTGCTGGGTTAGAGGTTATGCCTATATCCAATTTAATGGATATTAGCAAACAGTTTTCCAAAAGGGTTGTACTAATTTGTAGTTCCATGAGAAGAGTATGAGAGTTCTTTTTGTCTATATTCCACACTTTGGGCAATTCTTTATTTTATTTATTTTTAAAATTTTAGCCATTTTCAAGGGTATGTAGAAGTATCTAATTATGGTTAAATTTGTACTTTCCTGATTACTAATGCACAACTTTTAAATATATTTATTGGCCACTTCAGTACTTATATAATCTTTGTCAGTTATGTATGTTGCAAAAAAAATCTTTTGTTATTTTTTTTACTCACTAAATGATGAATTTATATTAACTCAAGTTTTCCTTCTTCTTTTCTTTTTTTTTATTGTTTAAAGTATTACAAATAGTAGTACATATGTCTCCTTTTTTTCCCCATTGACCTTCCCCCGGCCTCCCCT
>NW_005369964.1:594276-600056 GCF_000412655.1 Myotis brandtii
TGTCTTGGAACTTCCGGCTCAATCATGAGACGGACTGCATTTCTATTCCACCGTTGCTAGAGGCCCGTACTGGGCATATCTTAACAAATGGTCTGGTGGAAGGGAAAGAAACCATTTTAGCTTTAATAACTTCTATTGAAATAAGATTTTTCTTTTTAAAATTCCTCCATGGCTATTAAAAAGCCAAATCAAGATTAATTTATCTACTGTCCTGATGTTTGCATAAACACAACAAGAATGGTAACTGACTACCTTTGCTGGAATCTCATGGTTGAAAATCTTTTTCTTTAAAGGACTTTTTATATCCTATCTAAGGAAATATTTCCTTACTCCAATTATGACAATATTCTTTGTTGTCATCAGAATACTTGTTTATTATATTTGAAATTTAGATGAATCCAGAATTAATTTTTCTGTATGGTGTGAGATAAATGTTAGTTTTTTCTCTTATGGATAGCCAATCGACTTAATATCATTTATTGAAAATGTTCTTTCCTTCCTGCTCTGTAGTACTATTTTTGGGGGTCATATTTAACCATAGTTTTGTCTCTGGATTATTTATTTAGTTCAATAGATGTATTTTTCCTTTTCTCAATACCACGGTGTCTGAATTAATATAGCTTAATTATAAAATTTTATATCCTTCAGTGCAAGTCTTTTCACCTTGTTGTAATTGTTTTTCTTTTCCTTGTCTCCTGTGATTTCTCTTCTTTCTGTTCTTTCTCCTCTTCCTTTTTTTTCCTTCTTCATGGTTATACCCAGCTCTTTGCTAAGTTAAAGGTTTGTCAAGTTAAACACACATAAACATGTGCCGAAACAACTTTTTAATTGAAGTATTTAACCCATGCATGTAATGTAATTGCTGGTATATTTGATTAAAAATTCATTTTCTATTTGCTATCCATTTCTCCTGCCTTTTATCTTCTTTTTGCTTCATTTGCACTGATTGAGTATATTTAAATATTCCATTTTTGTCTTAGTGAGCTATTCAGTCTTCTGTATTCTTTTAGTCACTAGCCTAGAGATTATACTATACGTTCTTGATTTATTAGTGTCTAGTATAAAATAGTATTTTTGCTTTTTCCAGTAAGATGACAGAATATTTTAACTCCTTTTATCCTCTCCTGACTTCCATGCTATGCTTTTATGCTCTTTTTATTTTTCATAATTTTTTTTGAGTGGTGTATGATAGTGATCCAGTTTCATTCTTTTACATGTGAATATCCAATTATCATAGCACCACTTATTGAAGAGACTGTCTTTTCTCCATTGAGTGTTGTCTGCTTCATTGTAAAATATTAATTAAACATGTATGCTTGGGTTTATTTCTGAGCTCTTGATTCTTTTTCATTGGTCTATTTGTCTGTTTTTATGCCAGTAGCAAATTGTTTTGATTATATAGCTTTACTAGAGGCCTGGTGCACGGACTCGTACACCGGTGGGGTCCCTTGGCCTGGCCTGCGCCCTCTTGCAATCTGGGACCCCTTGAGGGATGTCGGAGAGCCAGTTTTGGCCTGATCCCTGCAGGCCAGGCTGAGGGCCCCCACCAGTGCACGAATCCTGCACCAGGCCTCTAGTATGCATATAAGATCTTTGGTTAATTTCTTCCCGCCCTCCCCCCTTCCCCCTTCCCTCTGAGATTCATCAGTCTGTTCCATGTTTCCAAGCCTGTGCATTGAGCATCTGCCGCCTGGTCAGTTAATTTGCATATCTCCCTGATTAGCCAATGGGAAGGGTAGCGGTCGTACGCCAATTACCATGTTTCTCTTTTATTAGTGTAGATAGTATAATTTGAAATCAAGGGTGTGATGCCTCCTGCTTTGTCCTTTCTTGAGATTTCTTTGTCTATTTGGGGTCTTTTGTGGTTCCAATTAATTTTTAGGAGTGTTTTTTTTTCTACTTTTGTAAAGTTGCCATTGGACTCTTGATAGGGATTGTATTGAATCTATAGATGGTTTTTGGTAGTATTGACACTTTAACTGTATTAATTTTTTCTAATCTATGAACATGGGATATCTTTTCATTTATTTTTGTGTTCTTCAATTTCTTTCATAAGTGTCTTGTAGTTTTCAGAGTAGATATCTTTCATCTCCTTGATTAAATTTACTTCTAAATATTTTATTGTTTTTGATGCTATTGTAAATGGGGTTAATTTCTCTATTTCTTTTTAAAAATATTCATTGTTAGTATATAGAAATGCTACCGATTTTTGTGTGTCTATTTTGTATCCCACAACTTTACTGAATTCATTGATTAGCTCTAACAGTTTTTTGGTGGTGTCTTTAGAGGATGTTCTGTATATAAAATCATGTCATCTGCAAATAGAGGCAGTTTTACTTCTTTTTTTTCTGATTCTGATACCTTTTATTTCTTTATCTTGCTTGATTGTTCTAGCTTGGACTTTAGTGTTATGCTGAGTACAAGTGGTGAGAAAGAGCATCTTTATCTTATTCCTGGTCTCAGAGAAAAAGCTCTCAACCTTTCACGATTATGTATGAGGTTAGCTGTGGCCTTGCCATATATGGTCTTTATTATATTGAGATATGTTTCTTCTATGCCTAGTTTATTAAGCATTTTTTACCATAAATGGCTGTTGAATTTTGTCAAAACCTTTTCCTGTGTCTACTGAAATAACCATATGATTCCTTTCTTTTATTCTATTAATGTGATGTATCACATTGATTGACTTAGTCCTTGCAACTTAGGAGTAAATCCCACTGATCATTGTGAATGATCCACTTAATGTGCTGCTGAATTTAGTTTACCAGTGTTTGATTGAGTTTTTTTGCATCTATATTCATCCCCTGAATATATTGACCTGTAGTTTTCTTTTCTAGTAGTGTCCTATTTTGGTTTCAATATCAGGATAATGCTGGCCTTGTACCATAAATTTGGGAGTGTTCCCTCCTCCAGTGTTTTGGAAGGGTTTGAGAAGATTGGTGTTAATTCTTAAAAATGTTTGGTAAAATCCACCAGTGGAGTATTCTGCTCCTGGGCTTTTCTTCATTGGGAGATTTTTAATTTCGGATTTAATCTCCTTACTAGTAATTAATCTATTCAGAATTTCTATTTCTTCCTGATTCAGTCTTGGTAAGTTGTATGTTTCTAAGAATTTTTCCATTTCTTCTAGGTTGTCTAGTTTGTTGGCATATGGTTGTTCATAATAGTCTCTTACAAGCCTTTGTATTTCTGTGGTATCAGTTGTAATGTCCCCATTTTTATTTGTAAATTTGTTGATTTGGGTCTTTTCTCTTTTTTCCCTTGGTTAGTCTAGCTAAGGGTTTGTCAATTTTGTTTATCTTTTCAATGAACCATTAGTTTGGTTATATTTTCTATTATTTTTTGTTCTTGATTTTATTTATTTCTGCTCTAGTCTTTGTTATTCCTTTCTTCTGCCAACTTTGAGCTCAGTTTATTCTTCTAGTTTCTTAAGGCATAGAGTTCAGTTGTTTATTTGGGATTTTTCTTGCTTGTTAATATAACCATTTATTGCCATGAACATCCCTCTTAGGACTGCTTTTGCTGTCCTATAATTTCTGGTATGTTTCCATATTTGTTTGTTTCAAGAAACTTTTATTTCCTTTTTTTTCTTTTTTGATCCATTGGTTGTTTATGAGAGTGTTGTTTAATTTCTACATGTTCGTGAATTTTTCAGTTTTTCTCTTATTACTGATTTTTAGTTTCATGCTGTTGTGGTCAGAGTAGATATTTGGTATGATTTCAGTCTTCTTGAATTTGCTAAGACTTGTTTTGTGGCTTAATGTTATGGTCTATCTTAGAAAATGTTCCATGTGTACATGAGAAGAATATGTACTCTACTGTCGTTAGTTAGAATGTTTTATATATGTCTGTTAGGCCCATTTGATCTATAGCAGCAGTTTTCAACCTTTTTCATCTCATGGCACACAGAAACTAATTATTAAAATTCTGCAGCCATAAAACATATTATATTTTTTGCTAGTGTGACCAAAATTAGGTGTAATTTTGATTCATTCACACTAGATGGCTATTGTTGTATTGGCTGTGTCACTTTTTTATTTAACAATCTGAGGAAAAAGAGGTCAGTGCCCCTAACTAAATGATCAGATATTGCATGTTTTAAATATTTTTACAGCACACCGATTGAAAATCACTAATCTATAGTGTTTAAATTCTGTTTCCTTATTTATAATTTTTTATTTATGTTTAGTGAGAGAGGAAAGGAGAGGTAGAGAGAAAGGGAAACATGGATGTGAGAGTAGAGTATCAGCCAGCTGCCTCCTGCATGCTCCCTACCGGAATTGAACCAGCAACCTTTTGGTGCACAGGAGAATGCCCAACTAACTGAGCCACACTAGCCAGGGCTTTCTGTTTTCTTATTGATTTTCTGTCTGGGTGATTTATCCATTGTTTTTATTTTTCAGCAGCTTTACTATGATATATTTAGTTATGATATTTTTTTATTTGTCTTCTTGGGGTTTCATAGGACTTCTTGATTTAATGTCTCATCAGTTTTGGAAAATTGTCAAGGATTACCTCTCTTTTGTTAGTGATAACAGTACTTTATTAAGGCATATTTTATATATAGTAAGACACACAAGTATCAAGTACATGGCTGAATCCGCTTTGACAAGTGTATAATGCTCATTTAATTATTACCCAGATAAAGACAATAGAATGTTTCCATCACCCTGGAAACTAATAGCATATCCTTTTCCAATTAATGCCCTCCCTTCCACCCTGAAGCAGTCACTACTGTTTCTATATAATTCATATACAGTAATTCCCCCTTTATGCCATTTCACCTTCCAGGGTTTTAAATACCTTTAGACAACCATAGTCTGAAAATATTAAATAGGAAAATTTCAGAAATAAACAATTTGTAGGTTTTAAATTGCGTGCCATTCTGAGTAGTGTGATGAAATCTTGTGCTGTCCCGCTCCATCCCACCCAGAATGTGAATCATTCCTTTGTTTAGCATATCCACACTGTATACACTACATGCACATGTCACTTAGTAGCCATCTGCGTTATCACATCAACTGTAGTGCTGTCACAATGCTTGTGTTCAAGTAACCCTTACTTTACTTCATAATGCCACATTTACATAACTTTTATTATAGTACACTAGAGGCCCGGTGCACGACATTTGTGCACTTGGGGTGGGGGGTGGGGAGAGGGTCCCTCAGCCTGGCCTGTGCCCTTTAGCAGTCCGGGAGCCCTCAGGGGATGTCTGACTGATGGCTTAGACCCGCTCCCTGAGGCCCACTCCCTAAGCTGTCAGTCAGACATCTTTAGCACTGAGCGGGAGGCAGGAGAGGCTCCTGCCACTGCTTCTGTGCTCACCAGCCGTCAGCTCACCTGTGGCTGAGTGGCGCTCCCCCTGTGGGAGTGCACTGACCACCAGGGGGAAGCTCCTTTGTTGAGCGTCTGCCCCCTGGTGGTCAGTATGAGTCATAGCGACTGGTCGTTCCTCCATTCGGTTGATTTGCATATTACCCTTTTATTATATAGGATTGTTATAATTGTCTTATTGTATTATTAGTTACTAGAGGCCCAGTGCACAAAATTTGTGCACCGGGGTGGGGGGCAGAGATCGCTCATCCTGGTCTGTGCCCTGTCACAGTCCGGGAGCCCTTGGGGGATGTCTGACTGATGGCTTAGGCCCGCTCCCCATGGGGAGCGGGCCTAAGCCGACAATTGGACATCCTTAGCGCTTCTGTGGAGGCAAGAGAGGCTCCCGCCATTGCTGCTGCTCTTGCCAGCCATGAGCCCAGCTTCTGGCTGAGTGGTGTGCACTC
>NW_005369964.1:600096-618759 GCF_000412655.1 Myotis brandtii
GCACTGAATACCAGGGGGCAGCTCCTGCATTGAACGTCTGGCCCCTGGTGGTCAGTGCACATCATAGCGACCATTCCGCTCATTCCGCTGTTCAGTCGATTTGCATATTAGCCTTTTATTATATAGGATTGTGAATTTTTTGCTTTGCCTAATTCATAAATTAACCTTTATCATAAATATGTATGTATAGAAAAAAATAGTATATGTAGGGTTTGGTACTATTTGAGGTTTCAGGCATCTTCTGGGGGTCTTAGAATATATCCCCTGCAGGTAAGGGGGGCTTTATATTCATATGATTCACGGATTTATTGTTTTGTGTCTTACTTCATTCATTTAGCATAATGTTACTGAGATTAATCTGTATTGTTGATGATATTAGTAGGTTTTTTTTTTATTGCTAAGTATTCTATGGTATGTATATACCACAGTTTGTTTTTCAACCTTGCTATTGATGTACATTTAGCTGTTTCAAGTTTTTGGCCAATTTACATGAAACTACTGTGAACATCTTACATAAGTCTTATAGGCATATGCATTCATTTCTCTTGGATATGTACCTAGGAGAGGAATTGCTGGGTCATATAATTTATAAAAGAATTTTAAACATCTCTGTAAAGTGTGTATGTCATTTTACATTTCATTCAACATTATATGAGAGTTTCAATTGCTATACACCCTTACTAATACTCACAGCTGTCAGTATTTTGATTTTTAACCATTCTCATGGGTGTGTATCTCATTGTGGTTTTAATTTGTATTTCTTTGATGACTGATGTTGAATACCTTTTTATATGCTTACTAGAGGCCTGGTGCATGAAATTCATGCACGGGGTGGTGGTGGTGGAGGGGGCGTGGTGGTGTCCCTCAGCCCAGCCTGCACCTTCTCCAATCTGGACATCCCTCTCACAATCCAGGACTGCTGGTTCCCAACCGCTCGCCTGCCTGCCGGCCTGATTGCCCCTAACCACTCCCCTGCCAGCCTGATCACCCCCCAACCACTCCCCTGCCAGCCTGATCGACGCCTAACTGCTCCCCTGCCGGCCCGACGATTGCCGCCTGCCCTCCCCTGTCTGCCTGGTCACCCCCAACTGCCCTCCCCTGCAGGCCCGATCGCCCCCAACTGCCCTCCCTTTGAGGCCTGGTCCCTCCCAACTGCCCTTCCCTGCAGGCCTGATTGCCCACAACTGCCCTCCCCTGCTGGCCATCTTGTGGCGGCCGTCTTGTGTCCACATGGGGGCGGCAATCTTGTGTGTTGGAGTGATGGTCAATTTGCATATTACTCTTTTATTAGATAGGATTGGTCATTCAGATATTTTATGAAGTATTTGATGAATATTTTTGCATAGTCATTAATTGGGTTGTTTGTCTTTTTTATTATTGTTATGCATTTTTTAATGTACTGTGGTCTGAGTCATTTGTCAGCTATATATATATATATAGCAAATATTTTCTTCCAGTCAGGGATTGCTTTTTTACTTTTACTAACACTGCCTTTTGAGGAGCATGAGTTGTTTGTAAACAAAAATGTAATTTTTGGTTTATGGTTAGTGCCTTTCATGCCTAAGAAATCTTTGTCTTATCCAAGGTTGTGAAGATAGTTTCCAATGTTTTCTTCTAGAAGCTTTCTAGTTTAGCTTATACATGTAGGTCTATGATCTGCTTAAATTTAATTCTTGTTCATGGTGAGTATGGTTTATTTGTTTCCTTATAGATTGTTGTAACACCCTTTGTTGAAAAGATTATACTTTCTCCTTTGAATTGTATTGTACCTTTGGTCATATATGTGTGGGTATATTTCTGGACTCTATTCTGTTTTATTGATCTGTATACCAATGCAAACTGTCTTAAATACTTTGGCTTTATACTCTTAAAATCAGATAGTGCGAGTCTCTAATTTTGTTCTTCTTAGATCATCTTGGCTATTTTGGGTCTTTTGCATTTACATATATATTTTAGTATCAGCTTTCATTTCTGCAAAAATAATCCTTCTGGAATTTTGATCTGGGTTATATTAAACCTATAATTCCATTTGGAAAGAATTGACACTGCAAAATATTAGTTCTCTAATCCATGAACATGATGCATTATTTAGGTCTTTAAAAATTTCCCTCTGTAGTTTTCAGTATAGAATTCTTGCATTTATTTTTTAAAATTAATTCCTAGGTATTTGCTATTTTTTATGATGTAAATGTGATTATTTTAAAATTTATTTTCCAATTGTTCATTGACAGTATAAAGAAATTTAATTGATTTTTGTATATTGATTTTTTTACCCTGAAACCTTGCTAAACTTATTTGTTAGTTTTGTAGCTTATTTGTAAGTTTCTTAAAGTTTCCTGTATATAAGATTTTGTTCTCTTGAAAATAAAAATAATTAAAACATTTCTTCTTTCTTTCTAATTTATATGCCTGTTTGCTACCTTCCCTTTCTCCCTCTCTCTCTCCCTTCCCTCCTTTTCCCCTTTCCTTCCTCTCTTTCTTTTTCTCATTACACTGGCTCATGTCTCCAGTTCAGTGTTGAATAGAAGTGCTGAGATTGAATATCTTCCCCCACATCCCCTTATTCTGTGGGGAGGAAGCATTAAGGCTTTCACCATTAAATATAATGGTAGTTGTAGGTTTTCACAGATGCTTTTATCTAAAACCAGATTGAGGAAGTCCCTGTCTAATCTTAGTTTGCTGAGAGTTTTTGTCATGAATGAATATAAGTTTTGGTCAAATGCATTTCCCCCTATTTTGTTCAAATATATTTTGAGATGATCATATGATTTCCATTCTGTTAATATGGTAAATTACATTGATTTGATTTGCATTGTTAAACCAACTTTACGTTCCTGAGATAAATTCTACATTTTCAGCTGTATTATATTGCCAAACTTAATTTGCTAATTTTTTGTTGTGTTGTTGATTCTATATTTATGAGGGGTATTGATCTAGTTTTCTTTTACTGTGATGCTTTCATCTGGTTTTGTTTACAGAGTAATCCTGACCTCATAAAATGAGTTTGGAAGTGTTTCCTCCTCTTCTATTTTTGGAAAGAGTTTGTGTATGATTTGTATTTATTCTCTTAAATAGTTAATAGAATTTATTGGTAAATCCATCTGGATCTGAGGTTTTCTTTGTGGGAAGATTTTACATTGTTGAATTCAATTTAATAGTTATGGGGCATTTAAATTTTCTTTCTTATTGAGCCACAGTTTATAATTTTGTAATCTGTGATTTTTGAGGAATGTGATCATTTTCATCTAACTTATCAAATTTATTAGCATATCTGTAGGATCTGCAGTGATGTCCTAATTTTCATTTCTGATATTGGTAATTTGTTTCTTCTCTATATTTTCATTTATTAGGCTTGATAGAGGAATTATTAATTTTATTGAACTTGCCAAAGTACCAATGTTTGGTTTTATGATTTTCTCTATTGGTTTTCCATTTTCAATTTCATTGATTTATGCCTTTATCTTTATTTTCTTTTTTTCCTGATAACACAGAGTTTAATTTTTTCTATTTTGTTATGGTAGAAACATAAATAATTTATTTTGAATCTTTTGTATTTTCTAATAAAATAATTTAAAGCTATAATTTCCCCTTAAACATTGCTTTACTTGCATCCCACAAATTTGATATGCTGTGATTTTATTGTATTTTAGTACAGAATATTTTCTAATATTCCTTGTGATTTCTTCTTTGATTTATGGATTATTGAGATGTGTGTTTTTTCAAAAATATAAACATTTAGTGACTTTCCAGATATGTTTTTGTTATTTCCAGTTTAATTTCATTGTGGTCAGGAATGATACTCTATGTATTGCTACATATACATTTTTAAGGCTTATTTTATGGGCCAGAATATTGTTTTTGTTAGTAAACTTTGCATGTGCCCCTGAAAATAATGTATATTCTACAGTGGTTGAGTAGAGAATTCTATCATTATTAATTAGGTTAACTTGTTGAGAATGTTGTTTAAGCTTTCTATTTTTACTGATTTTCAGTCTGCTTATTTTATGAATTACTAAGAGAAGATTGGTGAAATTTATAACATGAATTATGGACTTATTTGTGTCAGTTTCACTTCATATAATTTAAAACTCTATCATTAGATGTACAGATATTTATGATTATTATGTCATCTTGATGAATTGACCTTATCATCATTATATATTCCTCTTTATTACTGGTAATATTCTTTGTCCTGGAGTCTACTTGTCTGATATTTATAAAGACACTCCAGTTTTCTTATGATGAGCATTTGCTAATGCTATGCTAATCATATATAATGGTACAAATTTTTCTATCTATTTACTCTTAATATATCTATCTTTATATTTCAAGTGTTTCTCACAGGCAGCAAATATTTGAGTCATGCTTTTTGAAAAATTTAAAATCTATTTGACAACCTCTGCTTTTTAGACCATTTACATGTAATATAATTATTGTTTAGGACATTTACATTTAATATAACTACAGATACAGTTGGGCTTAAGCCTGGCATTTGTACTTGTTTTCTACTTGTCCCATCTATTCTATGTTTCTTTTCTTTTTAATATCTTGCCTTCTTTTGGGTTATTTTTAGTATTTCATTTTATCTCTGTATTGAATTACTAAGTATACATCCTTTTAAAAATTGCTTTAATGTTTATAATATATACCTTTAATTTCACAGTCTCCCTTAAAATAATATTATGCTACCTCACATGTAATGTTAGAACCCTGTACATTTTCATTTTCCCCCTCTCATCCTTTTTGTTCTTGTTATTAAATATTTTACTTCTTTCTCTATATATTATTGGTCTTACAATACATGGCTATTATTTTTGTTTTAAACAATAAATCATCTTTTAAAAATACGTTAATATGATTAGAAAGTCTTTTATTCATTATATTTACCAAGTTCTAGAACTCTTTTTGCCTTTGTGTAAGTCCTAGGTTTCCTTCAGCCTCAAGACCTTCCTTTAACATTTCTTGTAGTGGAGCTCAGCTGGCAATAAATTCTCTAGTATTTGTCTTCAAATAGTCTTTATTTCATACTCAATTTTGAAGGATATTTTCACTGGGTATAAAATTCTAGGTTGACAGTTTTTTTCTTTCAGCCTATTAAAGATGTCGTTCCATTGTCTTCTGGCTTGCATTGTTTCTGACGAGAAATCAGCGATCATTCTTATCTTTGTTCCCCTGTAAGTAATGTGTCTTTTTTTCCTGGCTGCTTTTAAGATTTTCTCTTTATCATTGGTTTTTATCAGTTTGATTTTAATGAGTTTTGGTGTGATTTTCTTTGCTTTTATTTTACCTAAGATTCATTGAGCTTCTTGGATCTGTGGGTTTATAGTTTTCATCAAACTTGCAAAATTTTGGCCATTTTTTCTTCAAATAATTGCCACTCCCTGCCCCCATTGCACCGTTTTGGCTTTTAAACACACTTGGTTACTCTGCCTGATATTTTCCCACAGCTCACTGAAGCTCTCTTTATTTTTCTTCTAGTATTTCAGTTTGGGTTGTTTTTGTTGTTATGTCTCCTAATTCACAGATCTTTTCTTCTACATTGTCTAAGCTGCCATTACTCCCATTTAGTGATTTTTTCATTTCTGGTATTATATTTTTTAATTTTTAGAAATTTCATTTGGTTCTTTTTTTATATCTTTAATATCTAGCCTCATTGTTTTCATATTTTTCTTTAAATATGTTTACAATAGCTGTCTTAAAGTCCTTGTTTGCTAAAACTACCGCATTTCTGTAATTTCTGGGTTTGTTTCTAATGCCCAGTTTTTCTCCCAATTATGGATTACATTTTCTGTCCTTTTCAAATAGTAAGTAATTTTTGACTGGATGCTGGACTTCAAGAATACTACATTATGAAGTGTCTGGATTTTGTTGTCTTCCATTATAGTGTGTTAAAGTTTCTTTTGACAGTCAAGTTACTGGTGGATTAGCTTAACCCTTCCAAGGCTTGTTCTTATGCTTTGTTAGAGGGAGCCTGGGGAGGCTTTTTCACTAATGTTAGTTCAGCTCTCCTACTATGACATGACTTTTTAGAGTCTCCATTGAATATTCCAAGTTTTTACTGAGTTCCCTCCGCTCTGACTGGTTGGCACTTGAATATCTCCCAACCCTGAATGTGATGTAGGAATTATCCTATATAATAAAGAGGTAATATGCAAATTGACCATCACTCCAAACACACAAGATGACCGCCCCCATGTGGACACAAGATGGCCGCCACAAGATGGCCAGCAGGGGAGGGCAGTTGGGAGGGACCAGGCCTGCAAGGGAGGGCATTTGGGGGCAATCAGGCCTGCAGGGGAGGGCAGTTAAGGGTGACCGTGCTGGCAGAGGAGGGCAGTTGGGGGTGACCAGGCCTGCAGGGGAGGGCAGTTGGGGGAAACCAGGATTGCAGGGGAGGGCAGTTAGGGGTGACCGGGCTGGCAGGGGAGGACAGTTAGAGGCGACCAGGCCTGCAGGGGAGGGCAGTTAGGGGTGACTGGGCCAGCAGGAAGGAAGTTAGGGGTGACCGGGCCTGCAGGGGAGGGCAGTTGGGGGTGACCAGGATGGCAGGGGAGGACAGTTAGGGGTGACCAGGCCAACAGGGGAGGGCAGCTGGGGGCAATCGGGCCGGCAGGGGAGCAGTTAGGCATTGATCAGGCTGGCAGGGAAGTGGTTGGGGGGTGATCAGGCTGGCAGGCAGAAGCGGTTAGGGGCAATCAGGCCGGCAGGCAGGTGAGTGGTTGGGAGCCAGCAGTCCTGGATTATGAGAGGGATGTCCGACTGCCTGGTGGGATTGGGCATAAACAGACAGTCGGACATCCCTCGAGGGGTCCCAGATTGGAGAGGGTACAGGCTGGGCTAAGGGACAACCCCCCCTCCCTGTGTACAAATTTCGTGCACCAGACCTCTAGTTAGGTTATCAATCCCTCATAATTGTTCTCTATGAAGCCAAATTAAGTTTTATCTTACACATGTTTAGTATAAAGCCAAACCCCCAAAAGGACTCATACTCAGATTTCTGGAGCTTTTACTTTGCTCAGCCCCTTCTTCTTTGGTACTCTATCCAGCAAATTTAAGTCACCTTGCCCCTCTAAATGCCAGTTTTTGTTCACCACAACTCAATAAAACCAACCTATTGTGCTTATATTTCCTCTTCCAGGGCCAAGGTCTGGAAATTGCTTCCAGAAAGAAAGCCGGGGTGGTTGTAGGAGTCATTTCATTGTTTCTCTTTTCTCAAGGATCATTGTCCTGTACTACATGTAGTCCAATTTCTTAACATAGTTGTTTCATATAAATTTTCCATTTTTTTAGTTGTTTATGGTAGGAGGGCATGTCCAATACCAGTTACTCTGTCATAGTAGGAAGCAGACCTCTTGTCTGCCATGTCTTTATGATATATTTTTGTTTTTATTTTCAAATGAAGGGAGATCTATCTTTATTATATTTGCCTATTATATTTTGGTAAAGTATATATTACAATCAGTTGTAATATTTTCCCCAATTACAACTACCTGTGCTCTATCTTCAGAGATTTTGATTCAGTAGATCTAATATGGGGTCTAGGCATCATATTTTTTAAACCTTGACAGATGGTTTTTGAAACACAACCAAAGCTAAGAATCACTATTCTAGTAAGCTTAAATATAGTGTAAAATTGGTGAACTACTACCTGCTCTTAATTCAGTTTCATTCTGTAAAAATGGAATAAAAATTTATAAGAATAGGATCTCCTGCATATCCCCACCATCCACATATAAAGCATTAATCTCTGGCAGAACAGTAGTCTTTATAGCCTTAATCAAGTTCTATGGCTGTTGCATAGTCTGATTTCTTTGTGCCAGAGCAGTTGTTACATATTTTGAATATTACTTCTATTCTAAAAATGTCAAGAAAAATCGCCTTGATATTTATAAAGTGTTCTGCAGATATTCTCATAATACACAGATTCAGAGATGGTTTTATCTTGGGTGGTTTCATCTTTGATTAGTGGTCACTTCCTAGAGCTCAGTTTTGAGAAGTATTCTAAGGCCATTTCTGGACTCAGCAGGATGGAATGCTCTTATGGATTAGTGATATCTGTTATGAATTTGGGTTTGGAGAAATGAGGCTACATGACCTATGTATTTGGAACTCCTATACTGATTAAAGGCACTCTTTTTTTTAGGTTTTTTTAATTACACAAGAAAACTTCTTGCTATTCTCTATATTCATCTTGACTTTTCCACATGTGGGAAACAAATCTTATAGTTATAGAATGCATATATTCAAATAATTTCTTCATCTATTTCTTACTCATTTCCTCTTTCTCGCTCTTTAAAAATATAATTAATATAATACTGTTATAAGAGTAGTGGTTTTGGTCTTTACTTACTTTTTTTTGTCTTCTTTGTATATTTCTTAAGGTCAATGGCTCTGTTGATTGTATTTTCGAATTCCAAATTAGACACAAAATGTTATGCTTAGTCTAACAATCTTTGAATATTGAATATTGAAAATAGAATATTTGAAGTTAAAATACTTCTAGATAGAAAATTTTATAAAATGTTTGGAGCATAAATTAAGCTGAATCATTAATAGTAAATATTTTTGAATTATAATTTGATATATAACTAACAATGTCCTCTCACCTGCAAATTCTTCTGTAGTAGGCCAAACATGGCCCTATAAGATTAGAATATGACAATTTAGAAAAATGTCCTACTTTCAACTTATAATTCTATTACTTTTTAAATGTTAGCTAAGTTCTTCGGGCTACAGGATCATCTGGATGATGATAATTCCTTGGTTCTTATCCTCATTCTCTGTGTGTTATACTGTGTTAAGGAGTTGGGTATTAGCAAACTAGCAGAGATTTAATTTGTGGGTCGCATGTGAGAGAGACCTGCATTTCGCTTGGGCGAGAAAGTCATCTTTCCAGTCTCCCAATTTGATGGGGTGGGTTGGCAAATGGAATGGTGGAAGCTGCTTTATCATTCATTTCAATTGCTATCAATTTGAAACACTGTCTCGTGCCAAAAATCTAGGATGTTTAGCATAGTATATACTACAGTGAAAAGAGCGGAGTGTCAAGAACCAAGTTCTAGTCCAAGCTAGACTCGACTAGTTCTCATCTAGTCATTTACGAATCCTGTGATCATAGCAAGCTACTTAACCTTTTTACCTTTAACTTACCCATATATTTAATGAGGTTATTGATCTGCTGTATCTATCCCACAGAGTTGTTGGGATGATCCAGTGAAATCATAGAGCACTTACCAATGGTATATCATTGTGAGGTAATTATTTGGTATTGTATATGCCACCTTATATTAGATTGTCTCCTCCCATAGGAAAATGGATGATGGAGTTGTGATATCTTTGCTCATTTTAAACATTTTTCATATATTTAAAACTCATTTTAGGAAGGCTTCTGGTGATGATTCTATTTAGGTAAAAGAAAACTAATGAAGTATCTACTGTGTTTTTTACTAGGGCACAAATAATTTCAATGAGAAGTATTCATCAGTTACGCTTTGCTTTACAGCTTGGAATCCCATCCACTGTCAGCACATTGAATGCCACAACGCAATTAACAAACCAGCAGTGAAGGTACTGTTTTATTAGACCTGGTCTCATATTGTATTGCCAGTGGTCAAATTGTCAGCAAGTTGTTGGACGAAATGTTAGTTTATATGTTATTCATGGAATTCAGCTTAATTCTTCACAGTATGAGACTGACTTGGTTCCCATAATTGAAATTAGTTTTTATATCCGTCCTTCTTTCTGCCTGTCACAATGCCCTCTTTGGGTTTGCCCAGATGTCAACAGAAAGGAGATACTTTCTGATTTTTTCAGTTATTTTCCCTCTAGTTTTATGTCACACTGCATTCACAGGGGTTCTCTGACGTCCTGATGATTTCTGGCTTCCACTCACAGAGCTCATCACAAAAAAAGTCTTTTATATTTTCACTTTATACTTCCCAGAAAGGTAGCATTCTTGTTAGTTGACAAGACATGATTTTTCATGACAACAGGTCTGCATGGTATTGTTCTTTCTTTACAATATGAGCACTACCCAAATGCACAGGGATATGGCCTTAGGACATGTAGATCAAGGGTACCCAACTTCCAGATGCTTATGCAATAATGTTAAATGAAAAAGAAATTATAAAATTGTGTAGTGTGATGCCAACTTAGTTTAAAAATTGCGTATCTGTATATTTATATTTATATTCATTGTGAAAAACCATCAGTAATGCCCATCAGAACGTCAGTTACTATGATTGCATTGAGATGGAGGGTTATTGAAGTAGTTAAATTTTCTTTCCTTTTATCCATTTTCCCAAACCTCTACATTGGGAATATATTATATTTATGAACAGAGAACAATATTTTTAATGCAAGGTCAGATATGAACATATTAATATGGGTGTAAACAGATCTGTTCAGAGTAGAACAGAATTGACATTATTAGTTACAAATTAGATGGATCGTGTTAATGAATTCATTGAACACATTAGAGATCTTCTAGCTAATCTCTATTGAGTTCTAACATCCTAGGAGTTTTTCCTTTTGAGTGGCGTGAACAAAAACCTTTATCTGATGGAGGTATCAGTGACTCATTAGAAATGCAAGTAAAGGTGAAGAAGAGGTCTACCTGGGGTGCATGGGAAAGACTCAGGGAAAATTGATTTATCCTCACAAAGAGCCTAATATTTCCATAATAGTGAGCTATACCCCGAGGCAGTAATGATTTGCCAAATAGAAAAGTAACATTTATTTTTATTGCAATAGATTGCAAAAAACAAAAATACTTGTGGGGCAAGAGCCAAATGTTGGGATAGGAATTACAATGAAAATATGTTGGAATTTATAGTTCATTTTATCACATTTTGCTTCTAATTTTACTATTTGAAAATCACTTTATGTAATAGTTTGGAGCCCAGATAATTCTCTAAGATAGGAGTCAGCAAACCAGCCAAATCTGGTCTGCTGCCCGTTTTTGTAAATAAAGTTCTATTTAGCCCTAACTGGTTTGGCTCAGTGGGTAGAGCTTTGGCCTGCGGACTGAAAGGTCCCAGGTTTGATTCCGGTCAAGAGCTTGTACCTTGGTTGCGGGCACATCCCCAGTAGGGGGTGTGCAGGAGGGAGGCGATTGATGTTTCTCTCTCACCGATGTTTCTGATTCTCTATCCCTCTTCCTTCCTCTCTGTAAAAAATCAATAAAATATATTTGGAAAAAAAAAGACTGAGATTCCAAAATAAATAAATAAATAAATAAATAAATAAAAGGTCCCAGGTTCAATTCCGGTCAAGAGCATGTACTTTGGTTGCGGGCATAACCCCAGTAGGAGGTGTGCAGGAGGCAGCTGATCAATGTTTCTCTCTCATCGGTGTTTCTAACTTTCTATCCCTCTCACTTCCTCTCTGTAAAAAATCAATAAAATATATTTAAAAAAATAAAGTTCTATTTATTTGCCTATATATCATCTGTGGCTGCTTTCATGCTACAACAGTAGGGTTGAGTAGTTAGTTGTTTTTTTTTAAAGTATATTTTTTTATTGATTTCAGAGAGGAAAGGTGAGGGAGAGAAAGCTAGAAACATCAATGATGAGAGAGAATCATTGATCAGCTGCCTCCTGAAAGCCCCACACTGGGGATTGTGCCTGCAACCTGGGCATTGAACCGTGACCTCCTGGTTCGTAGGCTGACGCTCAACCACTGAGCCACACCGGCTGGGCTTGAGTAGTTAGTTGTGACAGAGAACACTTGGCACACAAAGCCAGAAATATTTATTCTCTGACCATTTACAGAAAGTTTGCTAGTCCCTGATTTTTAACATGCCAAAAAGTAATTATCCATTGCATCAAAGGAAGCATGAAACTTACCTAAGGAAAATTTTCATACTGGGTCTTTAGCATCAGGCAATATATAATTTACAGATTTAGATGGTATAATTATTTAAATTTAGGAATAATAACTACTGTTTCCCCAATCACTGAAACACCTCAGGATTTTAACTTTAAATGACAGGCTGTTTGGCTTATAAGTTTGGTGCATTTCCCCCTTCAAATCAGTAAAAACAATAATAAAAAAAAAAGGCAGAAGGATGTTCCAGAAGAATTTGTGGCTTATTAACTACATAATCGGCTATATCATGAATTGATTATTTCTTGAAGAGCAGAACAGAATTCAAAATGACTTTGGTAAGTCATAGAAACTTAAACTGATGCAAAGTGCAAAATTCAGCTAGTAGTCTACATGTTTTGTTCACTTGATTTAAAAGATCCAGATATTTAAAAATATCCTAGTGATCAACTGTAAAATGAACGCTTTTCATCTCTGTGCTTAGGCTAATGAAAACTCAGCCACAAAGAATCCAAAACTGAACAGGGCACAGCAGGGTTAAACAAGACAGGTTCCGTGTGAAGAAAAAAACCACACACCTGGAAATGAAACATTGGATGATTCATGTAGAACTTAGATTCCAGTGTGTGAAAGTGAGTCATTCATTGTTAGATTCAAAGCTAAATTTTATGAATGAGGTTTCTGCTAGCTTTTTGGTAACAGTTATGATTTTCAATCTTACTGTATTTTTCTTTTCTTAAAGAGAGACACTGTGTTTACCACTTTAGAGAAGGAATTACTGTATGAGTAAGATGGAGGCAATTTCAGCAGCCATTGAACAAGATGCTTTTTTATCTTTGGGGAATGAGGTTAGATTTCTTGAACCATTTGTTACTAGAATTGCAAATAACAGGGGAAATGAAAAACCACAGTAGCCACATTTAAATCAACCGTGTGGACTCATGGGCCAGTGCAGGAAAAATGGCTACAGGTTGAATGGGTTCTACTAAACATATTTATTCCACTTTGCTTTTGAAAACCTGTCAGTATGGGAACATTTGTGCTCATGATATCGGGAATGTGATAAACAGGACAGGAGAGTTCATTCTGTCTTTTCATGTGTTTCAGATGTGTATAGACCCTTCCCTGTCAGTAGCTCTGGGTGATAAACCACCCCCATTGTATCTCTGTGAAGAATGCAGCCAGAGGATCGCAGGGTAGGTATAAAGCAGTGATTCCCAAAGTGGGCGCTACCGCCCCCTGGTGGGCGCTGCAGCAATCCAGGGGGGCAGTGATGGCCACAGGTGCATTTGTTTTAACTTTTTTTGTATTACCTTTCTATTCTGAGTTCAATAAATAGTTTCATAATTTCAAACTTCAATGTTTCTAATTTACACCTTTCTTTACTATATTTTACGAAAAAGGTAGAAACATTAATACATATATCTTTCTGTTTAATTGCTATTAAAATTTAAAAAAAATTAATTTCCAGGGGGCGCTGAGTAATATTTTTTCTGGAAAGGGGGCGGTAGGCCAAATAAGTTTGGGAACCACTGGTCTAAAGCTATGAGGAAAGAGAAGTCAGTAATCCTTTTTAGTGGTGTTAAACCCTTATAAACACCTGGAATTCTCCAGCTTTCTTCTTGTCTAAGTCAAGGTGGGACATTTTGCTGCAGCCATTCAGAGTGTCAAAGAGTTGCTTTATAATTGCCAACTTGATTTCAGAGAGAAACACAAGTTTCTGACTTTTTTTCCCCAGCCATGCATGATGAAAGGGGACAAATGTGATTGGTATGAAGTGGGCAAAAAATGTTGTGAGGACTTTAGTATAACATGCCATTTAATTTAAAAAAATTAATTTCCAGGGAGCGCTGAGTAATATTTTTTCTGGAAAGGGGGCGGTAGGCCAAATAAGTTTGGGAACCACTGGTATAAAGGAAATAGGGCAACAATGAGGAGATAAGAATAATCACTTGGACTTAAATTGGTTACATTATCCACATTTCCCATTAACCTGTCTGGTTTTTAAAGGTTACTTTGTCGGATATTTAATATGTAGCAAACTTTCATTTGAAAGATTTTAGCTTTGCAGAGTTGCACTAGTTCTCTGTGTGACAGAAGGAAGTAGTTCCATTTACTGAAGCAGCGGCCCTGTTGAAAAGGCCACAGAGAAAAAGAAAACTGGTTTTCAAACATGACAGATAATTTATGTGGGTTCTCTTTGCTTGTTAGCCTCACAGAATCACACTCAGCTTTGTGCACATCATGATGTATTTTGGTTGGCTTAATTAGCATCTGGAAAGTATCATTTAAAGAATTGAATCTGATGAAATGCCTATAATTTAGAATTTAGCTGGAATGCATTTGACATTGAAAAAGTTTATTATGATAATGCTCTTAATTACACTTCCTTTCGATTAAAAGCCTTTTAGCAATAGCGTGAAGCTCATAAACATTCATGTGGAAGGGTAACATCGCTAAGAAGCTAAAAAATGAATTTTGTTTTTCTTCATAGGGACCACAGTGAATGGTTGATTGATGTTCTTCTGCCGCAAGGTATGGTTTACTTCAGAAAGAATGAATCATGAGTAATCATGACTAATGGCATGGTCGATTTGTCTCCTTTAGACAGTAACCAAAGTATTATATTCTATGAATATTCATTGATATGAAGCATTATATAAATTTCTTGCTGGTAATATGCCTACACATTTAATAATGAGGGAAGAGATATCATTTCTACCCAAATTAAGGGGAGTTGTTGGAATTAGGATTCCGTATGATTAAAGCCCTGCTGAATTATGTTTGAAGAGGTTTTATGTATATATAACAGTGTTACCAATGATATGTTTGCCAGGTCAGAAAGGGAATAAGGAACATTAGTGGGAAGAACATTGAATAATAGGACTTTCTCCTGCCACTATTACTAACTGTGTTTTTAGGGGAAATCATTTAATCACTCTGACACTTAGTCTCCCCATCAGTAAAATGGGGATAAAGTATATCTGACCCATCTCAATGAGGAGACGAGATCGTAATGCTTGTAGTTTGTTAGAGTTCTGAAAGCTAAGCCCGGTAAGTTGACAGATCAGATAGATAAAGGTAGTACTCTTCCACCCAGGGGAGGCAGGTAATCCGGCCACCTAATTGGAGACAGTGACCAGGAAAAGTACTGGAAAGCAAAGGAAAGATGAAAGGTGGAAAAAGCTGGGAGCATACTGAGTATAGATAGGCACAAAGGGGGAACTCGATAATGGCTTTAGAGGAAGATAATGAAAGAGTAGGAGAGGCCTCATTTAAAAAGCAATCCCTGCTGGGGATCGATCCCACAACCCAGGCATGTGTCCTGACCTGGAATCAAACCAGCGACCTCTTGGTGCATGGGTTGACCCTCAATCACTGAGCCACACTGGCGGGGCAACAATAACTTTTTATTATTTAACTAGACATGTGACTGACCTCAGATTAAGATAAACTCTAAGGTAGCAAACTGTTAAATAGCCATTAGTTACACAAAACTAGTATTAAAAACCGAGTTGAATATTTCAATCAATTGGCATCCACTAATTCATAATTTTCAGACAAATTTTGGGAGACATTTACCTTTGATCTTTTTAATAATTGGAACATAGACGATACTGTAAATAATAATTCAGTCCATTTTTTGAACACTTACTCTTTCAAGGGAAATGCTAACATTCTTGGAAAAATTATTTTCAAGTGCTCTCAAGCATCAATTTTCACGGAAATAATTTGTATGCCCACTCAAAAGAGTTTTCAGCTATTCATTAAAGTCAGTCCTGAAGCAGACAGTAGTTTGGCAGCCTTACTCCAACTGGTCAATCCATGGGTTTGAAAATTGCTTTCTCTCAAATAAGCATGCAGCTGATTTTACACTAGGACAGGACTGGTATAAATGGATAGTTCAACTCTAAGTAATTGAAATAGCAAGATTTTTCTGTATAGCAAGTCCTGTCCAAGGTAAAGCCCTAAATATATCACATCAACTCAGTGTCATAGTATAAGCAGTGATGGCGAACCTTTTGAGCTCAGTGTGTCAGCATTTTGAAAAACCCTAACTTAACTCTGGTGCCGTGTCACATAGAAATTTTTTGATATTTGCAACCATAGGAAAACAAAGACTTATATTTTTGATATTTATTTTATTTATTTAAATGCCATTTAACAAAGAAAAATCAACCAAAAAAATGAGTTCGCGTGTCACCTCTGACACGCATGTCATAGGTTTGCCATCACTGGTATAATGGAACAGCAGTAAAGAGGGATCCATAGACATATCGGTCGATCTGCCTCCCCAATTGATAGCCCGGGTGACCCTGAAGAAGTCATGTAACCATAGCGGCCCTCAATTTTGTTTTCTGTCAAATGAGATGAAAGTTATTTGGCTTTAACATGATCTGAATTCTAGGTCATGTCTGAGAAGGTTGAGTTACAGTGGGGCCTTGACTTACGAGTGTCCCGACTAACGAGTTTTTCGAGATACAAGCTGTCTCTCGGCCGATTTTTTGCTTTGAGTTTCGAGCTAAAATTTGGGTTACGAGCCAGCTTCAGATACCCCTCCGCTAGTTGGCATAGCGAACGTCACGGTGAGCACCACAACATCAGCCCAGCATCACGTGTCTCACTCGTTCACTTTTTGATTTGACATACGAGTAATTTGAGTTATGAGCTCCGTCACGGAATGAATTAAACTCGTAAGTCAAGGCCCCACTGTACTTATAAGAAGAGGGGAAGTATTTGCAGCATGCAGGTGCTTTTAATCTCATTAAACATAAGTAGATGATAATTCATGAGGCAAGGAAGAAGCTGTTTTGTGTAAGTCTAGAGGTTGTATTACAAAACTTGTTTTTACTCCCTTTCATGGCTGCCCTTGTTGAAAATGGGCTCTCTTTCTTTGTTGATATTTTGTGTACCTTCCCCTTACAGCTGAAATATCTGCCATATGTCAGAAGAAGGTAAGAGCAAACCATCTGTGTGGTGGGGCATGAGTTGCTGTGTTTGTATGTAAATTCATTCATTGACATCTGCCTCATTTCTGCACCCTGGTTTCCCAGTATGTACATGTCACTGTATTTGTGAAGGGGGAAAAGAAATAATTTAGCATGCAAGATTGCTATATCCGAATAGTCTCTATTTCCATTTCTGCTTTTGCTCATCCATCTTATGCACAAATATTTTTGATAAGTTACCTGAAATAAAAGCTATGCACTTCTTTGGAATAGAATTCTAATTACAAGAGGTTTGAATGACAGTATAATCTGTACAACTTAACTTTGGTAAATGATGTATCTTATATGCTAAACATCTTTATTGTTTTGAAGTGGAGTTGGAAACAGGCTAATATATGTGTTAAAACATACTCAGACCAACTATATATGGAGAATATTCACTTATATGTAAATTAAATGTTATCTCTAGTTAAAGATTCCACCTTCAAATTTCCATGAGCCTTTCATGACAGTTTCCCTAAACCATACCCATCTTTTTACTTGTGGAAAGTATAAGAGAAGGTAGTATGGTGTCCTATATAGAACTTTGTATTAGTTGGTTGAGATACTTGGGTTCTGGTCAGCTCTATCTCCACCTACGATGTACAGGTCATTTAAACTTTTGAGGAGTTAGTCATGAATGAGTACCTTTGGAGGGCTGTTTCAGTTATCTATTGCCACATGGCTTATAACAGTAAACATTTATTTGATCACAGTTCCTTGGATTGGCAATTTGGTTATACTCAGCTAGGGTTCTTTTGATAAACTCCTAGAGACTCACTCATGCATTTGTATCGGTTGGTGAGTAGGCTGGGGCTTAGCTGGTCCCAGATGACCTCACTCTCCTGTCTGGGGGTTCCGCTGGGATGGCTGGGATGGTTGGGATGACTGGGTGTCTAGTCTTCCCTCTTCCCATTAGGTGTCTCATCTTCCAGGAGGCCAGGCTGGATTTGTTCATGTGGTAGGAGGTTCTGAGAGAATAAGAGAGGAGGTTGAAAGGCCTTTTGAGACCGAAGCTCAGAAGTCACGCAGCATCACTTCTGCTTCATTCCGTTGTCAAAGGAAGTCCCAAGGCCAGCCCCATTTCAAGGAGGGGGGATATAAACTCCTCCCCTTTATATAGCAGCAAGAATTTGTGGTCATATTTAACCCACCACAATCCACCTTCTGGACATTACATTCTTACATTCTCTCCAAATGCAAAATATTCTCAGCACCTTACAAAACGTTCAAAAATGTTATCCAATTATGACTTCACGCTGAAAGTGCATTATGTTGTGGTCTGCATCTGGTCTGGTCACTGATGAAACTCTTGGGGTGCAAATTCTCTTGATCCAGAGACCTGTGAACTAAAAAGGCAAGTTATGTCTGCTCTGTCCACACCCAACACACAATGGTGAGATAGGGACACGATAGCAGCAACAGACTTCTGTTCAAGAAGAGGAAGAGGAAGCAGGGAGCAGTCACTGGTCTGTAGCAGCTCCAGCCAGGAACACATCAGTTCTGTCTCTGGGGATAATGAATGTGCCTTATGTGGGATCTGGTTTTGCTTTCTGGGAATAGTTCCCAAATCCATTGTTGTCTTCCTGGGCATCTTGCTGAGACATCTCTCCTTTTCCATACGAAAAGGCCCATGAGGCAGCTGAGCAACTCTCTCAGGCTGCTTCCTGTGTGTAGGCTGTCTCTGGTAATGAATGTGCCTTATGTGGGATCTGGTTTTGCTTTCTGGGAATAGTTCCCAAATCCATTGTTGTCTTCCTGGGCATCTTCTTGAGACATCTCTCCTTTTCCATACGAAAAGGCCCATGAGGCAGCTGAGCAACTCTCTCAGGCTGCTTCCTGTGTGTAG
>NW_005369964.1:624174-630044 GCF_000412655.1 Myotis brandtii
GGGTCTCTGTGTCCCATGGCCCCATGCAGGAACAATGATTGCTGCAAGCACCTCTGAGAGAAAGCCGCCCTCATGTTCCGGCCCGATGCCAGACAGTCCAGTTTCTCCCCGTGTGGGTCCCCAGAGTCTTGCCCGGAACTGGAGTTCAGAACAAGTGGGAGCTTGTATCTCCCTCCTGATTGAAAAAGATAACAGCGTACCCAGTTGCCAGCCCGTTTCTGCTTCCCTACCTCCGCACTTCTACACCTCTGCACCTCCTACCAGTTTCAATGCGCTTTTCTCTTTCCTTCTAGTTGTAGAATTTCCACTCATCTATCCTTCCCGTGGTTCTGGATGATACCTGTTTTGTCTTTTAGTTGTAGTTTTGATGTGGTTGTGCGAGGCAGCAAGTACAAGTGTGTCGATAAACATTTTATTTTATATGAACATTATTTTGGAGACCTTCCATTAAGTTCAAAATAGTTTAGAATTGTTTGAGCTTGCTTTGGGCACAGTTTGTACTTTCGGTATTACATGTTCCTACATTTGAATAGTAGTTTGAAATAAGCATGAAATAAGATTGTCGAGATAAGAGATAGACTTTGATTTATTTCAATTCTGTTGTTCTGTGAGACCACCTGGAGTTACTTATTTATGTTTAAAATTTAAAGCAGTGAATGAAACAGAATGGCTGTGGTGAACATCCGAACACCATGCCCAGTAGAATCTAAATTGAAGGGAAATCTCTCCAGTTTACTTTTGAAATGAATGCATATAGCTGACTCCACATGGGTTGAGGATCATCTGTGCCTTGTAAATATATTCTTAAAACCTAGTAGGAACCACAGCAATTGTTCAGAACTTTGATGAACCAAATGTTATTTGGGGACAAAGTATTTTATTGCTGCTATTACTTGGACTTGATGGCACATGGTGATAAAGCAGGTTGACTTTCAGTTGGTATTCCAGATACTAATATATAAAGTACACCCAGATACACCCAGATTTTACGCAGATTCATTCATAATGCAGCAACATAAGACAACAACCATTTGATTATGCTCACAGATACTGTGGGTCAGGGGGTTTGGTCAGGGCACTGTCCACAACCTATCTCTATTTGATGACGTTGGAGGCCTCATCTGGGAAGACTTGCATAGCTTAGGGCTGGAGGAATGACTAGCATCTAGATGATATGTTTGGGCTCTGGGATGGGGTGGCTTGAAGGCTGGGCTTAGTCAGAGTTGTTGGCTGGAGACTTGTTGCTTGCCTCTCCCTGGGGCTTGGCCTGGCAGAGTTCTGAGAAGGGTCCCGAGGAGGACGTTTCTGAAGAGAGAGCGTTCTAGACAGTCAGGTGGAAGCTGCACATCTTTTTATAACCTGGCCTTGCGAGTCATATGACTCGTGCCTTACTCTCTTGGTTGATGTAGCCACAAGCCCATCTAGACTCAAAGCATGGATTCAAGGAGGCGTCTCTGAGGAACCAAACCCAAAGAGCCTCATCCACAGCTGGGCTTCATTTCGATGAGAAGACCTTGGACCTCAGTCAGGAATTTGCATGTGGGAAGAATGTAAACAATTTGTGACCAGAAAATAGGACAGGAAATTGCAGACCTTAAACTTCAGGCCTTTATTATAGCAAATAACTAACTACCACTAAACCCATATCCGCATCCTATTGTTTATATAACAGTAAGAATCCCAGAGGGACAAAGACTGATAATCACCAAAAGGAAGAAGTAAACACTACGGATGTACCCTGGTCTATACCACATGGCTGGTGGGGTGGTATTGGTTTGGTGAGTGAGCAGGAGAGCCCCAAACCAGTAAAAATTCCTAAGCTTCCAGAATGAATTTCAATGTGCAAAAGAGAAAGAAAGGGCACAAAGCAGGAAAAGTATCTCCCTTGGAGGAGTCGGGGCTACTTGAATGCCAGAGGAGACTTGGGCTTCACATGCAGAAGAAACACACTGTCGTTTAACAAATAATTTTCAAAACTATGAATTAAGAGAAAAATATTATACAATTACTAACTTGCTTTTGTGATTTGTTGGCCTGAATCCTTTTCAGAAGATGAGATTTCACACTAGTACCCAGAGCCTCTTGCTAAAATCGAGGTGGAACTAACCTTACTTTGAAATGGTCGTGCAGATCCACAGCTCAGTACATTGTCAAGGTCTTGCTGTAGGTCCTGTGCTTGCCTCCTTCCTTCTTCTGCCTTCCCGAGGTAGCTGTCATGGAGGGTTCTCCAATCTCCGAGTTCACAATGGCTTAGGCTATTATATGTTCACATCTCTTTAAGCTCTACTGAAAGACCGAAAAGCTGGACACTAGCTGTTGAGCAGTGGTCGCCTGTCTCACAGGCTGGGGGCACAGGTTTTGGCGGAGGTCAGGGATGTTTCCGGCCCGCGCCTCACATCGCTTCGTGCAGAGGCTGCCTCGCTCCTGCCTCTGGTCAGCGCAGATCTGACAATAGCCCCTGAACTTGGGAATCTCAGGCTGCTCCTCTTTTCTCAATTCCGTCACTTCATCCTTTGACGCCTTTCTGAGTGTAGATGATGGACGATGGCTGGTGCTAGGCATGGTTTTTTTGCTGCATTTTGATGTTACCGTGGTGTCAGTTGATATATGTTTAAGGTCTTGACAGGAAGCCCTGGTGGGAGTGGAAAGGCCTGCTTGGGGCCGGGCCGTCACCTGAGCTAGTGCGGCTCCCTCCTGTCCTTCAAGGCAGCGAGGACAGATGAGCTGCCATGGGGACTGGCTCCTTTAGCGGTGGATCAGATAATTGTGATGTTTATGCTGAGGGTTACAGTCATTCCTTTTCTGTGCTGATGTGCTGTGATGTGCTCGCTGGACCATGGTTTTAATTTTTTTCCTTCATACTAGTATTTCTCCTGAAAATTCTTGAAACGCTAACACAAAATAATCCAGAGAGCTCTCCAGCCCCATGATTGAGGTGACTTTACAGAGGGCTTTTCAACTCAGTCCCACGCATATGCGGAACGTTTCTACCCCCCACACCCATAGACAACACTTCTCACCTTCATTTTCAACTCCGACTGAACCCTAGCGGGTCGGAGACGACCTGCATTTGGGGAGTCAGCGGCACTTCCACCTTCGGTGGCCCCTTTAGTGTCCATCCCTTCCAGTTCCGAGCCGCATTTACCTCAGCGATTCATTTTAATCGATTTCACTCCTTTTGCCTCTAGAACTGCAGTTCCCATGTGAGAAGAGCAGTTGTCACCTGCTTCTCAGCAGGGTGCTGCGATCGTCACGGAAACAGGCCTGTTCGCTACTGCAAAAGATGCCACTCGAATCACCACAGTAACGAAGTGGGGGCTGCCTCCGAGACCCACCTCTACCAGACCTCCCCTCCGCCCATCAACACGCGAGAATGTGGCGCCGAGGAGCTGGTCTGCGCCGTGGAGGCCGTGATCAGGTAACAGGCAGTTGATTAGTCGCTTCTTCTGAAAGCACCGCCCTGGCGTGGAGCCACCTTCTCGCATTGAGATGTGTAAATTCAATTCCACCTCAAGTGCCCTCAGCCCAGCACAGTGTTGCCATGATGAGGTTTTAATTCATTCATTCAACAAATATTTTTGTTCTATGCCAGGCATGTGTAAGGCACTTGAGGGGCAGAAGGGAATACAGTGTAGTCTGTGCCCTCAGGTTACCCATGTAGGGACTATGAAAACAGGAGCGCGTAATTGTGATCCAGAATGGTGAGCACAGCGATAGTATAGCTTTGGGTCTTTTGGGGAATAAAGTGGGGGCACCAGTCAGCGTAAGGGGTGGGCTTGACTGACAGCTGTGAAGTGGGGAGAACTCTGGGTAATTCAGTAATGGGGTCAAGCAGAGGCTGTGCAGTATGACAGGGGCCAATCCTGCAGGCTTTTTCTTCTTCTATCCCAGGACAAAGAAAGGAGTTTTAGAAATGGTAACATCTAGACTTGTTCTCTTTTTGTATAATATTTATTAAGGCAAGATTCTTAAAAAGTAAAGGAATAATATTAGGATGCAAGATTTAAGGATAGGCATTCAGTCTTTTCTGTTTCATCCCAGTGGCTGACACAGTAGAAATGAGATAAAATATCGCAGATTTCTGGAAATAGAAAAAAAGTAACCATACTGCACATGTTTTTCTAATTTTATTCAAATGCATGTTTTATTTCTCTAACTGTAATCACAGTGTATCCACAATTCTTTTTGATATAACATTATACTATTAGCTCTTTTTAATGTTGTTATGTAGTTTCCATATTTATAATTTTTAGTGGATACGTACTATTTATTTAGATTGTTTTTTTCACCATTAAATATTTAGAATGTTTTGAATTTTTTACTATTATAAATAAGTGATAAATATTTTTGTGTATTGTGCTGTTTCTATATTTTTTATTTTCTTAAGGTAGATGACCAGATGTGGTTGACAGGGGCAAAGAAAATGAATATTTTAATGGCTTTATTACATTACCAAACTGACTTTTAAAGGGTGTATATGAATTTATAATGCCAACAGTACTCTATGATATTGCTAGTACTTTCCAATATTGGGCATTATTTTTAAAAACTGTCACTTGCTTAGCAAATTGAAAAGGGAGTCTTCGTAGCTCATTTTCAGGTTTTTGAATACTACATATTGAATATTTTTCCTTTGGGTACAAGTTCCTTGGTCTCTCCTTGCATCATACATTTGATGTCCACACAGCTTCACATTAGATACAGGGGGAGCATTGACTTCTGGTGGGATGGGTGGCGAACTGGAAGCCGGAAGGCCTCAGTTCTGCTTGATTCTAATTGGTTGGAGGAAGTAGCCTCTTGGTGCTTCAGTTTGCTCATTATAAAATGGGGATGGTGTACAAAACAGTAAGGAAATGAAATTAGGCTTCTTAGAGTAACTCCTACCAATTTCAAAGATGCCTAAGTGTTTATGAAGTAATTGCTCTGAATAGGTCATCATCAGGAATGTGTTTTTCGATAGTCTAACTTAAATCTCTCCTCTTGGCCCTGGCTGATGTGGCTCAGTTGGTTGGACAGTCATCTAGTACACCAAACGGTCACAGGTTCAATTCCCAGACAGGTCACATACCCAGGTTGCGTACGGGAGACAATTGATTGACATTTCTCTCTCACATTGATGTTTCTTTCTCCCTCTCCCTACCTCTCTCTCTAAAATAAAATAAGAACAAAATCTCTCCTCTTTGGCAGCTTATTAAAAGAAGCTGAGTTCCACGCTGAGCAGCGGGAACATGAGCTGAATCGCAGGCGGCAACTGGGACTTTCCTCTTCCCACCATTCCCTGGAGAACGCTGACTTTGATAACAAGGATGACGATAAACACGACCAGCGGCTACTCAGTCAATTTGGAATATGGTTCTTAGTAAGAAAAGAAGTTGACTACTCTCTACTTTCTTATTTCTCATTCTAACATTACATTGATGAGGGATTTCTTTCTTTTTAAAGAAGTTAAATAGTAAATGGTGAAAAATTAACCTTGGCCATGGGACACTATACCTTGGACAGTGGCACTCAACCCTGGGCTGCACATTAGATTTATGGGGGAGGCTTTTAAAAAATGGCTATGCTGCCTGGCCGGTGTGGCTCAGAGGTTGAGTGTCAACCCATGAACCAGGAGGTCACAGTTCCATTCCCGGTCAGGGCACATGCCCAGGTTTCGGGCTTGGTCCCAGTAGGGGGTATGCAGGAGGCAGCTGATCGATGATTCTCATCATTGATGTTTCTCTCTCTTTCTCCTTCTCCCTTCCTATCTCTGAAATCAATAAAAATATATATATTTTTTAAAATGGCAATGCCCAGATTTCACTCTAGATTCTTGGGAACTTTTTTTAAAAAATATATTTTATTGATTTTTTACAGAGAGGAAGGGAGAG
>NW_005369964.1:630390-646221 GCF_000412655.1 Myotis brandtii
ACATGCCTTTGACCGGAATCGAACCTGGGACCCTTGAGTCCCCAGGTCGACACTCTATCCACTGAGCCAAACTTGTTAGGGCATCTTGGGAACTTTTAAAAGGCTTTCTAGTTGATTCTAATGAGTAGCCTGGTGTTGAAATCTACTGTGCTCGTCTCTAGACAGTTTAAAATGCACCTTTGACAGGAAACAAATGGGAAAATAGCTAGGGTATATTGTGAAATATTGATTTACAGATCATTCATATCCTATTGTCTGTGTACATTTTTCTTGAAAGTTCAGCCTCTGTGGAGTTTTTTTTTTTTTTTTTTTTTTTTTTTTTTTTAGTTATTGTAAGTCTGTCTAACAGCCAAAAAATTATAGCCAAACTAACACAAGGAATTTGTGTAATTGACTGATTCAGCCGCAACATTCATTCCCTAAAGATCAAACATATAATCCAGAGCCTCAGCAAGCTGGATTTGCCATTTCTGCAGAGAAGCAGACTTTTGTTTCTGCCCATTAGAGACGTGAATTACGTCTCCATAGTGATACATCGCTTGTGCTTTCACATGGTTACTTGAAAAAGTCTTTTAAAAAAAAAATCACATTGGGATTCAGTTGTTGATTTCACTTGTCTTGTTCTTAGAACTTATTGTCTAATGACCCGATGACTACTATTGTGAGCTTTTTGAAGGCAAGGATAGGGTTTTATTTATTTTTTATGTTCCTGAATCCTAATCTACTGCTCAATAAAAGATTATTTCGGAATAAACACATGAATGAATAATTAATTGTTTTAAAATGTCTATTTATAACGTGGTGAATTAGGAGGTGGAGGCTCTAACATTTCAGAATTATTACTGATAGAAATTCTCAGCTAAATCTGATCATGTTAGACCTGAAATGTATATAACTATTTTTTTTTTTACTGAAGATATTTATGAACTTTTACTTTGTAGACTTAACGTTCTACAAGCATCCACCTAGTGCAGATTATGTAATATATTTCTTATAGGAGAAAAGTCTTATTGAAAGGTGCAAGCTTAAGGGGAAATGATTGTTGCAATCCACCTCTCCTTGTAGAGAGGAACACAGTTTCTAAGATAAGTGAGCCTCCATCATTTAGAAAACTATTTTTTTTTCTGCCTTTAAATGAGGATGGAATAATTATATAACAATGGATGGAGGCCGAAGCAGAGTCTCATTTGTCTATTTCCAGGTGAGCCTCTGCACACCCAGTGAGAACACACCGACGGAAAGCTTGGCCAGGCTGGTGGCCATGGTGTTCCAGTGGTTTCACTCCACAGCCTACATGATGGATGATGAAGTTGGAAGTTTGGTGGAAAAACTGAAGCCTCAGTTTGTCACCAAGTGGTTGAAAACAGTATGTGATGTTCGCTTTGATGTCATGGTCATGTGCCTTCTTCCCAAACCAATGGAATTTGCCAGGGTAAGTGAAGGCCGATAGCTTGGGCCTGGCTGGAGAGGAGGACTTGGGGAGAAGCACTACCTTAGCTGTTAGAGTGTGATCAGTGTCTGTAGAAGAGGAAAATGTCTTCATGTTTTAGTCGGTACAGCTAAATGAGTTTAGTTTAGTGGATACATTTTAGGTGATGTCCTGCTTCGATGTTGGTTTGGGATGGGGAAGAATGGAAGATGAATGTGTGAGGTATCTTTAAGAATTTAGTCCGGCTGGCATGGCTTAGTGGTTGTGTCGACCTATGAACTGGGAGGTCACGGTTCGATTCCCAGTCATGGCACATGCCCGGGTTGTGGGCTTGATTCCCAGTGTGGGGCATGCAGGAAGCAGCTGATCAATGGTTCTCTCTCATCATTGATGTTTCTATCTCTCTCTCTCTCTCCCTTCCTTTCTGAAATCAATAAAAATATATTGAAAAAAGAATTGAAGGGAGTATTCTTTCCTGACATTGCTGAAGATATTTTTATATCAAGAAACAGAAAATAAAAGCCTGTCTGCGAGGTTGCTAGAGCTAAGTCCTTTTCTGGGCTACAGTCTGTGGAAAGGCTAACGTTTGACGATGGGCAATTTCTGTGGTTTCGCATATATCCTGGAGAGGAATGGTGGAGTCCTTGCCCTCCCACTTGGAATGCCAAAAAGCTTAGGAGCAGCCAAATCTTTTTTGTTTTCTCCTCTGACTTATAGGTCACATTTCCCTGTGTTTATCCTTTGGCGCTGCCTCAGTGGATCCCAGGCTTCAGATGTGTGGTTGAGAAGACCCCTTATTTCTTGACTACATTATAATTTGTGTCTAACCCAGAGTCAGTTTTTTCTAATTTTTTTTTCAGAGTCAGTTTTTGGCAGCAATATATGAAATTTTTTTCAAGGTATTTTTTAAGTGTGTGTGTGTGTGTGTGTGTGTGTGTGTGTGTGTTTTCTTTCAAGGATATCTTGAGTCAATTTTCATTTTAAATAAGACATTTAAGAATAAAACAGAACACGGACCATCTAAAAGCGTAGCTTTTTGTTAGATTTTCTGGACTTGAGCGTTCTGGGCATTTATCAAAATGCACTTCTTCTTTGGTGCCATCTACTGACTCACCTATAAAACTGGATTTTTACATAATGGAAATTCCCCACTTCTTGGCATTTTTTTTAATAAATATTTTTTTTTATTGATTTCAGAGTGGAAGGGAGAGGGAGAGAGAGATAGAAACATCAATGATGAGAGAAAATCATTAATCGGTTGCCTCCTGCACGCCTCACAATGGGGATCCATCCTGAAACCTGGGCATATGCCATGACCGGGAATTGAACTGTGATCTCCTGATTCATAGGTCAACGCTCAACCACTGAGCCACGCCGGTCGGGCTTTCCTGGCATTCTTTGACTGTGTTGATATGTTTTCTATTATTATTTCTTTCTGAATAGCATAGGGCTGGTGTGATCTGACTCTAGAAGATACGAAGAAATGATTATATTGGAAGGAAAACTTCTCTAACTTGGGCCCCATGATTGGGGGCCTGTGTATTAACTGGCAACAGACATTAACAGGAGAAGAGATAAAGTTATTTACACTTTTATGCAGGAGTACTCAGATATGAATAACTTTCTCAATACCCACAGATACAAGGTTGTTAGTACTTGAATGTGAAGATAAGGAAAGTTCTTTTGGGCTTTTTGATGGATAAAAGCCCAAAAGGACCAAAGTTTATAGTAGTAGAAATCTGTTTTTCTCTCAAGTACAGGTACAACTGCACATATTTGTAGTTGGTTTGTCAAACTTTAGAAATAGAATGCTCCAATAGTATTCCTGGTAGGAATACCTTTTTGGAATTTTCAGTGGGGCAATTCACATTCAGTTGTGATTAATATTTGGATCGATTGTAACTATGGTTTTTTTTTCTTCTTTTTTTTTTGTAACTAATGGATCCTGATGGTAGATTCTTACAGATCTCACTCTGAGAACACTGGGCCCAGGATTCAGATATAATGAAATGCTTGCGTATAATTGTAACAAAGTGCGTTCTGTTCTTTTCTCCTGTGGCTGTTGAATGCCATCAGGTTGGTGGATACTGGGATAAGTCTTGCAGCACAGTGACTCAGCTGAAGGAGGGTCTCAACCGAATCCTCTGCCTGATCCCCTACAATGTGATCAATCAGTCTGTGTGGGAGTGTATTATGCCGGAATGGCTGGAAGCCATCAGAACAGAAGTCCCAGATAACCAGTTAAAAGAATTCAGGGAAGTATTAAGGTGGGTAAGTAGTTTAATGAAGTCACTGTAATTATAATAGCTAACATTTATTGAGCATGTACTGTGTGCCAGGCACTGTGCTAAGCCTTTTATATAATCTTGCTTACTTTTTAACAAAATCCTATAGAGAGAGAAACTTGAAGGCCCAAATGAAAGAGTTGCTATATATCATGCTAAGATGATTTGGAATTGTTCAGAAGAGATTTTGTTCTTGTGGAATAATAGATATACCATATTATTTGCTTATTTTCACACATAATTATGGTTTGGATAAAGTGGGAAAAGTGCAAAAGGAAAATGTTTTTAGATGCTGGGAAACAACTCTCATTCTTTAGAAATGCAATGCCTCCCATTAAATCTAATGTGAGTATGAACACTAATGCTATTAACAACCGTATGAATTATTTATATCTATTCCAATGACATAAGCTATTCCTGTAAAATGAAACATGCTAATAACAGTTCAGAACACAGATTAATCTGAAGTGTTTGGCTTCCCAAAATAAATATGAGAAACGCACGGGTAGGTCCTACTATGTGCCCATTGGTCATTTACTTTTGTTGCTCTGCTTTCCAGCAAAATGTTTGACATTGAGCTCTGTCCTCTACCTTTTTCAATGGAAGAGATGTTTGGCTTTATTAGTTGTCGGTTCACAGGATACCCTTCTTCTGTGCAGGAACAAGCTTTACTGTGGCTGCATGTAAGTGAATGATACTTTGGATCATTGTGGGCACTAGTTCTTAGCCCATGAACTTTAGATCCTCAGGTAGAGTGGCGGGGAGTTATTGCAGAGTCTATAATCTGTATGTTTGCTGAGGACTATCTGTAGACTAATAATTCATATGCATAGGTAATTGCATTTTAAATATATGTAGCTATAGTTGTGATTTATTAATAAAACACAAATGTATGTAGTACTATTACTAAATTCATAGTAGCTTTTGGTCCTTATGTATCTTTCCATCAATAGATACTAAAAGTATTCTAGCTGTGTTGTGGGATTCTGATAAACTTTTGATATTAAGTAGGTCCTTTACTTGGAAAGGTTGAGAGCTACTGGTTTAAGGGGTAGTTCAGCCTGGAATGACTTTCTGTCCTGTCTCCATTTGTGAACTCCAGCTTCTCTTTTAAAATCCAACTCAAAAATGATCTCATCTATGATGTTTTCTGCTGCTTCACTGTCCCCCACCTTCCCATCAGAATTCATTATTCCTTCCCCCAGTATTCACACAGATTCTCTCTGTGAATACTATTTCTGTCTAATATTACAGTTAATTTTTGTCTCTTCTCATGGTTATAAATGCCTTGAGGGCCAGGACTACGTCTTTTTCATTTTTGAATTTATATCTCCCTTCATCTTTTCTTCTCAACATCTGGGACATGTTTTGAATTTAGTGGGTATTCTTAAAAGTTTACTAAATTGAGTTGAATATCTGATTCGAAGTTTGGGCAATTTTTAAAAAGGAGGACAGAACCAATGTAGAGGTTAGCTATGGATGCAGACACATTTCTGTTTCATGGAAGGATGTGATCCCTAAAGTTTTTCAAGTTGTGAAGATGCCTTTCTGGGCTCTAAACCAAGGAACAGTATTTTTCACAAATGATGAAGAGTAAAGGAGATGATTAAAAAAAAAGTCACCTTTGGGACCTAGAACTTTAACTTTTTATCCCAAGGTAGGTCTCAATAAGATAACTTCTCATTTTAGGAAAGCTAATTCTTCTCAAGATGGCTAGATGTTGTTACTCAGTTGTACACCCTTTGAGCTGTGCCATCTAGGGACAGGACTGTAAACCTCTGTCCCCACCATGGCTGAAACGATTACAGTTTACATGTTTTATGGTTTGGGCTTTGCCATAGCTTTGGTTTGAAGGCTGTGCTATAGTTGAAAGAGGATGTAAGCCACTGGTCTTAGCATTTGGGAAATAGAATAATATAGTGATTGGAGTAGACTCATTTATTAATTAAATGTGGAAACATTTATAGAGCTCCTCTGTGCCAGTCGCTGTAATAGGCGCTGGGATACAACTGGAGAAGCAATGGTCCTTTCCTCCTACTTCCTTTCTTCAAAGAGCTCACAGTGGGAGAGATAATATCAAATAATCAGATGTAATGCAAAGTGATACTTGCTCTAATAAAGGTATATAGAAAGTTCTAAGAAAGCAGAGCAGAGAATGGATTAATTCTGTCCAAAGGAAGGAGGCATCTATTCCCAGAAAATTCATTACAGATAAGGTAACTTGATTTTGGCAGGATACCTGAGCTTGCTCCAGAGAACAAGAGCAGATGGGACATTCAGATGGGAGTGGGGACATGCTCACAGATTATTACTAGTTCAGGACAAAGGTGATGAGCTAAGGCATTAGCAGTGGCATGGAAAGGAGGGACCACAGAAAGAGGCACTTCAAAGTGTTAATAGAAAGAACCTGATGATTTATTGGATGTGGGGAGTGGGGTTCAGTGTAACATTGATTTTCTTAGTACAATACATTGAGGATGACTGTGCTGATAGAATATGTGGAAGGCTAAGTGTCCTTATGTTCAATAGTTCACTGATAAAAATGTTAAGTGTAGTCTTATTTGAATTTTAAAGTTTATATTTTTGGGGGATATATATGCCTTCTTTCCTCAGGTATTATCTGAGTTAGACATCACGGTGCCACTTCAGCTATTAATAAGCATGTTTTCTGATGGAGTTAATTCTGTCAAAGAACTGGCAAATCAAAGAAAATCAAGAGTCAATGAACTGGCAGGGAACCTTGCAGCTCGAAGGGTAATTATGCCACAACTGTTTTTGTCTTATTAAGATTTTGCGGATTATACTGGGTCTAAAAGTAGCATCACCTAAACTTCTCTGAAAATGCTTTTTCATTCCATCTCTCTCTGGAACCTTTTAAGCACATAAGTAATAGAAAGCATTAATCTAATATATGTTTGGTTAAGTCTGTAATTAATAAGTTAAGTTATTGAGTTTTCATTTTTCTTTGAGTTTTTCTCCTATACATACCTATTAGTTATCTCTTATCTTTGATGAAAGTAAAAAACAAAAAAAAAAAACAAAAAAAACTCCACACCGCTTTTTGGGTACTTTTTTTTTTGGGCGGGGTGGGGGGGCGGTGTCCCTGACAAATAAGAATTCTTTACCAGCTACTGAGCAGATAGCTGCTTTACTTTAAGGATGAAGAGTTTGGATGTTTTCTTTTTTATATTTTTATTGTGTTTTGGGAAGATAACATCAACTGGTGGTGACCATGAGTGATACTGTCACTATGAACCACTAAGTCCATTTTATTAACTCCTTTAAACCCATTTTATTGACTCCTTTGAACCTTTGTGGATGAGAGAAGTCAATATAATCTGGTCCAAAGTGTATGAAAACTGTTGGAATTTTTTTTTATACTCACCTGAGGATATGTTTTTTATGCTCACCTGAGGATATGTTTTTTATGCTCACCTGAGGATATGTTTTTTATGCTCACCTGAGGATATGTTTTTTATGCTCACCTGAGGATATGTTTTTTATGCTCACCTGAGGATATGTTTTTTATGCTCACCTGAGGATATGTTTTTTATGCTCACCTGAGGATATAAGAAAGAAAGAGAGGGGAAGAGATGAGAGAGAAACATTGATCGGTACATGCCCCAAACAGGGATCAAACCCACAACCTAGGTATGTGCCCTGACTGGGAATTGAACCCACAACCTTTTGGGATCTGGGACAATGCTCCAACCAACTGAGCTATCCGGTCAGGGTTTGTTGGAAAATTTTGATACTTTTTCTGTGGATGACCTGATAGAATTTCGGGTTGATGTAATGACATTCCCAGACCATGATCAGTTTTGGAGAGGTTGACTCACATCTGATGGTGGGCAGGGACTGTTCTAATTTTTCTCTTTGTCAAGCCTCTCCATTACATTTTCCCCACTGTATACCACAGGCCCCCCATCATTCCACCTGGTATCTGGGGATTAAAAAATATAACAGCCATGGGATCACAGTTTGTATTCAGTGCTTTTTAAAAGATCTGCCTCATAGGAACCAGCTGCCATTTATAGTTTGCTTTTTTCTTCTGTAATCTTTAATATTATATTACTTCATTAGCACTTTATTAATAATTAATGACATCACAGAAATGTGAAGCATTTGGGGAAGAGCTCATTATTTTCATTTTACAGCTACTTAACCTGAGGTTAAGTGAACTGAAGTGATTTGCCATAGATAACCCTATCAGTATCCAGGTATTCTGATTCTTAATGGGATACTCATCTTCTTTTTTTAAAATATGGTGTTCAAGGAGCTGGCTTGTTATTAGAGAAATCTTTAAGAGAGAAAATATGTTTTGAAAATGAAGTACAGGCATGTCAGTTAGGGCCCTGCTACAGAATTTATCCCAGATGGTTCAAATGAAGGGACTTTCATGGAAACTCTGCCTATAGAGTTATGGGAAAGTTTAAGGGAGCAATAAGGGTTGGTGAGCTATTGGTGAACCCACAGTTCAGTAGGAAACCATTATTCCTCTAGGGCTGAAAGAACAGGGAAAATCATTCCTGAAGCCCATGCAGAGCTGAAATGATAAGGGGAGGGCTGGCTAGAGGAGCTATGGGATGATGGAGAGGCTGCCAGAGATGTAGCATCAGAGCAGGCAAAGGGTGGGAGAAATAGTCCTACCTATGTCTCCTTAAGCTTCAGGTCTTCTGCTGGCACCACCCATTGACATAACACAACGGGAAGCCAGCCAGCAAGAGAGCCAGGAACGACTCAGTCCTTGGCATTCTTGGGCTTAGGTGCAGGGAAGAGCAGGGCAATGAGAGCCTGGGTGGGTTGTGTTGACACATGGGGGGGTTGGTTGGCACATGGAGAATAACCAGTAAACAGGTTTGACTTATATTGTTTTCCCAGGATAGTTTAATAATTATAATATCCAGAGGCCATTTGTCTTTAAACAGTCTTGTCAATCTGACATTCTGTGCTTATATTTCTAAAGCTAATCCTGCAATTTTTTACTTCTGTTAAATCATTTTTTTTTTTTTAGGTTATGGTTTTAGGTAGATGCAGACAATTTAGTTTAATTAGAAATGTTTGCTGAGATGAAAAATATAGTGACAAAGACAGCTGCCTTCATTCTTTAGAATGCTGATGTTTTATTCACCTGACAGAAAGTTTGGATAATTTTATTTCTTATTTTTATATATTGAGAAGATTTATAGTATTTGGAGGTACTAACACTATTGGCTAAGAAAGGAAGTCAGTGTGGCAGCTGGAAATACCTTCCGATATTTTATACGCCATTTGAGCCTCTGCAAGTTCACTTATGTATGTTGATGTTCCTTCTTCTAGGTGAGTGTTGCCTCCGATCCTGGTCGACGAGTTCAGCACAACATGCTGAGTCCATTTCATAGTCCTTTTCAGAGCCCGTTTCGGAGTCCTATGCGTAGTCCTTTTCGTAGCCCTTTCAAGAATTTTGGACACCCAGGAGGAAGGACTATTGACTTTGATTGTGAAGATGATGAAATGAATCTAAATTGTTTCATCCTCATGTTTGATCTTCTCCTGAAGCAGGTAGCTGAAGCATGAGCTTCCTTTAGTTCAGAGATGAAGGATGAGGAGAGCATTTGTATAGTGATTTTTTGTGTGTGTTGGATATCTTCACACTTACTGAAATGATGCAGCATTACTCAAGACATTTCTCAAACTCCTTTGGGAATTTCCTAAAGAGCCTGAAAAAATACTTGTTTAAATATCTGCAATGATATTGACATATGAGAATGGATATGAATTTTAGAAACATCCTAGCTTTATTAGAATTGATTCTTTTGAACACATTTGGTGAACATATTGGGTAATGCAATTGCGGGAAGAGCAAGGTACAACTCTATAGTGATGGGCTGAGTTTAATATATTTTATAAATTGATTTTTGAAGGTAACTTTAAAAGAGAAGTTTAAGAGGTTTGGTCAGAAGAACATTTCTTTTTAATTTTGAAATAATTTTAGATTTGCAGAAAAGTTGCAAGAATAATACAAAGAATTCCCAAATACTTCTCCCCTAAATTTTTCAGATGTTAACATTTAGCACATTTTATTCTTTCTTTTTCTCTTATTCTGTAAATATATGTATGAAAATTTAATGAACCATTTGAGAGTAAGCTGCAAGCATGATGTTCCTTTATCCTTAAAATTTCAGAATACATTCTCTAAAAAAATAAGGACATTTTCTTCCATAACCAAGTACAGTTATCAAATCAGTAAATTAATATTATTAGAATACTATTATGTAACTTACAGAAATAATTTATTTTTAAAATTGATATAGCTATCATCTTTATAACAAAAGAAAAGAATTATTTTTGATTGAGAACACAATCCAGCATCGCCTATTGCAGTTATTTCTCCTGCCCCATTAGTCTTAACCAGAATAGTTCTTCAGTCTTTGTTTATCTTTTATGTTCTCAACATTTAAAAGAAGTCCAGTTATTTTGTAGAATGCCCCTCAATTTGACTCTCATATTTCCTTATGAATCGATTTGGGTTGAGCATTTTTTGGCATTAATACCACAGATATGATATTGTGTTCATTTCAGTGCATCAGATCAGAAAGCTCATGACATGATAATGTCTCCTTATTGGTGGTGATAACTTGGTTAAGGTGAATTTTGCAGATTTCCCTACTATAAGTCGTTATTTTCCCTTGTAATTAATAAGTAGCTTGTAGAGAGATACTTTAAGACTATGAGATTTCCTGTTTCTCATCAGACTTTTACCTGCTAGTTTAGCATCCATGGATGATTCATGCCTGAATTAGTTATTACTATGAGGGTTATCAAATAATTATTTTCTGATTCCATTATTTAAAAGAATTATTAGTTGGCATTCTATAGAAGGAACAGTTTTCCCTTCTCTCCCATTTATATATTTATTTGTTTATCTACTTACTAGAGGCCTAGTGCATGAATTCGTGCACATGGGGTCCCTCGGCCTGGCCAGCAATCAGGGCTGATTGGGGCTGGCCAGCTGGGGGAGGGACCGCAGGAGGTTGGCTGGCCACAGGAGGTTGGCTGTGGAAGCGCACTGACCACCAGGGGGCAGCTTCTGCATTGAGCATATGCCCTCTGATGGTCAGTGCTTGTCATAGCGACCAGTCGACCCATCATTCGGTTGACCTATCATAACAGTCGCTTAGGCTTTTATATATATAGATACCCTCATGTACTCATGGATTCTCATTTTATTCAGTGGGTTAGAATTTATTTCAGTGGGTTAACTTTTATTTTGATGCTTACGTTATCCCATGTTTTGCTAGTGGGAGCCCCTTCAAGCTGGCTCCTGTGTTCTTTTGACATGGTCCATCATTCTTTGAACAATTCCTTAATTTCTGGCATGACAAGACATGCCAGGCTCATTTTATATTTTCCTCGCCCCACCCCTGAAACCAACCATTTCTCCAAGGACCCCTGGTTCCTTTTAGTGGATAATGGTATTTAGAAACCAAAATCTGGACACTAGGTAAGGAGCAGCATTTTCTAAATGTGTAAAACCTCAGAGAGTGATAAGTTTTAAAAAACAACGCCCTTTAAATGTCCTACATGATTTAAAAAATAATTCTCGTTACTTTGTCTTATGTATATAGTCTATTAAGAAGAATCCATGGAAATCAGTGTATATTCATGGTCTATAAGTCTAACCATCTTTAAATAATTTAATATTGTCAATTAATGAAAAGTTTCCCCCATTAGTGTGTTAATGCAATAGTGGACGAAAGGACCAAACTCCTTCTTCTTCTTTTTTTTTTTTAATTGATATCTTTCAGCAATGCAATAGTGGACAAAAGGACCAAACTCCTTCTTCTTCTTCTTTTTTTTTTTTAATTGATATCTTTCAGATGGAGTTACAAGATGATGGGATCACGATGGGTTTAGAGCACAGCATATCAAAAGACATAATTTCCATTATAAACAATGTCTTCCAAGCCCCCTGGGGGGGCTCCCACACCTGCCAGAAGGACGAAAAAGCAATAGAGTGTAACTTGTGTCAGGCTAGCATTCTCTGCTATCAGCTCGCTTGTGAACTCCTGGGGAGACTGGCTCCTAAAGAAGAAAGCCGGCTGGTGGTGAGCAGTTGAAGAAGTGTCTAAGTGTAATAAGGATGCAGTAGTGGTGCAATGGGGTCTTTCTCCAGGCTTAGCTATGCCCCATGCTGGGTGATATGTCAAACTGTGTTAAAAAAAAGTTTTCCTTCCACCAAGTCAAGCTCCTGGAATATGAGATGGTGCCACATTATATAGAACTCTTGGGTGAGAAGTCATGCCTTGAGTTAGGGTTTGTAGCACACCCATTCACACAGTTTTCACAAATACAGAGCATGACTGCTATTCTTGAAATAACTTTTATCAGAAAGTCATATTACAAAGTTTAGATAACAGTGAATACTACAAAATATACATATCAAATACTAAGTAAGTAGATTGGCTGTGGACGCCGAGAATTCCTAGGGAACCGCAGTTTGTAAAACTTACTGACTTCATCAACAGCCAATACAATTTTAATTTCATTTAAAATTGTTTAAATAAGGAACAGCTAATATATAGTATATATTTAGCTACTCCATGCATTAGTTATTTCCTGTTTAGCTTATTTTCCATCGAAGTCACACACATCATCAAAATAGCCTCATACCATCATAGCTAGGGTTATTTGCCATCTTCTCTTTTTCTTCCTTTCCCCTAATGTTTGTCTAGGTATAAAGCGACTTAAAAGTATTTTTTGAGGTACAGTGTATACATTCAGTAAAATGTTTCTTCAGTTTTTAAATACCTTTAGGCCCACCGAACTCGTTAGTCCTACCTGTTGCAAAATAACATCCCTGTAGTATGGTCTTTTAACATTGTCATTGGGTACTTACTATAAAGCAGTCACAGTAGTAGATGATGTGAAAACAAATTAAAATCAAAAGCTTAGAGTCTAATCAGGAAGATGGTTAAATAAATGAAAAACCAGAAGACAGAGTGATGAGCATTCTGAGAGAGGTACGTACAAGGTAGCTATGGGAGCGCAAAGAAGGGACAACAAATCTACCTTAAGGTGTAATCGGGACCCACAAGGTCTCCCTGGAGGAGATGGCTCCTGAGCTTTATTGAAGGAGGAGTGGAATGAATGAAATGAAAGTGGTAGGAGAGCAGGACTTTTGAGACCCAGAAAACTCTCTGTTTAAATGGCGTAGAGGAAAGGAGGGGATGATACACTCAGGAAACTGCTAGTAGTTCTGTGTTGTTAGAGCAGTGAGGAGGGTGGCAGAGTCGTGAAAGTTGAGTCAAGGAAAAACTCAGTTTTTATCAGATTTATTAGGGGCTTTGTTTGCCAAACTAAGAAGTTTGGATTTTGTCTCAGTGACAGTGGGGACGTGCCAAAGAATTTTAATCAGGTGATGATACACTTTGATGAATTTGAGAAATTCATCCTGTCAGTGGAGGAGAGAGACGAGGATTTGGACATTGCGGGCAGGGCTCTATCCGAAGGTTAATGTGGTCACTCACGGAAGAAAGCTGGGAGGCCCGAATGGAAACGGTGGTGGGATGAAGGGAAGGTGTAGGCCTGACAGACTTCTCAGGGGAAGGAGCAACAGCACTTATTCAGTTGGCATTTAGGAATGGAAAAGTTGAGGACAAAGCTGTGTTTTCTTGCTTTGGAAGTAAAAGCGTTGCCATTTACAGAAAATTGTTACTGTAGTAGGAGAAGTGAGTTTTGGGGCAGGAGTGGGATATGATGCAGTCACATTCAGACATAGTGTTAAGTATATGCACATTGTTTTATATATATATATATATATGGCTAAGTAAATTCACATTGTTAAGTATATATTGTTAAGTTATTCACATATATATGTATACATACACATATATATTCACATTGTTGTACAATCAATCTCTAGAACTTTTTCATCTTGCAGAACTGAAACTCTATACCCATACATATATAAACAATGTGCATATACTTAGCCATATATATATATATGGCTAAGTAAATTCACATGGTTAAGTATATATTGTTAAGTTATTCACATATATATGTATACATACATATATATTCACATTGTTGTACAGTCAATCTCTAGAACTTTTTCATCTTGCAGAACTGAAACCCTATACCCATTAAACAGTTATTCCCTGCTCCTCTTTCCCTTAGCCCCTGGAAACTACCATTCTATTTCCTTTCTCATATATTACATTTTGTCTATCTGTTCATCTGTTGATGGATACATGGCTTGCCATACCTACTTCTCTTTAACACATATATTATAGCTATTTCTTATTCCTAAAATTTTGACTTCTTTAGACAATCGATATTTCTATTTTAAATGTTGATGTGAACCCCTTATTATTCCCTGCTAATTAAGTAGTTATTGAAAAAAATGTGCATGGGTTGGCATCTCTTGGTGAGTAGGGCACACACACAGGGATTAAAGCAGAGATGGAAAGCAGGCCTAAGAAGATTTAACGTTTTTGATATTTTCCATATTATTTCAAGGGAATGAAAACATTTCACTAACACCTCATGTAAATTTCCAAGGAAATAAGCTCAAGCCTCCTGTGAGGCAGGTGCCTCTGCCCCCCAGAGCTCAGCACAGGCTGGGCCGCAGCAGGCATACAACCAGTCTCTGTTGCAGAACCTTTGTTATATCTCCACGGGGCTGCTCATCTGGCTGCTTGTCCTGTTTGTTCCAGGAGCCCACAGACAGCCTTGAGGATAGCCTCCTTTCTTCCAGACCCGAGTTTACCATCGGCCCTGAAGGTGAGGAGGAGGACAATCCAGCCAGCAAGCGCGGGGAGAACCCGGGCAATCACACCGAGCCCACGGAACATGCTGGTAGGTGAACTCAGGCACTCCCAAGTTTGCACAGGCCCAACGTTCAGAACCCTGGTTGCTTAGGTGACCATTGACTTGCACAAGTTCAGACTTGGCTTCCTTAATATAGACTTGAGCAAATGAATCATTTCCCCAGATTATGAAGGGAACAAATCCAGGGTGTGTTTCTAGTGGATCGAGGTCACTGAGCATCTTTCTGGCAGCAGGAGCTTGTCATCGACAAACCCCCCCTGTTTTAGTGTGAAAAACACCACCTCCCTACTTACGGCGTATTGTGTTCTCTGTGCAGAAGTAGCCGTGAACCACGGTGCGAGGCAGAGTGGAGGGTGCTGACGCTCTCCACAGCCATCAGGGCATTTGGCCAGAGCAGAGCATGCTGGGACAGAGGCGATGGAATTTGGCTCCTGTGCCCCCAGAGTACAACCTGGACTCTGGACAGGCTCACACCTGAGCAATTTGTGCTCTAGGGCTGATGGGCTCGCTCAGAGCTGGGAGGGAGGATGGTCTGTTGCCAGTTGCTCAAAGGCTCAGTGGGGCTAACTGGGGACAGCAGGGTGGCAGGAAGGCCCGGAATCATACTCTAGCTCCACACATGCTGAAGGAGTTTCAGGAAATTAGGATGTAACCCCAGGTGCCTCTGGGAAAGCCTGGCTTTTAGTCTGCACTGTGGCATTCTGGGGATAAATCTAAGTAGTTTTTAATCTTCCTATTTCTACTATCCTTTCTATCATTCCCTCAGTCAACAGCAAATATTGTTCTGTGACTATTGTGTGGGGTTCATCGTAGGTCCTGGGGTGTCATATTCAGATCAAGATAACAATGTTATTACCACAGCGTGCTTGGTCGGAATTGACTGCTTCTGCATGGCTTGTATAAATGGTCAGTTGAGTATGGCCATCCTGGTTCACATTATTTAGAACCATTGACACTTAGAATTTGGAGGCACACCCGAGATGACCTACTTCACTGGTTTTCATCGTGTACTTGGAGTTGTACAGGCTCTCTGTGTTTCCTTTGGCCCTTCCTTATGTGGGGTGGCTATTGGTAGGAAGATGTGGGTAAATGCTAAAGACTCAGGCTGCCCACCCTGCTTCAACCTGACTGCACTGGCTGGCTCCATTTCATATAGTGGAGTTCGAGATAAGATGTTCTTTGAACAAAGTATTCTGTAGAAAAGAAATTTGAAACTTGCTGATTCTTGTTCAGCCTTCTCACGTTACCGATGAGGAAAATACATTGCAGATGAGTTAAACAACTTGCTATTTTCATGTAGCTTGT